>NC_052155.1:190308019-190608019 GCF_902713615.1 Scyliorhinus canicula
GTCCAGAGCCACCAGCCACTGTCCAGAGCCACCATCCACTGTCCAGAGCCACCAGCCACTGTCCAGAGCCACAGCCACTGTCCAGAGCCACCAGCCACTGTCCAGAACCACCACCCACTGTCCAGAACCACCAGCCACTGTCCAGAGCCACCAGCCACTGTCCAGAGCCACCAGCCACTGTCCAGAGCCACCAGCCACTGTCCAGAACCACCATCCACTGTCCAGAACCACCAGCCACTGTCCAGAGCCACCAGCCACTGTCCAGAACCACCATCCACTGTCCAGAACCACCAGCCACTGTCCAGAACCACCATCCACTGTCTAGAACCACCATCCACTGTCCAGAACCACCATCCACTGTCCAGAACCACCAGCCACTGTCCAGAGCCACCAGCCACTGTCCAGAGCCACCATCCACTGTCCAGAACCACCATCCACTGTCCAGAACTACCATCCACTGTCCAGAGCCACCAGCCACTGTCCAGAGCCACCATCCACTGTCCAGAGCCACCATCCACTGTCCAGAACCACCATACACTGTCCAGAACCACCCACCGTCCAGAGCTACCAGCCACTGTCCAGAGCCACCACCTACTGTCCAGAACCATCCACTGTCCAGAACCACCCACTGTCCAGAGCCACCACCCACTGTCCAGAACCATCCACTGTCCAGGACTACCATCCACTGTCCAGAGCCACTATCCACTGTCCAGAGCCACCATCCACTGTCCAGAGCCACCATCCACTGTCCAGAACCAGCATCCACTGTCCAGAACCCCCATCCACTGTCCAGAGACACCATCCACTGTCCAGAGCCACCATCCACTGTCCAGAACCCCCATCCACTGTCTGAGCCACCATCCACTGTCCGAGCCACCGTCCACAGTCCAGAACCACTGCCCACTGTCCAGAGCCACCATCCACTGTCCAGAACCACCACCCACTGTCCAGAACCACCATCCACTGTCCAGAACCACCATCCATTGTCCAGAACCACCCACTGTCCAGAGCTACGAGCCACTGTCCAGAGCCACCATCCACTGTCCAGAACCACCATTTACTGTCCAAAACCACCCACTGTCCAGAGCTACGAGCCACTGTCCAGAGCCACCATCCACTGTCCAGAACCACCATCCACTGTCCAAAACCACCATCCACTGTCCAGAACCACCAGCCACTGTCCAGAGCCACCATCCACTGTCCAGAACCCCCATCCACTGTCCAGAACCACCATCCACTGTCCAAACCACCATCCACTGTCCAGAACCACCAGCCACTGTCCAGAGCCACCATCCACTGTCCAGAACCACCATCCACTGACCAGAACCACCCACTGTCCAGAGCCACCACCCACTGTCCAGAACCATCCACTGTCCAGAACCACCATCCACTGTCCAGAGCCACTATCCACTGTCCAGAGCCACCATCCACTGTCCGAGCCACTGCCCACTGTCCAGAACCACTGCCCACTGTCCAGAGCCACCATCCACTGTCCAGAACCACCATCCACTGTCCAGAACCACCCACTGTCCAGAGCCACCACCCACTGTCCAGAACCATCATCCACTGTCCAGAACCACCATCCACTGTCCAGAACCACCCACCGTCCAGAGCTACCATCCACTGTCCAGAACCACCCACTGTCCAGAGCCACCACCCACTGTCCAGAACCATCATCCACTGTCCAGAACCACTGCCCACTGTCCAGAACCACCATCCACTGTCCAGAACCACCCACCGTCCAGAGCTACCATCCACTGTCCAGAACCACCCACTGTCCAGAGCCACCACCCACTGTCCAGAACCATCCACTGTCCAGAACCACCATCCACTGTCCAGAGCCACTATCCACTGTCCAGAGCCACCATCCACTGTCCAGAACCCCCATCCACTGTCCGAGCCACCATCCACTGTCCAGAGACACCATCCACTGTCCAGAACCCCCATCCACTGTCCAGAGACACCGCCCACTGTCCAGAACCCCCATCCACTGTCCGAGCCACCATCCACTGTCCGAGCCACTGCCCACTGTCCAGAACCACTGCCCACTGTCCAGAGCCACCATCCAAAGCAGAGGCATCACCTTGACAATGTCTTAGCCAGAGCCAACTTTCCAACTAATCAGCACAATTTATTCCTGTATGAATATAAATTCTTGTGATGGTTTAAAATTTGGTATTCTTGTCTCTGTCCATGTGAGTACACGATGAACAACTGAGATGTCTCTTTTCAACAATAATCGTGCTCTGGGCTACCAAGTGACTATCAGCCATTGTTCTGAAATATTGCCCGTATTTCATGAAGGTCAGAGTCAATCACACCAAATAACCAGAAAGAAATGCAGAAGATTCCAAAGTAATGAAAAACAGGAGCCTAGAAATCCGTGCTGGAAACATTGATACATTTTTGAAAATATCCCCAATTCTCTTTTTTCCAATTAACGGGTAATTTAGCGTGGCCAAACCACCTACCCTAGACATCTTAGGGTTTTGGGGGTAAGCCCCACGCAGACATGGGCAGACTATGTAAACTCCACATGGACAGTCACCCGGGGCTGGGATCGAACCTGGGTTCTCGGCGGCGTGAGGCAGCAATGCTAACCACTGCGCCACACTGCCGACCCAGGTCCTTGGCGCCGTGAGGCAGCAGTGCTAACCATTGCCCCACCGTGCCGTCCCGGGTCCTTGCCGCCGTGAGGCAGCAGTGCTAACCACTGCCCCACCGTGCCGTCCCGGGTCCTTGGCGCCGTGAGGTAGCAGTGCTAACCACTGCACCACCGTGCCGTCCCGGGTCCTTGGCGCCGTGAGGTAGCAGTGCTAACCACTGCACCACCGTGCCGTCCCGGGTCCTTGGCGCCGTGGGGTAGCAGTACTAACCACTGCCCCACCGTGCCGTCCCGGGTCCTTGGCGCCGTGGGGTAGCAGTGCTAACCACTGCACCACCGTGCCGTCCCGGAAACATTAGTGGACAAACACTGAACGCATTTTTAAGACATTATTGTGCTCCCAATTTCAAATCAGGAATGAACCTGCTTGTTGTAAAGGATCGGTATAGTTACACAAAGCGTTTGGCCACAGTTATCCCCAACAGACATCTCCAAGCCATGGTTTAGTTTTCTCCCAAAATCAGATTCCAATTTGCTAAAAACATGAGTCATATAAAGATTATTGGTTAGAATACAAATGTATGAAATGTGTTTGCAGTTTGGCTGCATTGATATTATTGTACTATTGTTTAATACTCAGTCCCTTCATTATACCAGTCATTGTAAAACACCTGCTCCGTTCAGCTATTCAGCTTATCATCAGAAACTACTCATCTTAAAATGCCACCAGAATAAAATAAGAGCTTCAAACCTCGTCCGAATTGTAGCTACCTTTCCTGTAGACCCCCATTACAGGTGGAATGTTTCCAGCTTTACTATTGCAACTTTCAAACCTCTGGTAGCCCTTTCTTAAAGGCTGATATCACCTACCCACTGCTTTCTGATTTATCTCATCATTGCTCCTGCATTTTTAAATCCTGCTGTTGTCCTACACTTTGGGCCATGCTTTATATTCAGGTTTTCAATGTAAAATATCCCACACACAAAAACATCTGCCTGAAATATGGTATCATTGCCCAGTCCCATCGTGCTCATGCAGACTCCAACCATGTCAACAATCCCCAAATACTCCCAATATGAAGTCACCAGGAACAGACATCCTTCACATTTTACTCTAGTTTCTTTATTGCTTCCAGCAAGAGGCCACAGGACATGCGGCCTTTAAGATGCCAATCTACCACAGACACACAGCAGCTTTGATGGCCAAATTACACCATAAAAGGGCAGTGTAGTCAGAGGGGCTGCGCCAGTGATTAAAAGCAACATATCAAAGCAATTAGGGGTGCCGTAACATCTTTAGAGCTGTTTTACAATTGCAACCACTCAATTAATTCACGTAGCAGAGCCTATAGATTCCATCTAAGGATCTAAGGCAGTACAATCTAGAATGAGACACATTCTAACACTCACTGGATCGCTAAAAACTATTCCACTGGGGAGAACCTTGTCATTTAAATTGATGTTTAAAGCTCTTGTTGCAGATAATACTCCATACTAAACCCAAAATATTGACATTTCTCAGACCCGAATACGTAGAATAAGGTGGGAGACTATCGCAGCATCAAAAGAGGATAATTAAAACCTTTAAACTGCTTATGTGACAGATCAAATCTAGCATTAAAGAAGATGCTGAACAAAAATTGCAATTTGGGCTAATTTTCTAAACACTGAAACCATTCCTGATCTTTTAAACCATGCAAGTTAGTGGTTGGGTGTCTGTGTGTATGCGGTTTGCCAAACATCAAAGCTGTACAGGGAAGGTGTGAACGTGTATAGGTTTGGGGAATCAGGAGTCGGGTGTATAAATTAGGTGTTAGGGGTATTAGTGTTGGGGGTATTAGTGTTGGGGTGTTGGGGGTATTAGTGTTGGGGTGCTGGGGGTATTAGTGTTGGGGTGCTGGGGGTATTAGTGTTGGGGGTATTAGTGTTGGGGTGTTGGGGGTATTAGTGTTGGGGTGTTGGGGGTATTAGTGTTGGGGGTATTAGTGTTGGGGGTATTAGTGTTGGGGTGCTGGGGGTATTAGTGTTGGGGTGCTGGGGGTATTAGTGTTGGGGTGCTGGGGGTATTAGTGTTGGGGTGTTGGGGGTATTAGTGTTGGGGTGTTGGGGGTATTAGTGTTGGGGGTATTAGTGTTGGGGTGTTGGGGGTATTAGTGTTGGGGGTATTAGTGTTGGGGGTATTAGTGTTGGGGTGTTGGGGGTATTAGTGTTGGGGTGTTGGGGGTATTAGTGTTGGGGTGTTGGGGGTATTAGTGTTGGGGTGTTGGGGGTATTAGTGTTGGGGGTATTAGTGTTGGGGTGTTGGGGGTATTAGTGTTGGGGGTATTAGTGTTGGGGTGTTGGGGGTATTAGTGTTGGGGGTATTAGTGTTGGGGTGTTGGGGTATTAGTGTTGGGGGTATTTGTGTTGGGGGTATTAGTGTTGGGGTGTTGGGGGTATTAGTGTTGGGGGTATTAGTGTTGGGGTGTTGGGGGTATTAGTGTTGGGATGTTGGGTGTATTAGGGTTGGGGTGTTGGGGGTATTAGGGTTGAGGGTATTAGAGTTGGGGAGCTGGGGGTATTTTGTTGGGGTGTTGGGGGTATTGTGTTGGGGTGTTGGGGGTATTTTGTTGGGGTGTTGGTGGTATTAGTGTTGGGGGTATTAGGGTTGGGGTGCTGTGGGTATTTTGTTGAGGGTATTAGGGTTGGGGTGTTGGGGGTATTAGGGCTGGGGTGCTGGGGGTATTTTGTTGGGGTGTTGAGGGTATTAGAGTTGGGGTGCTGGGGGTATTTTGTTGGTGTGTTGGGGGTATTGTGTTGGGGTGTTGGGGGTATTTTGTTGGGGTGTTGGGGGTATTTTGCTGGGGTGTTGGGGGTATTAGTGTTGGGGGTATTAGGGGTGGGGTGCTGGGGGTATTAGTGTTGGGGGTATTAGGGGTGGGGTGCTGGGGGTATTTTGTTGGGGTGTTGGGGGTATTAGTGTTGGGGGTATTAGGGTTGGGGTGCTGGGGGTATTAGTGTTGGCGGTATTAGTATTGGGGTGTTGGGGGTATTAGTGTTGGGATGTTGGGTGTATTAGGGTTGGGGTGTTGGGGGTATTAGGGTTGAGGTTATTAGAGTTGGGGAGCTGGGGGTATTTTGTTGGGGTGTTGGGGGTATTGGTTGGGGTGTTGGGGGTATTTTGTTGGGGTGTTGGGGGTATTAGTGTTGGGGGTATTAGGGTTGGGGTGCTGCGGGTATTTTGTTGGGGTGTTGAGGGTATTAGGGTTGGGGTGTTGGGGGTATTAGGGTTGGGGTGCTGGGGGTATTTTGTTGGGGTGTTGAGGGTATTAGAGTTGGGGTGCTGGGGGTATTTTGTTGGGGTGTTGGGGGTATTTTGCTGGGGTGTTGGGGGTATTAGTGTTGCGGGTATTAGGGGTGGGCTGCTGGGGGTATTTTGTTGGGATGTTGGGGGTATTAGTGTTGGGGTATTAGGGGTGGGGTGCTGGGGGTATTAGTGTTGGGATGTTGGTGGTATTAGTGTTGGGGGTATTAGAGTTGGGGTGCTGGGGGTATTTTGTTGGGGTGTTGGGGGTATTAGGGTTGGGGTGCTGGGAGTATTAGTGTTGGGGTGTTGGGGGTATTAGTGTTGGGGTGTTGGGGGTATTAGGGTTGAGCGTATTAGAGAAGGGGTGCTGGGGGTATTTTGTTGGTGTGTTGGGGGTATTTTGCTGGGGTGTTGGGGGTATTAGTGTTGGGGGTATTAGAGGTGGGCTGCTGGGGGTATTTTGTTGGGATGTTGGGGGTATTAGTGTTGGGGGTATTAGAGTTGGGGTGCTGGGGGTATTTTGTTGGGGTGTTGGGGGTATTAGGGTTGGGGTGTTGGGGGTATTAGTGTTGGGGGTATTAGGGGTGGGTTGCTGGGGGTATTAGTGTTGGGATGTTGGGGGTATTTTGTTGGGGTGCTGGGGGTATTTTGTTGGGTTGTTGGGGGTATTAGGGTTGGAGTGTTGGGGGTATTAGTGTTGGGGGTATTAGGGTTGGGGTGTTGGGGGTATTAGGTTTGAGGGTACTAGGGGTGGGGTGCTGGGGATATTTTGTTGGGGTGTTGGGGGTATTAGGGTTGGTGTGTTGGGGGTATTAGGGCTGAGGGTATTAGGGGTGGGGTGCTGGGGGTATTTTGTTGGGGTGTTGGGGGTATTAGGGTTGGGGTGTTGGGGGTACTAGGGTTGAGGGTATTAGAGAAGGGGTGCTGGGGGTATTTTGTTGGGGTGTTGGGGGTATTAGTGTTGGGGTGTTGGGGGTATTAGTGTTGGGGTGTTGGGGGTATTAGTGTTGGGGGTATTAGGGGTGGGGTGCTGGGGGTATTGTGTTGGGGTGTTGAGGGTATTAGTGTAGGGGGTATTAGGGATGGGGTGCTGGGGGTATTTTGTTGGGGTGTTGGGGGTATTAGTGTTGGGGGTATTAGAGTTGGGATGTTGGGGGTATTAGTGTTGGGATGTTGGGGGTATTGTGTTGGGGTTCCTGGGGGTATTAGTGTTGGGGAGCTGGGGGTATTTTGTTGGGGTGTTGGGGGTACTAGGGTTGGGGTGTTGGGGGTATTAGGGTTGAGGGTATTAGAGTTGGGGTGCTGGGGGTATTTTGTTGGGGTATTGGGGTATTAGGGGTGGGGGCATTAGGGTTGGGGTGTTGGGGGTATTAGTGTAGGGGGTATTAGGTGTGGGGTGCTGTGGGTATTAGGGTTGGGGTGTTGGGGGTATTAGTGTTGGGATGTTGGGGGTATTTTGTTGGGGTGTTGGGGGTATTAGTGTTGGGGGTATTAGGGGTGGGGTGTTGGGGGTATTAGGGGTGGGGTGCTGGGGGTATTGTGTTGGGGTGTTGGGGGTATTAGTGTTGGGGTGTTAGGAGTATTGTGTTGGGGTGTTGGGGGTATTAGGGTTGGGGTGCTGGGGGTATTAGTGTTGGGGTGTTGGGGGTATTAGGGGTGGGGTGCTGGGGGTATTGGGGTGGGGTGCTGGGGGTATTGTGTTGGGGTGTTGGGGGTATTAGTGTTGGGGTGTTAGGGGTATTGTGTTGGGGTGTTGGGGGTATTAGGGTTGGGGTGCTGGGGGTATTAGTGTTGGGGTGTTGGGGGTATTAGGGGTGGGGTGCTGGGGGTATTGTGTTGGGGTGTTGGGGGTATTAGGGTTGGGGTGCTGGGAGTATTAGTGTTGGGGTGTTGGGGGTATTAGTGTGGGGGTGTTGGGGTATTAGGGTTGAGCGTATTAGAGAAGGGGTGCTGGGGGTATTTTGTTGGTGTGTTGGGGGTATTGTGTTGGGGTGTTGGGGGTATTTTGTTGGGGTGTTGGGGGTATTTTGCTGGGGTGTTGGGGGTATTAGTGTTGGGGGTATTAGGGGTGGGCTGCTGGGGGTATTTTGTTGGGATGTTGGGGGTATTAGTGTTGGAGGTATTAGGGGTGGGGTGCTGGGGGTATTAGTGTTGGGATGTTGGTGGTATTAGTGTTGGGGGTATTAGAGTTGGGGTGCTGGGGGTATTTTGTTGGGGTGTTGGGGGTATTAGGGTTGGGGTGTTGGGGGTATTAGTGTTGGGGGTATTAGGGGTGGGTTGCTGGGGGTATTAGTGTTGGGATGTTGGGGGTATTTTGTTGGGGTGCTGGGGGTATTTTGTTGGGTTGTTGGGGGGATTAGGGTTGGGGTGTTGGGGTTATTAGTGTTGGGGGTATTAGGGTTGGGGTGTTGGGGGTATTAGGTTTGAGGGTTTTAGGGGTGGGGTGCTGGGGGTATTTTGTTGGGGTGTTGGGGGTATTAGGGGTGGGGTGTTGGGGGTATTAGGGCTGAGGGTATTAGGGGTGGGGTGCTGGGGGTATTTGTTGGGGTGTTGGGGGTATTAGGGTTGGGGTGTTGGGGGTATTAGGGTTGAGGGTATTCGAGAAGGGGTGCTGGGGGTAATTGTTGGGGTGTTGGGGGTATTAGTGTTGGGGTATTGGGGGTATTAGTGTTGGGGTGTTGGGGGTATTAGTGTTGGGGTGTTGGGGGTATTAGTGTTGGGGTGTTGGGGGTATTAGTGTTGGGGGTATTAGGGATGGGGTGCTGGGGGTATTGTGTTGGGGTGTTGGGGGTATTAGTGTAGGGGGTATTAGGGGTGGGGTGCTGGGGGTATTTTGTTGGGGTGTTGGGGATATTAGTGTTGGGGGTATTAGAGTTGGGGTGTTGGGGGTATTAGTGTTGGGATGTTGGGGGTATTGTGTTGGGGTGCTGGGGGTATTAGTGTTGGGGTGCTGGGGGTATTTTGTTGGGTTGTTGGGGGTATTAGGGTTGGGGTGTTGGGGGTATTAGGGTTGAGGGTATTAGAGTTGGGGTGCTGGGGGTATTTTGTTGGGGTATTAGGGGTGGGGGCATTAGGGTTGGGGTGTTGGGGGTATTAGTGTAGGGGGTATTAGGGGTGGGGTGCTGGGGGTATTAGGGTTGGGGTGTTGGGGGATTTAGTGTTGGGATGTTGGGGGTATTTTGTTGGGGTGTTGGGGGTATTATTGTTGGGGGTATTAGGGGTGGGGTGTTGGGGGTATTAGGGGTGGGGTGCTGGGGGTATTTTGTTGGGGTGTTGGGGGTATTAGTGTTGGGGTGTTGGGGGTATTGTGTTGGAGTGTTGGGGGTATTAGGGTTGGGGTGCTGGGGGTATTAGTGTTGGGGTGTTGGGGGTATTAGGGGTGGGGTGCTGGGGGTATTGTGTTGGGGTGTTGGGGGTATTAGGGTTAGGGTGCTGGGAGTATTAGTGTTGGGGTGTTGGGGGTATTAGTGTTGGTGTGTTGGGGGTATTAGGGTTGAGGGTATTAGAGAAGGGGTGCTGGGGGTATTTTGTTGGGATGTTGGGGGTATTGTGTTGGGGTGTTGGGGGTATTAGTGTTGGGGGTATTAGGGGTGGGGGTATTAGGGGTGGGATGCTGGGGGTAATTTGTTGGGGTGTTGGGGGTATTAGGGTTGGGGTGTTGGGGGTATTAGGGTTGAGGGTATTAGAGAAGGGGTGCTGGGGGTATTTTGTTGGGGTGTTGGTGGTATTAGTGTTGGGGTATTGGGGGTATTAGTGTTGGGGTGTTGTGGGTATTAGTGTTGGGGTGTTGGGGGTATTAGTGTTGGGGGTGTTGGGGGTATTAGTGTTGGGGGTATTAGGGGTGGGTTCTGGGGGTATTGTGTTGGGGTGTTGGGGGTATTAGTGTAGGGGGTATTAGGGGTGGGGTGCTGGGGTATTTTGTTGGGGTGTTGGGGGTATTAGAGTTGGGATGTTGGGGGTATTAGTGTTGGGATGTTGGGGATATTGTGTTGGGGTGCTGGGGGTATTAGTGTTGGGGTGCTGGGGGTATTTTGTTGGGGTGTTGGGGGTATTAGGGTTGGGGTGTTGGGGGTATTAGGGTTGAGGGTATTCGAGTTGGGGTGCTGGGGGTAATTTGTTGGGGTATTGGGGTATTAGGGGTGGGGGCATTAGGGTTGTGGTGTTGGGGGTATTAGTGTAGGGGGTATTAGGGGTGGGGTGTTGGGGGTATTAGGGGTGGGGTGCTGGGGGTATTTTGTTGGGGTGTTGGGGGTATTAGTGTTGGGGTGTTGGGGGTATTGTGTTGGGGTGTTGGGGGTATTAGGGTTGGGGTGCTGGGGGTATTAGTGTTGGGGTGTTGGGGGTATTAGGGGTGGGGTGCTGGGGGTATTGTGTTGGGGTGCTGGGGGTATTAGTGTTGGGGTGCTGGGGGTATTTTGTTGGGGTGTTGGGGTATTAGGGTTGGGGTGTTGGGGGTATTAGGGTTGAGGGTATTAGAGTTGGGGTGCTGGGGGTAATTTGTTGGGGTATTGGGGTATTAGGGGTGGGGGCATTAGGGTTGTGGTGTTGGGGGTATTAGTGTAGCGGGTATTAGGGGTGGGGTGTTGGGGGTATTAGGGGTGGGGTGCTGGGGGTATTTTGTTGGGGTGTTGGGGGTATTAGTGTTGGGGGTATTAGGGGTGGGGTGTTGGGGGTATTAGCGGTGGGGTGCTGGGGGTATTTTGTTGGGGTGTTGGGGGTATTAGTGTTGGGGTGTTGGGGGTATTGTGTTGGGGTGTTGGGGGTATTAGGGTTGGGGTGCTGGGGGTATTAGTGTTGGGGTGTTGGGGGTATTAGGGGTGGGGTGCTGGGGGTATTTTGTTGGGGTGTTGGGGGTATTAGTGTTGGGGTGTTGGGGGTATTGTGTTGGGGTATTGGGGGTATTAGGGTTGGGGTGCTGGGGGTATTAGTGTTGGGGTGTTGGGGGTATTAGGGGTGGGGTGCTGGGGGTATTGTGTTGGGGTGTTGGGGGTATTAGGGTTGGGTTGCTGGGAGTATTAGTGTTGGGGTGTTGGGGGTATTAGTGTTGGGGTGTTGGGGGTATTAGGGTTGAGCGTATTAGAGAAGGGGTGCTGGGGGTATTTTGTTGGTGTGTTGGGGGTATTGTGTTGGGGTGTTGGGGGTATTTTGTTGGGGTGTTGGGGGTATTTTGCTGGGGTGTTGGGGGTATTAGTGTTGGGGGTATTAGAGGTGGGCTGCTGGGGGTATTTTGTTGGGATGTTGGGGGTATTAGTGTTGGGGGTATTAGAGTTGGGGTGCTGGGGGTATTTTGTTGGGGTGTTGGGGGTATTAGGGTTGGGGTGTTGGGGGTATTAGTGTTGGGGGTATTAGGGGTGGGTTGCTGGGGGTATTAGTGTTGGGATGTTGGGGGTATTTTGTTGGGGTGCTGGGGGTATTTTGTTGGTTTGTTGGGGGTATTAGGGTTGGGGTGTTGGGGGTATTAGTGTTGGGGGTATTAGGGTTGGGGTGTTGGGGGTATTAGGTTTGAGGGTACTAGGGGTGGGGTGCTGGGGGTATTTTGTTGGGGTGTTGGGGGTATTAGGGGTGGGGTGTTGGGGGTATTAGGGCTGAGGGTATTAGGGGTGGGGTGCTGGGGGTATTTTGTTGGGGTGTTGTGGTATTAGGGTTGGGGTGTTGGGGGTATTAGGGTTGAGGGTATTAGAGAAGGGGTGCTGGGGGTATTTTGTTGGGGTGTTGGGGGTATTAGTGTTGGGGTATTGGGGGTATTAGTGTTGGGGTGCTGGGGGTATTAGTGTTGGGGTATTGGGGGTATTAGTGTTGGGGTGTTGGGGGTATTAGTGTTGGGGTGTTGGGGGTATTAGTGTTGCGGTGTTGGGGGTATTAGTGTTGGGGGTATTAGGGGTGGGGTGCTGGGGGTATTGTGTTGGGGTGTTGGGGGTATTAGTGTAGGGGGTATTAGGGGTGGGGTGCTGGGGGTATTTTGTTGGGGTGTTGGGGGTATTAGTGTTGGGGGTATTAGAGTTGGGATGTTGGGGGTATTAGTGTTGGGATGTTGGGGGTATTGTGTTGGGGTGCTGGGGGTATTAGTGTTGGGGTGCTGGGGGTATTTTGTTGGGTTGTTGGGGGTATTAGGGTTGGGGTGTTGGGGGTATTAGGGTTGAGGGTATTAGAGTTGGGGTGCTGGGGGTATTTTGTTGGGGTATTGGGGTACTAGGGGTGGGGGCATTAGGGTTGGGGTGTTGGGGGTATTAGTGTAGGGGGTATTAGGGGTGGGGTGCTGGGGGTATCAGGGTTGGGGTGTTGGGGGTATTAGTGTTGGGATGTTGGGGGTATTTTGTTGGGGTGTTGGGGGTATTAGGGGTGGGGTGTTGGGGGTATTAGGGGTGGGGGGCTGGGGGTATTTTGTTGGGGTGTTGGGGGTATTAGTGTTGGGGTGTTGGGGGTATTGTGTTGGGGTGTTGGGGGTATTGGGTTGGGGTGCTGGGGGTATTAGTGTTGGGGTGTTGGGGGTATTAGGGGTGGGGTGCTGGGGGTATTGTGTTGGGGTGTTGGGGGTATTAGTGTTGGGGTGTTGGGGGTATTAGAGTTGAGGGTATTAGAGAAGGGGTGCTGGGGGTATTTTGTTGGGATGTTGGGGGTATTGTGTTGGGGTGTTGGGGGTATTAGTGTTGGGGGTATTAGGGGTGGGGGTATTAGGGGTGGGGTGCTGGGGGTAATTTGTTGGGGTGTTGGGGGTATTAGGGTTGGGGTGTTGGGGGTATTAGGGTTGAGGGTATTAGAGAAGGGGTGCTGGGGGTATTTTGTTGGGGTGTTGGGGGTATTAGTGTTGGGGTATTGGGGGTATTAGTGTTGGGGTGTTGTGGGTATTAGTGTTGGGGTGTTGGGGGTATTAGTGTTGGGGTGTTGGGGGTATTAGTGTTGGGGGTATTAGGGGTGGGGTGCTGGGGGTATTGTGTTGGGGTGTTGGGGGTATTAGTGTAGGGGGTATTAGGGGTGGGGTGCTGGGGGTATTTTGTTGGGGTGTTGGGGGTATTAGTCTTGGGGGTATTAGAGTTGGGATGTTGGGGGTATTAGTGTTGGGATGTTGGGGGTATTGTGTTGGGGTGCTGGGGGTATTAGTGTTGGGGTGCTGGGGGTATTTTGTTGGGGTGTTGGGGGTATTAGGGTTGGGGTGTTGGGGGTATTAGGGTTGAGGGTATTAGAGTTGGGGTGCTGGGGGTATTTTGTTGGAGTATTGGGGTATTAGGGGTGGGTCATTAGGGTTGGGGTGTTGGGGGTATTAGTGTAGGGGGTATTAGGGGTGGGGTGTTGGGGGTATTAGCGTTGGGGTGCTGGGGGTATTAGTGTTGGGGTGTTGGGGGTATTAGGGGTGGGGTGCTGGGGGTATTGTGTTGGGGTGTTGGGGGTATTAGGGTTGGGGTGCTGGGAGTATTAGTGTTGGGGTGTTGGGGGTATTAGGGTTGAGGGTATTAGAGAAGGGGTGCTGGGGGTATTTTGTTGGGATGTTGGGGGTATTGTGTTGGGGTGTTGGGGGTATTAGTGTTGGGGGTATTAGGGAAGGGGGTATTAGGGGTGGGGTGCTGGGGGTATTTTGTTGGGGTGTTGGGGGTATTAGTGTTGGGGGTATTAGGGGTGTGGTGCTGGGGGTATTAGGGTTGGGGTGCTGGGGGTATTGTGTATGTTGCTATGAGCTGATGAATCTGGGCTCTCTGAAACCTACTCAAGCATAGAACATAGAACAGTACAGCACAGAACAGGCCCTTCGGCCCTCAATGTTGTGCCGAGCCATGATCACCCTACTCAAACCCACGTATCCACCCTATACCCATAACCCAACAACCCCCCCCCCCCCCCCCCCCCCCCCCTAACCTTACTTTTTAGGACACTACGGGCAATTTAGCATGGCCAATCCACCTAACCCGCACATCTTTGGACTGTGGGAGGAAACCGGAACACCCGGAGGAAATCTTAAATAAAGTGAAAATGCTTTCAGTTCGGGAAATGTTGATCTCTGCTGCCGTGAGTAGGTACCCAGGCGTTCCGGACTGAGTGTTTGCTGTTGTCAGATGCAGACAACAAATAATGAAAATTCTGAATGAACCCAAACTTGTACTTCTCCAGTCTGGAGAGGTCATTGGAATTGACCATGTCTGGATCCCAACTACATCATTCCCATTTCCATCTTCCCCTGGTACCCACCGATCTTGTTGTGCATGTTGACTTCATTTGAACTCTGTAATCTGCCATTCAGAGTGGTAGGCTGCAGACAGCACCAGTGTGCAGCAGTGTCAAGATGCTATTTGCTGTAAAAATCTGATCAGCTCCAATTTCCTGAGAAATATTTTAATTACACTGCTCTCTGTGCTGCTCCAGGAGCTGGATCTTTCAAAGCTGCCAAATACTGGCACTGGAATGGGCCATTGTCAAAGTGTCTACACCCTGATCATATCATACTCGTTAGTAGACCTTGCACGCAACATTAACCAAACCATCAGTCAGAGTTGTTAGTGTAAAGTTTAACTGTAGATCCACCAACAAGTTACTCCTAAACTCCAAGCTGCCCTCCTCAGAGTTGGTCAGTGCTTTCAGAACAAGAAACAAAAAGATTTGGGAGCTTGGTGCGGCTGATAGATGCCCTCAGCCACCCCCAGCAGGGTGTCCTCACTTGGGGGTATGTGGCATAATGCCCAAGTGTGTGAGTGTGTGTGTGTGTGTGTGGGGGGGGGGGGGGGGGGGGGGGGGTGACAGTGCCCACGGGTGGCAGTGTGGGGGACCCTCGAGCTCACCCTTGAAAATGGCGGGCCGGTCTGGCCATAGAGTTCTCTCCCCCCCCCCCCCTCCCAGTGATGAGACGGTGTGGGCTACACCCCCCCCCCCCCCCCCCCAGTGATGAAATAGTGTGGGCTACCCCCCCCCCCCCAGTGATGAAACAGTGTGGGCTATACCAGTGAGAAACTCCCCAGGACCCAGCAAAAGTGACTAAATGGATAGCGGTGGGGAAAACTCCCAGCAAAACCCACCACAAATGGCACTTAGAAACTTTTCCATTAGATCACACCCTTGATCTGTAATTATCACTGATGTGGCGCAGGAATCATTCTCACTGGTGCAATGGGGGGTACTTGCCTGTTGTACATCTGACCTTTGCTCTTCCAGATGTGGAAAGCTCTCTCACTCTTTACCGATCTCTCCTCAGCAATGACAGCCATCAAATGTTTTTAAAAATCTGTCCTAAATGCAGTCATGATAAACAAAAACTCCATCACAACAACATGCAAGTACTCCCCACTGTATAATAGTATAATAGCAGCAGAACATCCAGCTGTTTGCTTTGGAACTTATTCACACTTTATAAAAAAGCTGGAAGCACTTTTACCCTCTTCACCCAAACAAATCTATGGGTGCGATACTGTGGCATCATTACGCTCAAGCACAACGAGGCCGGTGAATAGTGGGAGAGGTCAAACCCAAGTACCCACGCTGGGCGTCAAACCCAAGTACCACGCTGGGCGTCAAACCCAAGTACCCACGCTGGGCGTCAAACCTAAGTACCCACGCTGGGCGTCAAACCCAAGTACCCACGCTGGGCGTCAAACCCAAGTACCACGCTGGGCGTCAAACCCAAGTACCACGCTGGGCGGCAAACCCAAGTACCACGCTGGGCGTCAAACCCAAGTACCACGCTGGGCGTCAAACCCAAGTACCACGCTGGGCGTCAAACCCAAGTACCACGCTGGGCGGCAAACCCAAGTACCACGCTGGGCGTCAAACCCAAGTACCACGCTGGGCGTCAAACCCAAGTACCACGCTGGGCGTCAAACCCAAGTACCACGCTGGGCGTCAAACCCAAGTACCACGCTGGGCGTCAAACCCAAGTACCACGCTGGGCGTCAAACCCAAGTACCACGCTGGGCGTCAAACCCAAGTACCACGCTGGGCGTCAAACCCAAGTACCCACGCTGGGCGTCAAACCCAAGTACCACGCTGGGCGTCAAACCCAAGTACCACGCTGGGCGTCAAACCCAAGTACCACGCTGGGCGTCAAACCCAAGTACCACGCTGGGCGTCAAACCCAAGTACCACGCTGGGCGGCAAACCCAAGTACCCACGCTGGGCGTCAAACCCAAGTACCACGCTGGGCGTCAAACCCAAGTACCACGCTGGGCGGCAAACCCAAGTACCACGCTGGGCGGCAAACCCAAGTACCACGCTGGGCGTCAAACCCAAGTACCACGCTGGGCGTCAAACCCAAGTACCACGCTGGGCGTCAAACCCAAGTACCACGCTGGGCGTCAAACCCAAGTACCACGCTGGGCGGCAAACAGTTTGCAATGCAACCAGCCCCACTCCCGTTGGCAAAATCGGGAACTGGCCGTAGTGTGGTGAGAAACCAATAATTGCCGCTTCCACCCTATTTCCTTACAATTAACGGGAGCGACCCCTTAGGGGCTGGTTTCGCTCACTGGGCTAAATCGCTGGCTTTTAAAACAGACCAAGGCAGGCCAGCAGCACGGTTCAATTCCCGTACCAGCCTCCCCGAACAGGTGCCTGAATGTAGTGACTAGGGGCTTTTCACAGTAACTTCATTGAAGCCTACTCTTGACAATAAGTGATTTTCATTTTCATTTTCATCCATTGGCCGGCCTCCTGTTATCCAGCCACCTCCCCAGCGAGTGGTCACACTGCTGCCGATTAATATTCCTTTTGAAAACCGTGAATTGGCGGATGGGCTGCTGCGGGGGGCCGAGGAGGTGAGCCGCCACCTTCACTCACAGGCAATGAGCCCGGGGCACTGGGATTGTCCACATCAACGTTCTGACCAGGTGGCTGGGTGACCTGCCCCCCCCACCCCCCGCCACAGCCGGGTGTGCGTCGGCAGGGCAGGGGTTGGGATGCAGGGGGGTGTCAGGGCCCCATGTCTGGGGGGATGGGGCATGGGATTGGTGGCCGACCCACATCGCGGAGCAAAGAGCTTGAGGCGTCACACTGGTTGTGGTGAGGGTTTTATTTTACTTTATTTTTTTTAAAATTTAGAGTACCCAATTATTTTTTTCTAATTAAGGGGCAATTTAGCGTGGCCAATCCACCAACCCTGCACATCTTTGGGTTGTGGGGGCGAAACCCATGTAAACACGGGGAGAATGTGCAAATTCCACACAGACAGTGATCCAGAGCCGGATTGAACCTGGGACCTCGGCGCCGTGGTGAGGGTTTTATAGTGTGATCCGGACACGTACACCACTGCATCACTCTCCCGACGATGCTGCCCCCCTCTCCCCAAACCCCTTCACCCCACTACTCGCCCATCGCCACCCCCTCACGCATCCTTCCCTCCTACCTGCCTCTGCCCCCCTCAGTGCCCTCTCAGTGATCCGTGATGTGCTTGGCCTTCCGTGCTCTACCGCTGTCTAATGTTGCTCCAGGATGTACATCAGAGGTGGTGGCAGCCTGCTGCTCACCTTGTCCCATGGCCTTCGATGCCCCTGGCGGGCGTCCTCTGGGGCTGAAGGGCCCCGGCTCACTTGATGGCAACACATGCACAACCGTGCTGCCCTGTCCGAGGTGCTGACTGCGGGACGCGGTGTTGTTAGTGGGGTGGAACCCCGGGGAGCTGGTGGCTACTGTCGCCACCCCATGGGACCATAAAACCATAAGACATAGGAACACAATTAGACCACTCGGCCCATCATCCCCATCCTCCTGCCTTCTACCCATAACCCCTGATCCCCTTATTAATCAGGAACCTATCTATCTTTGTATTAAAGACGCTCAGTGATTTGGCATCTCTGTTTTAAAGGATCATCCCTTTAGTCTGAGATTGTGTCCTCTAGTTCTAGTTTTTCCTACAAGTGGAAACACCCTCTCCACGTCCACTCTATCCAGGCCTCGCAGTATCCTGTAAGTTTCAATAAGATCCCCACTCATTCTTCTAAACTCCAACGAGTACAGACCCAGAGTCCCCTCTTCCTGGCTGGTGCCTATAAGTTGCAGTTAGTTCAGCATACTTAAAATCCAAGATGTTAAATAATTCCACCTTGAATATTGTAAATATCACAGTAAGAAATCACCTGATGAAGGAGCTGTGCTCCGAAAGCTAGTGATTCCAAACAAACCTGTTGGACTTTAACCTGGTGTTGTAAGGCTTCTTACTGTGCCCAGCCCAGTCCAACGCCAGCATCTCCACATCGTAAACATACAGTTATCATAGAATATATCAGAGAATTTGCAGTGCAGAAGGAGGCCATTCGGCCCATCGAGTCTGCACCGGCTCTTGGAAAGAGCACCCTACCCAAGGTCAACACCTCCACCTTATCCCCATAACCCAGTAACCCCACCCAACACTAAGGGCAATTTTGGACACTAAGGGCAATTTATCATGGCCAATACACCTAACCTGCACATCTTTGGACTGTGGGAGGAAACCGGAGCACCCGGAGGAAACCCACGCAGACACGGGGAGGATGTGCAGACTCCGCACAGACAGTGACCCAAGCCGAAATCGAACCTGGGACCCTGGAGCTATGAAGCAATTGTGCTATCCACAAGAGCTACATTGCTGACACTGAAATCGCTGGTTTTGTCCAATCGGATGTTTCCAACTCGAAGCCGAGATTTAACTCTGGCTCCAAGTACCAAAACGCTGTTTAATCAGTCTGAGGATTTGACCATCCCACCTACCGAAACACATTGGCTGATCTCGGAGCGCTGTCTCAACACAGACATATCAATTCAGCTTTAAAGAAATACGATAAATCTTATTCCTCTCATCAATTTATAAATTCAAAATAAATGTCCAAAATCAGACAACAGTCATTTACTGTGCATCAGTATACACAAGAGTGGTGAGCCAGTGGAATTCATTACCACAGGAAGTAGTTGATGCTAAAACATTGAATATATTCAAGAGGCGGCTGGATATAGCACTTGGGGAGAAAGCAGGATTCGGCTATTGAGTTGGATGATCAGCCATGATCGTGATGAATGGTAGAGCAGGCTCGAAGGGCCAATAGGCCTCCTCCTGCTCCTATCTTCTATGCATCTATGTTTCAACCATTCTTTTTTTTAAATAAATTTAGAGTACCCAATTATTTTTTCCAATTAAGGGGCAATTTAGCGTGGCCAATCCACCTATCCTGCACATCATAGAACATAGAACATAGAACAGTACAGCACAGAACAGGCCCTTCGGCCCTCGATGTTGTGCCGAGCAATGATCACCCTACTCAAATCCACGTATCCACCCTATACCCGTAACCCAACAACTCTCCCCCTTAACCTTACTACTAGGACACTACGGGCAATTTAGCATGGCCAATCCACCTAACCCGCACATCTTTGGACTGTGGGAGGAAACTGGAGCACCCGGAGGAAACCCACGCACACACGGGGAGGACGTGCAGACTCCACACAGACAGTGACCCAGCCGGGAATCGAACCTGGGACCCTGGAGCTGTGAAGCATTGATGCTAACCACCATGCTACCATGCTGCCCCTCTTTTGGGTTGTGGGGGCGAAACCCACGCAGACACGGGGAGAATGTGGTTTCAACCATTCTTAGCATAGCTGCCTCACGGCGCTGAGGTCCCAGGTTCGATCCCGGCTCTGGGTCACTGTCCGTGTGGAGTTTGCACATTCTCCCCGTGTCTGCGTGGGTTTCGCCCCCACAACCCAAAGATGCGCAGGGTAGGTGGATTGGCCATGCTAAATTGCCCCTTAATTGGAAAAAATAATTGGGTAATCTAAATTTATTTTAAAAAATGTTTCAACTATCCACGTTTTTCGACGTCATCTCATTTTAAATTGATTCCACTGCAAAATATTTCAATGCACATAGGAAAAAATAATGAGTTGTTTTCTTGAGATAGTGATGGTACTCATCAAACTCTGAAGTCATCGCCTGCCTTCACAGCGGGAAATTTGAGACTTGGGTAGAATCCACTGATCAGACAAACTGATACAGTCGCAATCTGAACGGAATTCGCTGAACATTTAAAAATACACCTCTCTCCCAATTCTTACCGCTGCTTTTCATAAAGTGCACATAACTTGAATTGTATGAGGAAGTCCTCAGCTTTTCCTCCACATCAAAAGACTTCATGCTGGCTATGTCATTGTCTGAGAGGTCCTCATTGCCTTATACAAAATGTGCGCTAATAATAGAACAGAAACAGACCTGTATGTAACGTTACACCAGTTTTCATCCCACAGTAATTCCAAATATTAGATTTCATAATGAAACAGTGTACTTGTGTGTTGGCTCGGTATTAAATTTAACCTTGTGAATGTGCCGCTTTTCTTTGAACAGGATCAGTTTAGGGCAGCAACATTTACCCAGAGAGAAAATGGAAAAAAAATCCAGGTGATCTTTGGGGACCCATTTTAGGCCAGCTGGGACCTATCACTTGCGACCCCCCCCCCCCCCCCCCCTTTGAAAACCACCGGTCTAGAAAAGCTTTATTGTACCCCCCTCCCCATCCCCGAGGCAAATATATCCTCCCATGGATAAGGCACCGAACTGCACACGACACTCTCGGTGTGTTCTCCCCAATGGCCTTTACTCTGATCCATTTGGAATAAAGGATAAAATTAAGAATTTATCTTCTCATGCACTTGTGTCAAATTGTGTTTGCTAGCTCCCGTGAATCACATTGCAACATCTAACTATGTTGAAGGCATTATATAAAGACAAGTATCTGTTGTTGTTCTAAGTGCCACGTACTGGGTTAATTTTAGAAGAATACACTTTCGCAATTTCCTTCTGGTCACTGGTTCAGTGGAACAGTTGAAACTGCTGTGAACCTGCTGGAGTTAATCCCACCGGAAAACTGGGGTTAATCCCAATGCCAAACTGGGGTTAATCCCAATGCCAAACTGGGGTTAATCCCACCCCCAAACTGGGGTTAATCCCACCCCCAAACTGGGGTTAATCCCAACGCCAAACTGGGGTTAATCCCAACCCCCAAACTGGGGTTAATCCCAACCTCCAAACTGGGGTTAATCCCAACGCCAAACTGGGGTTAATCCCAATGCCAAACTGGGGTTAATCCCAATGCCAAACTGGGGTTAATCCCACCCCCAAACTGGGGTTAATCCCACCCCCAAACTGGGGTTAATCCCAACGCCAAACTGGGGTTAATCCCACCCCCAAACTGGGGTTAATCCCAATGCCAAACTGGGGTTAATCCCAATGCCAAACTGGGGTTAATCCCAACCCCCAAACTGGGGTTAATCCCAACGCCAAACTGGGGTTAATCCCAACGCCAAACTGGGGTTAATCCCAACCCCCAAACTGGGGTTAATCCCACCCCCAAACTGGGGTTAATCCCAATGCCAAACTGGGGTTAATCCCAACGCCAAACTGGGGTTAATCCCAATGCCAAACTGGGGTTAATCCCACCCCAAACTGGGGTTAATCCCAACCCCCATACTGGGGTTAATCCCAACGCCAAACTGGGGTTAATCCCACCCCCAAACTGGGGTTAATCCCAATGCCAAACTGGGGTTAATCCCAACACCAAACTGGGGTTAATCCCACCCCCAAACTGGGGTTAATCCCACCCCCAAACTGGGGTTAATCCCAACCCCCAAACTGGGGTTAATCCCACCCCCAAACTGGGGTTAATCCCAATGCCAAACTGGGGTTAATCCCAACCCCCAAACTGGGGTTAATCCCACCCCCAAACTGGGGTTAATCCCAATGCCAAACTGGGGTTAATCCCAACCCCCAAACTGGGGTTAATCCCAACCCCAAACTGGGGTTAATCCCAATGCCAAACTGGGGTTAATCCCAACCCCCAAACTGGGGTTAATCCCAACGCCAAACTGGGGTTAATCCCACCCCCAAACTGGGGTTAATCCCAATGCCAAACTGGGGTTAATCCCAAGCCAACTGGGGTAATCCCAACGCCAAACTGGGGTAATCCACCCCCAAACTGGGGTTAATGCCAACCCAAACTGGGTTAATCCCAAACACCAAACTTGGTGGTTAATCCCAACCCCCAAACTGGGGTAATCCCAACGCCAAACTGGGGTTAATCCAACCCCCAAACTGGGGTTAATCCCAATGCCAAACTGGGGTTAATCCCAACCCCCAAACTGGGGTTAATCCCAACCCCCAAACTGGGGTTAATCCCAACCCCCAAACTGGGGTTAATCCCACCCCCAAACTGGGTTAATCCCACCCCCAAACTGGGGTTAATCCCAACCCCCAAACTGGGGTTAATCCCAATGCCAAACTGGGGTTAATCCCACCCCCAAACTGGGGTTAATCCCCACCCCCAAACTGGGGTTAATCCCAACCCCCAAACTGGGGTTAATCCCACCCCCAAACTGGGGTTAATCCCACCCCCAAACTGGGGTTAATCCCAACCCCCAAACTGGGTTAATCCCAATGCCAAACTGGGGTTAATCCCACCCCCCAAACTGGGGTTAATCCCACCCCCAAACTGGGGTTAATCCCAACCCCCAAACTGGGGTTAATCCCAATGCCAAACTGGGGTTAATGCCAACCCCCAAACTGGGGTTAATCCCAATGCCAAACTGGGGTTAATCCCAACCCCCAAACTGGGGTTAATCCCAATGCCAAACTGGGGTTAATCCCAACCCCCAAACTGGGGTTAATCCCAACGCCAAACTGGGGTTAATCCCAACGCCAAACTGGGGTTAATCCCAACCCCCAAACTGGGGTTAATCCCAACACCAAACTGGGGTTAATCCCAACCCCTAAACTGGGGTTAATCCCAACCCCCAAACTGGGGCTAATCCCACCCCCAAACTGGGGTTAATCCCAACGCCAAACTGGGGTTAATCCCACCCCCAAACTGGGGTTAATCCCAACCCCCAAACTGGGGTTAATCCCAATGCCAAACTGGGGTTAATCCCACCCCCAAACTGGGGTTAATCCCAACACCAAACTGGGGTTAATCCCACC
Source organism: Scyliorhinus canicula (assembly GCF_902713615.1). Taxonomy (NCBI): domain Eukaryota; kingdom Metazoa; phylum Chordata; class Chondrichthyes; order Carcharhiniformes; family Scyliorhinidae; genus Scyliorhinus; species Scyliorhinus canicula. The sequence continues at coordinate 190,330,820 of NC_052155.1, forward strand.
CCCAAACTGGGGTTAATCCCAACCCCCAAACTGGGGTTAATCCCAACACCAAACTGGGGTTAATCCCAATGCCAAACTGGGGTTAATCCCAACCCCCAAACTGGGGTTAATCCCAATGCCAAACTGGGGTTAATCCCAACACCAAACTGGGGTTAATCCCAATGCCAAACTGGGGTTAATCCCAACACCAAACTGGGGTTAATCCCAACACCAAACTGGGGTTAATCCCACCCCCAAACTGGGGTTAATCCCAACGCCAAACTGGGGTTAATCCCAACCCCCAAACTGGGGTTAATCCCAATGCCAAACTGGGGTTAATCCCAACACCAAACTGGGGTTAATCCCAATGCCAAACTGGGGTTAATCCCAACACCAAACTGGGGTTAATCCCAACACCAAACTGGGGTTAATCCCACCCCCAAACTGGGGTTAATCCCACCCCCAAACTGGGGTTAATCCCACCCCCAAACTGGGGTTAATCCCACCCCCAAACTGGGGTTAATCCCACCCCCAAACTGGGGTTAATCCCAATGCCAAACTGGGGTTAATGCCAACCCCCAAACTGGGGTTAATCCCAACCCCAAAACTGGGGTTAATTCCAACCCCCAAACTGGGGTTAATTCCACCCCCAAACTGGGGTTAATCCCACCATTGTTCCACCCAAATTCAGATGATTGAGGACAGGCCGAGTGTGGAACCTTCCTGGTCCCGATGCTTCATCATTGGGTAATGTGTTTAATTATCAAGTCACTGAGGGAGTTTCCAACATTGGGATTTGATATTAAGGCTACAGGGTCAACGTGACCTTTGTTGACATCACATCACTGCCAGTGAGGTAGAGAGCACAGAGTCTCACTCTATGCGGATGATCTGCTCCTCTATATCTCGGACCCACAAAGCAGCATGGACGGAATCATCGCGCTCCTGAAAGAGTTTGGAGCCTTCTCGGGCTACAAACTCAACATGAGCAAAAGTGAGATCTTCCCAGTACACCCGCAAGGAGGGGGGGCAGCGCTAAAGGGCCTGCCGTTCAAACAAGCCCAAAATAAATTCCGCTACCTGGGGATCCAAATAGCCCATGACTGGAAAGGGGTCCACAAATGGAACCTCACCAGCCTGACGGAGGAAGTTAAAAAGGACCTGCAAAGATGGAACACACTCCCGCTCTCCCTCGCGGGGAGAGTCCAGACGATCAAAATGAACGTACTGCCCAGGTTCCTCTTCCTGTTTAGATCCATTCCGATCTACATCCCCAAGGCCTTTTTCAAAGCGCTGGACAAACATATCATGGCGTTCGTATGGGGGGGTAAAAATGCTAGGATCCCAAAGAAGGTCATACAAAAAACAAAATCCAGGGGGGGGCTAGCCCTCCCGAATCTACAATTCTACCACTGGGCAGCAACAGCCGAGCGAGTAAGGGGATGGATCCAGGAGCCAGAAGCCGAGTGGGTGCGTGCGGAGGAGGCCTCCTGCATGGGAACCTCCCTCCGGGCCCTCGCCACGGCAGCACTCCCATCCCCACCCAAAAAACACTCCACCAGCCCAGTGGTGACGGCCACCCTCCAATCCTGGAACCAACTGCGGCAGCAATTTGGCCTGTACAAAATGTCGGACAAGGCTCCCATCTGCAACAACCATAGGTTCACACCAGCACTGACTGACGCCACCTTCAAAAGGTGGAGGCAGGACGGGGGGACACTGACAGTCAAGGACCTATACACGGACGACAGGATCGCAACACTGGACGAACTGACAGAGAAATTTCAGCTAGCTGGGGGGAACGAGCTACGGTACCTGCAGCTCAAAAACTTCCTACGAAAGGAGACAAGGACATACCCACAACCGCCACGACGGACACTACTGGAAGACCTACTGGACGCAAGTATCCTACAGAAAGGGAACTGTAGTGACATGTATGACCGACTGGTAGATAGGGACGACACCGTACTGGACGCAGCAAGAAGGAAATGGGAGGATGACCTGGGGATTGAGATAGGGTGGGGACTCTGGAGCGAAGCACTGCATAGGGTCAACTCCACCTCCACGTGCGCAAGGCTCAGCCTGACGCAACTAAAAGTGGTGCATAGAGCCCACTTAACAAGAACCCGTATGAGCAGGTTCTTCCCGGAGGTGGAGGACAAATGTGAGCGGTGCCAGAGAGGCCCGGCCAACCACGCCCACATGTTCTGGTCTTGCCCCAGACTTGTGGAGTACTGGACAGCCTTCTTCGAGGCTATGTCCAAAGTGGTGGGGGTGAGGGTGGAGCCATGCCCGATAGTGGCGGTCTTCGGGGTTTCAGACCAGCCAGATCTATTCCTGGGGAGGAGGGCGGACGCCCTTGCCTTTGCCTCCCTGATTGCCCGCCGTAGAATCCTGTTTGGCTGGCGGTCAGCAGCACCACCCAGAGCTGCAGACTGGCTGTCCGACCTCTCGGAATCTCTCCAAATGGAGAAAATCAAATTCGCCATCCGAGGGTCGGACGACGGCTTCCACAGAACGTGGGAGCCATTCATGCAACTGTTCCGGGACCTGTTTGTGGCCAACGTACAGGAGGAAGAATAGTCGGGTGGCCAAGAACCAGGGGAAAATGGACGGGAATCGGGGGAAGGTAGCCGGGGGGAGGGAGGGGGGGGGGGGGGGCTACGGGCTCGGTATGGGGGTTTGATGGCAAGCCAAGGCCCAAAACCAAACTATAAATAAATGCCTATAAACATGTGCCTCGGCCATATTGGGGAATGTAAAATATGTATGCTGGCTAAAGGGGGCGGCCACAATTATTGTTATGAAGATGCTTACCTGTAAATATTCATGTTAAATTTTTGTGTTTTTTTTCTCTCTCTCTAATAACTTGTAATTTGTCATATATAAAATATGAAAACTCAATAAAAAAACATTTTTAAAAAAATCACTGCCAGTGGCACAGGTACCACACAGTGGCAGAGGGTACCTAGCGCTGGGAGGCAGGGCGGCACGGTGGTTAGTACTGAGGAACTGGGTTCGATCCCGGCCCTGGGTCACTGTCCGTGTGGAGTTTGCACATTCTCCCCGTGTTTGCGTGGGTTTCACCCCCACAACCCAAAGATGTGCAGGGTAGGTGGAATGGCCACGCTAAATTGGCCTGAATTGGAAAAAAAATTGGGTGCACTAAATTTATTTTAAAAAAGGGGGGAAATGCAGTGCTAACCACTGTGCCACCCAAGCAATTCAATTGTATTAACTGTATTTCAATATTTACATGCTAAAATAAATTCATGGTGAGGTAGCCTTGTAGTGCCAGCTGTATGGGATGTCAATGTCATGTCAGCAATAGTCAGCTCACCCTGGCTTTGACTGTTATCAGAGTCGTTCCTGTTGATTTCCGTTAGTCACAGAGTCCGACAGCACAGAAAAGGCCCTTTGGCCCATCGAGTCTGCGCCAGTCAAAAACAACCACCTATACATTCTAATCCCATTTTCCACCCTGTCTAACCCTGTTAGAATTTTATAAGTTTCTACCAGATCCCCTGTCACTCTTCTAAACTCTAATGAATATAATCCTAACCGATTTAGTCTCTCCTCATATGACAGTCCTGCCATCCCAGGAATCAGCCTGGTAAACCTTTGCTGCACTCCCTCGAGAGCAAGAACATCCTTCCTCAGATAAGGACACCAAAACTGGGCACAGTACTCCAGGTGTGGCCTCACCAACTCCCTATACAATTGTAATAAAACATCTTCATTCCTGTACTCAATTCCCCACGCTATGAAGACCAACATGCCATCTGCCACCTTTACTGCCTGCTGTACCTGCGCGTTTACTTTCAGCCTCTGATGCACGAGGACAGTCTCGCTGAGTATCCGCCTCTCTCAATTGACAGAATTAAGTGTTTCTGCAATATTGCCTCAGATTGCCCGATATTTTCTGTAAATGACTCCCTACTCACTGCAACAGAAAGACAGAGGGCGCGATTCTCCGCAAATGCGGAGAGTCGTAAAGGCTGCCGTGAAACTGGCCGTGTTTCACGGCAGCCTCCGCGCCCCCTCCCGGGACCCGATTCTCCCCCCCCGGGCGGGGCTAGCAGCGCAGCCCCGTGAAGCACGGCATCGCGGGCTTAGCGACCGTCGCTAATCGGTGCCATGGTTGTCCGGGATGGCACTTTGCAGCCGTTTTCACGAATGGTGAGAGCAGGTGTGTTTGCGTTCGTGAAAATGGCCGTAAAGGCCTGGGAACTCGGCCCATCGGCCTGGGGGGAATCGCAGTTCGCCGTAAAAAACGGCGAGCAGCGATTCGTGTCGTGGGGCGGCCGTGGTGTGGGGGGGGGGGGGGGGGGGGGGGGGGGGGAGAGAGAGAGAGAGAGAGAGAGAATAGCGGGAGGTCAGAAAAAATGTCGGGAAGGCCCTCCCGCTATTCTCCGACCCGCCGTGGGCAGCGGAGAATCGCGCCCAGAAGCTCTTCTCTACACACGTTTGCTTCTAGGCAGCCTCTTTGTCGTAGCTTTGAATGATTAAGCAGACAGAATTGATGGATAAGTGTAGCTATCCCGTTCATAACAGTGAGGATGACATAGCAACTCAGACCTACACAATTGCCTTGAAGCAATCTATCTGTTTCCACCTGCACATCTCGTGCAACTTCAAATATTGCTTTTAGCTTAAAAATAGGAATTTTGTTTACTATAATCATACCGGAGGAATTTTGAGAAATCAGTCTTGCCAACCCAAGTGATTTTTCTTTTATAAAAATATTACTAAAATGCTTATGTAACTTCTCTGAATCGCCTTTCAATTGGTGCCAAAAAAGTTGCCTCATTAGCTCCAAGTTCAGTGGAACAACTTATCTTGAAAGTAAGTACGTAAAGACTTCATCATGTCCTCATATTGGATTATCACTTCCAGCAGCATTAAACACTGGAGTTAGGTCAAAGGAATCATCTGTGGTGTAATCAAATACTATTACGGCAAATGTATCAAACTAGGTTTCCAAGGAAGTTGGTAGAAAACAAATGGGCAGATAGATGTACTGTAAAAATCTTCTGCCATGTGTAATGTACACTTCATGACTTCTTCAAAACAAACTTACTCTGAACTCTATACGTGTGCTGTGAAATAATAGTCACAGCAGCTTGCAGGTATCTGTAGATCAGCATCTTTTAGTCTGTTATGCAGGAAGCAGAGAGTTTCCATTTAAATCTCAGGTTACTTTTCTCAGTAAAATTGGAGCTTGCATTGAAGTTACACCTTATCACCGGCCCCAGGATATTCCAGAGCGCTTCACGTTAATGGATCACTTTTCGATGCTGTCATTGTTGTAATGCAGGCAAACGCTCAGCAGTCATCCTGCCAAAGCACTCCAACAGTGCAGCACTCCCTTAATAAACAATTTACTTCAGCTCTCTGAGAATGCACTGCCTGCCATTTAGGAAGTGAGGTGAAATGCCTTCTTTGGATAATCTTAAAAACGTTGACACATAGAAAATTGGATTCTGACGTAGTGAGAGATCTCGCCGTGCAAGTACACAGGTCCCTAAAGGTAGCAGTACAGGTGGATAAGGTTGTAAAGGGTCACTAGGTTGATCTCGGGTATGGCAGGATTTTGTTATGAGGAGGTTGAGTAGATTGAACCTGTACTCAATGGAGTTTAGAAGAATGGGAGATGGGAAGGGGTTCTCCTTCTGTTCACGGCAGTGCAATTCTCTGATCCTGATGCAATCAATGGGAGATTTGGCTGAGCGCCAAATTCTCCGTCTTCACTAGCAGTGGGAGCGAGGCGGACGTACAACGGAGAATCTTGGCCTTTTGGGACATACAGGTCTCTCACGGGGTTTAACAGGGTCGATGCTGAGAGGATGTCTCCCCTTGTGGGAGAGTCTAGGACCAGAGGGCAGAATCTCAGAGTGAGGGAGTCACCCATTTCAGGCAGAGATGAGGAATTTCTTCTCTCAGAGGGGAATGAATCTGTGGAATTCTTTACCGCAGAGAGCTGTAGAGGCCGGGTCGTTAAGTATGTTCAAGGCTGAGAGAGACAGATTTTTAGTCAGTGAGGGGATCGACGGTTATGGGGATAAGGGCGGAAAGTGGAGATGAGGATTATCACATCACATCAGTCACGATCTCATTGAATGGCGGAGCAGACTCGATGGGCTGAATGGCCTACTTCTGCTCCTACATCATATGGTCAAAGGAGGAGACCATTCAGTCCCTTGTGCCTATTCTAGGGGCGGAATTCTCCGCTCCCGTGAAAAATCGGGAAGGCCGTCGTGAACTCGGCCAAGTTTCACGACGGCCTCAGAGGCCGCTCCTCTCACCTTATTCACCCCCACCCGGGGGGCTAGGAGCGGCCCTCCATAACTCTCGGCTGCTGGGCCTTGACGCTTGCGCCGAGAATGACGCGGCCGGCGCGCCTAAGTGACGTTAGTCGCGCATGCGCAGGTTGGCCGGCTCCAACCCGCGCATGCGGGCTGACGTCACGACGGCTGACGGCTCAAACCCGCGCATCGCAGTTGCCGTCTTCCCCTCCGCTGTCCCCCAAGACGTGGCGGATTGATCTTGCGGGGCGGCGGAGGGGAAAGAGTGCGTCCCTTTGAGATGCCGGCCCGGCGAGCGTCGATTCTTCCGAGCGGGGGATGGGAGAATCGCGGGGGGCGCCATGGGGGCATGTCGTGAGTCGCCCGGCCCTCCCGCGATTCTCCCACCCGGCGTGGGGAGCGGAGAATCTCGCCCTAGGTCTTTAAAAAATCTATCCCATTCATCCCACTCTCCTTTCTCTCATGGGGCTGCCAATTTATCCCCTTCAGAAATTTATCTAATTTCCTTCATAAAGGAAGGCCGATCGACACCAGCTTCCCGGGGCAATGATGGATGGGCAATAAATGCTGGCCTAGCCAGCCGTGCCACATCCCATAAATGAATTTTTAAAAAGCTACAACTAAATTTGCTTCCACTTTCCTTTCAGGCAGTACATTCCAAATCATAACTTACAATCTAACAAACAGGTTCCCATGTCCTAATACAGGATTCATTTACTCGCTGGTTCTTTTGCTAATTATCTTAAGTCTGTGTGGTTGGTTATCAAGCCGCCTGCCAGTGGAATCAGTGTCTCCTTATTTACTCTGTCAAAACCCGCACAATTTTGAACACCTCTATACGTTTTGGTTGAACCCTGTCTGCTCGAAGGGGAACAATCCCAACTTCTCCAGTCTCTCCACTGAGCTGAAACCCCTCGACCCTGCTGCTATTCTCATTCTGTAATCCTCCTCTGCACCATCTCTAATGTCTTGATATCCTGGCTGGCGCTGTGCCCAGAATTCAACACAAACCTCCAGCTGGGGCATATGGGGCGGCACGGTCGCACAGTGGTTAGCACTGTTGCTTCACAGCTCCAGGGTCCCAAGTTCTATTCCCGGCTTGGGTCACTGTCTGTGCGGAATCTGCACATTCTCTCCGTGTCTGCGTGGGTTTCCTCCGGGTGCTCCGGTTTCCTCCCACAAGTCCCAAAATTCATGGTATTAGGTAATTTGGACATTCTGAATTCTCCCGCTGTGTAGCCGAACAGGCGCCGGAATGTGGCGACTAGGGGATTTTCACAGTAACTTCATTGCAGTGTTAATTTAAGCCGACTTGTGAAACTAAAGATTTTTTTTTAACCCTAGTTTAGTGCATCATCTAAAAGCTAAGGAACACTGGAGCTGGTGAATGGTACATCTTTCTACTCAAGGTTATGTACATCCAGTGCCAAATACACTGGGGACCTGGTATATCCTTTTTGCTCCTCTTCCTGCTCTGCCCAAACTATGGGTGTGATTCTCCAAAACCTGGAGAAATCGTGAGGCTGGCGTCAAAAACGGGCGGGTTTGACGCCAGCCTCCGCCCCCCTGACCGGGAACCGATTCTGGTCCCTGGTCAGGGCTAGCATGCCGCAGCCGTGAACTCCGGCATCGCGGGTTTAACGAATTTGCCAGAGTTTGCGACGGCTGACGCGTCAGATGACGTCAGCCGCGCATGCGCGGATTGGAAGACTCCAACCCGCGCATGCGCGGATGACGTCATCGCGCATTTGCGTGAAACCCGCGCATGCGCGGGCCGGGATGCCCCTCAGCCGCCCCGCGAATGGATACAGCAGGGCGGCGGAAGGACAAAGAGTGCGCGGGGTAAGTACCCGGCCGTGGTACTGCCGTGCCAATCGGTGCCATGGTTCCCCAAATCGGGTCTTTACGGCCGTTTTTACGAACGGTCAGACCAGGTGTGTTTGACGTTCCTAAAAACGGTCGTAAAGGGCTTGGACTTCGGCCCATCGGCCAGCTGAGAATCGCTGCTCGCCGTAAAGAAACGGCGGGCAGCGATTCGTGTCGGGAGGCGGGCGTGGGGGGGGGAGAATAGCGGGAGATCGTCAGACTAGCGTGGCCGTAAAAATTTACGACCCCCGCTATTCTCCGCACCATCGTGAGTGCGGAGAATCGCCCCCTGTAGCCTCAGGATGAGCAAGCTTTATTGTACCTATTGTTATGGGACAGGGTTTAGAGAACCCCAAAGTGTATCATGGAGTTCACCTGACCCACAACTTTTACTAGATTGTGGTATGGGAAGCACACGGCCCACTCTACAGGTGTGGTACAGCAGAAATGGAAAAATATTTTTTAAAGCAAAACAATGTTCATTCTATGAACTCAAGTTAACCTTTTTAAAACATACAGTGAACATCTCAGCAACCATTAATTCAAATACAACCCCCAAAGAATACAACACTTAGTAATCCTTAATAACTTTCCAAACAACATCCAGAAGACAAAATAAACACCTTTTAACAGAAGCACATTAGGTTTACATTCACTACTGAGAACATTCTGAATTCACCAAATGATCAAGAGATAGTCTTTACATGGCAGAGAGATCAACAGTACACCTGCTCTGTCTGGCTTCAGCTCCAACACTGAAAACGAAACTAAAACACATCCTGCAGCAAACAGCCTAAACTGAAAGTAAAAAACTGACAGACAGCCCAGTTCCACCCACACTCTGACATCAGTGATAAACACCTATTTCTTAAAGGTACTCTCACATGACACTATGTGCATTTTCCATTTGTACTCCCAGTCAGCTTACGTTGGCAGTTGGTGCTGAATCTGGGGAGGTTTTTAAGCAGTGGACATATGTGGACATACCAGCAACTACACTAATCCACTCAGGATTCTCAGAGCAGATATTGACAGCCCATTTTCAGTCAATTAGATTGGACTGATCCCACTGAAACACACTGCAACTGCCCTGAAGATGCTCAGAGTTTAATTTTTAATAATATCTCTGTACCACAGACAGGATTTACAGAAATGCGTACAAACTATCTACAAAGGGCATCCAGGAAGAGAGGCCAGAGACGTGCTGATTTAGGATTATAGCAACCCTTCTACGTTATTGAATTGTGAAGCCTTCAACCCACCAGTCTGATGGAGCACCTCACCCTACCAACAACCTTCAACCCACCAGTCTCGTACCAATGGAATGTCATAGAACATCAGACTAGTGAAGGCCTAGTAGTCAAAAAGAAAATTCCTGTTCATTTTAATGATGTGTAAAATGGCAAAAACTCAAAGATCCCAAGCTTTAAAAAAATCACAACTGCAAGGGGAAGAATTTAGAGGTTCGTTAATGGGACCTGTAAAGAGCACTCTAATGAATAACTTCTGTCCATGAAGATGTCCTCGAGTGAAATTGTTTGTTTGAGAGAGGTGGAGCCACCCCTTTGCTGGTTATAAAGAGTCTTGTGAGTGTGGGGAAAGATGCCTCCTGCTGTGCCAATGTAACATAGGTTTTGCCTCGAATTCGTTCCTCAGCATTCTCTGTGTAAAATTAAAGCACAATGGGAAATCAGGATGTTAACATCCTCAATGGCAATGGATTATGGTGTGGGACAGTAACTCTCACATCGCATTCAACAGCAATATTCAAATTCATTGTTGCGGCTTCACAGATTCAGCAAGCATCCTGGAGATCCTTTGTAACTTTTTTATTGAAAGATCTTTCAAGGTGAGAATCCAAGGGGGGGCAACAATATTAAATCTTAAAGAACATGAAGTTCACCCCATGAGTCAGCCACTGTGAATGTGCAAGTGGTTTAAATATTTGAGAATGTATGAATGGTTTAGTTTCATTACAGAGACCCTGTGCTTTAATAAGGCCACAGCCTTTTAACAAAGAAGATTCAAAAATAAATCACAATCAACCAGTCTAAGGGTAACAAAACACATTCCTCCAATTGCCAAGTGCTATATTAGATTGTGTAGAGACAAGTACAAAGTGCCTTATTAAATGTAAGAAAGATTGATTTTTTTCTTAAGAAACAAATTCTTGCTCTATTGAAATGAGTGAGGATCTCTTTAGAAACTAACACCAGCAGCACCAGAGAGCCGGGTTTTATTGTCTAGTCAAACAAGCCTGGCTGTGGAGAGAGAGAGATCTGCTTTGACAAAGTCAAGGTCAGCACAAAGTCATTGAGCAAGAGACTGTTGCCTGATGCTAGTACGTTCATCTTCCTCAGTCTTTGGCTCATCTACTGCAGCGAGATGGGGAGAGTGTCAAGAAGTGACGGCAATCAGAAATCTGGCATTCCAGGTTTTCCAGACTGCCACTCACCTCCAGATCCAACGCCACCACGTTAGTCACCTGATACATTCATCCACACTTTCCCAGCCAATTGTAAAGCGACAGGCTCTTGAAATGAAAAAATGAAATGAAAATCGCTTATTGTCACGAGTAGGCTTGAATGAAGTTACTGTGAAAAGCCCCTAGTCGCCACATTGCGGCGCCTGTTCGGGAGACTGGTACGGGAATTGAACCGTGCTGCTGGCCTGCCTTGGTCTGCTTTCAAAGCCAGCAATTTAGCCCAGTGTGCTAAACCAGCCCCTCTTCATTAGAACATAGAACATACAGTGCAGGAGGCCATTCAGCCCATCGAGTCTGCATCGACCCACTTAAGCCCTCACTTCCCCGTAATCCCTCCTAACTTTTTTTGTGGGCCCTAAGGGAAATTTAGTATGGCCAATCCACCTAACCTGTACATCTTTGGACTGCGAGAGGAAACCGGAGCACCCGGAGGAAACCCACGCAGACACGGGGAGAAAGCGCAGACTCTGCACAGTCACCCAGCGGGGAATTGAACCTGGGACCCTGGCGCTGTGAAGTCACAGTGCTAGCCACTTGTGCTACCGTGCTGCCCGTGATTGGACAATTCTTGAGTCAGTCAAACAGTCTTTACTTCCCCATGTCCATCATTTTTATAATTGGCAAAAAAAACTGTTGAATATTTATTAATGCCTTGATGAGTTTTCGCCTGATTTTTCTCCAGCAATGTCCGAAATGTTAGTCTTTAATTTCTGCAGACTCCAGGACATTCCTGGAGGTGGAAACACTGCCCTGGTCTGACTCTAGGAATTGTTCTGGTCCCACATTCCTCAATAGACTCGACATTGAATTATTGAACCATTGCCATGGATCACAATTTACCTACTGCAAAAAAAATAATGTCAGCTCTGAGTTCTGGATCAGTTGCATGGCTATGAAATTAAAGAGAGAGGAAAGGGGCTGAATGGTTGATCTTGAAAGCGAATCCTTGGGCTGGATTCTCTCTTCAGGAAACTAAATGTACCCGCCAGGGGAGACTCGTTCCTGGTGCTAAAGTGGTGCCCAGGTAATAATAATAATAATAATAGCTTATTGTCACAAGTAGGCTTTGATGAAGTTACTGTGAAAAGCCCCTAGTCGCCACATTCCGGCGCCTGTTCGGGGAGGCCGTGATTCTGTCTCCTTTTCCATGCACATTTATACATGGAGGAGAGCACCCAGGATTCTGTTGGAATCTCGGTGTTGGGCCTCCATCTTGAGCGGACTACCTATACTGAGGTCAGGCGGCTGCACCCCCCCCCCCCCCCCCCCGCCCCAAACACACAAATCCTTCCCCACCCCTTCCACTAACAAGTAGGGACATCGCACCATAACCATCATGGGAATACGGGTCATCCCCACAGCATGCATGGTCCCATCAGACCGCCAACTGCGATCCCCATCAGTGACCCCCAACAGAGAACCCCTCCCACCCCAACATCAGGTCCCCAACAGAGACCCCAATAGGGATTTCCTATCAGTGCTTTCTGCCGTGAAAAAGAGGAAGTCAAAGCGTTTAGCTGTTTTTGATGTGGTCAGGAACTGTCAATCATAGCAAGAGTGTTTATAAACATTAGCATCAAAGCAGGGTAGTGGAGATGCATTCAAGCGTGAAGGGAAAGGTAGATTAACAATCCGTGAAAGTGAAAAGTGAAAATCGCTTATTGTCACGAGTAGGCTTCAATGAAGTTACTGTGAAAAGCCCCTAGTCGCCACATTCCGGCACCTGTTCGGGGAGGCTGGTACGGGAATCGAACCGTGCTGCTGGCCTGCCTTGGTCTGCTTTCAAAGCCAGATTTAGCCCAGTGTGCTAAACATCCACCAAGCAGCTATCTCTGGAGTAATAAAACTGTAAATCACTGGCTAATACAATGTATTGCTGCATGAAATTGAATGGAAGATTTGTAATTCAAAGGCTGTCAAGGGATTGCAAGCCTGTACTTGGCTTTTGAGGAAGCCTCCAACACTTGTAACAACTGCTGAGACAGCAGATATTAGGAAAGGGTAAGTGAAAATGCACCCTACTGACTGCACTTCAGCTTTCAGACGTGGGCCCTGATGGGGGGGGGGGCAGTCTTATGGGGGTCTTTAGTGGGGATGGGTATGATGTGGAGGGGCTGATAGGGTACTGGGAGGTAGTCAGGTGGGGGGGGGGGGCAGGATTTGGGTTGTAGGGGAGGCGTTCCAATGGACCTTAGGGGCGTCTCCGTTATACACTGGCCCCCTTGAGCTACCACGAGGTTAAACATGATAGGGCCATGATTGAAAATACCTGCATCAATTCACACCTCACTGGGGGCTTTAGAATCTGGCTTCCAACCAGGCAACAATCCAGTTTTTCTGTCGACAATCAATTCTCCGTTACCAGCAGTGGGAAACAGAGAATCCACCCCATGGTTTAGAATGATAATAAAAGACAATCAGTTCCAGACAGAAATTACATCACTACAGGATTTGTACAAATGAAACAGCTGGTTTAACATTTTGTTAGTGAATCTTTAAACTTCTGTAGGAAATTCTTAAACATGGAGCCTAAGGAGTCAACCAATCTTCTTAAGTATCATATTTATATTAATGCACCAAAGCCTCACAGACATTTAATGCAAAGCTTTTATCTTGCGAGTGCTGGTGAGGCTTTTTAAATTACTGAAAGAATCAGCTCTTGTCAATTCTGTGGTAGGGAGAGCTGCTGGAGTTTGTTTTGTACTCTCAGCTGTGAAGTTGGAATAATTCTATTGGTGTTGACAGCTCTCCCATACATCAACAAGTAGCTATTCTGAACTTCCGGTGATGGCAGGTAGGTGGAGATGGCACGTTGGGTGGCTCCTGCTCGAGACTTTGGTTTCTGGACTTTAATGCCCAGTTTCAGGGGTAGTTTGTGAATGAGTTGGTGCAGGAAGGTATAAGGAAGGTGGGAGATGTCGAAGACCCAGAAGAAGGGCACCTGAAAGAAGGGGACGAGCGAAAGTCCCGCTGTCGAGTGAGTGGGTGAGTCCGGCAGGAAGAAAGATGGCGGAGATTGGATCGCTGGGTGGGGCTGCTCCCCTCACAGTTGAAACTGACTGAGGTGATGTCAGGGGAGTTAGAGAGGCAGTTCACCAAGCACATGGAGGCGCTGCAGAGGGAGATGATGGCTGCGATGGAAGTGTGGGTGGAGGAGGCGATTGCCCCGGTGAAGGCGGCAGTGTTGAAGACGTCGGTCAAGATGCAGGAGCAAGGAGAGAAGCTGAAGAGGGTGGAGGAGGTTCTGTTGCAGCACGGTGACCAGTTCACCTTGATGGGTGAGGGGCTGCAGAGGGTGGCGGAGACTAACAAACGGCTCAGAGCTGAGGTGGAGGACATGGAGAAAAGGTCGAGGTGGCAAAGTCTACAGATCGTGGGCCTCCTGAGGGGGGTGGAGGGCCCGAGGCCGACTGAGTACTTTGCAGGATGTTGGCAGAGCTGTTGGGGGAGGGAAAGAATCCTCCCGGTACAGGTTGGACAGGGCACATCGCTCGCTCAGGCCTAAGCTGAAAGCAAATGAGCCGCCAAGGGCAGTTATAATCTGCTTCCATAAGTTTCACGTTAAAGAGAAGGGCCTGAGTTGGACGAAACACAGGTGGGAGGTGAGGTGGGAAGGCATTGGTGTTAGAATATACCAAGACTTGTTGGGGAGGGTGAAGGCCAATTTGTCAAGGTGGGACAATCTCCCTCTGTTGCTGGCGGTAAAGGCAGTAAAGATGAACGTTTTGCTGTGACTCCCATTTTTGTTCCAACCTTCTAACCTTTTTGGTCACTAAGGGCAATTTATAATGGCCAATCCATCTTATATCAAGTTTTCTTAACGATTTGAGATGGAAATAGGTTTTAAATGCTTCCTTCAGAGATTGAGAATCAGTGATCAGTATCTGTGGAGAGATCGGGCAAGGCTGAATTATTGGAGCATTCTGACGGATGAGCGTTGTGTTTGCAGTATTTTCTCTTTTTGTGTTGGAGTTAGAAGGGAAGATATGAGAAGTTTTGTTCTCAACATATAATGAATAATGCAGGGATCAGGAAAAGCTGTATATTTGGAACTTAGAAATAAAAATAGGTGGGGAACATTAACCAGAGAAATATCAATGCAGTGGCAAAGGAGAGAGGGACTGGCGGCAAGATGTGAGAGAGGAATCTCTCTTTATATTACAAACTTTCCCTATGCTGCCGAGTGTGAAGGAAATGCAAGATGACCCTCCCCAGGTACAAGAGTTCAAATCTCGGATTCTATAAAACAATAAGACTTGTTTCGAGGATAATAAGTGTTTGACCAAAGGGAAGTTGACCACCTCGGAGAGAATGCAGCAAGATATGCAGCGTTTGCCATAACCAGATTGAGTGATTCAAGTGCCTATTTTAATCATTTAAGCGTAACTATTCCAACAGTAATTAGAGAGGCTGTCACTTTTTATTTGGCACAACTGACCTAAAGAAAAGCCCTAATTTAAAGCAGATTGTTTGACAGAGTACTTTCCTTTTGTTTATACCATGGCACATTCAATCAATTAATCCTCCTTCTGAAAGGACAGATTTATCTCTGTCTTTATGGCAGGAATCAAATGGCTATCAGCTGCATGTGATTTGTAGCATTAGCTATTAGGTCACATATTCCATGAAAAACAGAGAACACTGGGACACAGTCCACATTTGTTGTGAGAGTTACAAAGATTTGAGGAGTCATTTGTTTCATGTTTTTATCATAATTTCAGTGAGACACCACTATGTTGTCATGCCCACCTTCCTTGGCCAATGCATTGACTCGGGCAGGACGCCCCTCAGTCTTCTATGAATACGGCTAAATTAATATCAACATGGACTGCAATACTAATTGGGGAGAAAATACTTCTAGCTTGGACCATGCAAGTTAAACTTTTTTGTGGGATATCCCAGAAGGCCTCACACCCAATCAATTGCTTTTGAAGTATAGACAGTGCTGTTATATCATCCAATGTGGGAACCAGATTGCTCACAGCCAGGTTCCGCAAACAGCTAAGAGGTAAATGGCAAGGTGATTTGCTCTTGGTCCTGTTGTTGAGCAGTAAGTGGACAGGACACTAGGAAGGGCTCCTCAGGTCTTCTTCAAGGGGTGCAAGGAATCTTTCGTGCCCAGCTGAGAGTGGACAGAGTGGCTCACTTTCATAGATTATTTCAAAAGCAGCAGTTCTGACATTCCCATCCCCCCTCTACTGCACGCAGAGTGCCAACCTAGATTATGGGCTCATATTTTGCTGTGTATTCATGTTTGTTACTAGTTAGAACAAGGTCACTTTAAGAGTCCAATCACTTGACTTATTGATGACATCATCAGCTGTTCGGACAGGCAAACAGGTAGTCTATCCTAACAGCCATTCGAGTTAATACCTTTCCGATAAAGCTCTTGTTTGTTTGTACCTTCGTGGTCTGCAATTCTATCCTTTAAAAAAATCTAAAGCAAATTGGCGACAAGGAGGTCATAGAACATAGAGTGCAGAAGGCCATTCAGCCCATCAAGTCTGCACCGACCCACTTAAGCCCTCACTTCCACCCTATCCCGGTAACCCAATAACCCCTCGTAACTTTTCTGGACACTAAGGCCAATTATCATGGCCAATCCACCTAACCTGCACGTCTTTGGACTGTGGGAGGAAACCGGAGCACCCGGAGGAAACCCACGCAGACACGGGGAGAACGTGCAGACTCCGCACAGACAGTGACCCAGCCGGGAACCGAACCTGGGACTCTGGCCACAGTGCCAGCCATGTGTGCTACCCCGCTGCCCGTCGGATCCAAACTGGCAGACTCCCTGAGAAGTGAAAAGAAGTAGAAAAATCGTCCTCCTGCTCTCCAATCAGCCAGCAGCTGCCACACTAGTATCCCGACCGGCAGGACTATGTTAGATCCACAACGTTCAGCACTGTGTGTAGCAAGTATATCCTACACAATAGTTTAAAGCTCAGGGTGTTACAAAAGTCGGAAGGGAACAGGCTGAGCTCAGGGGTATCTTGTGTCAAAAAGAAGCTAGGTATTGCTAAAAATTAATGGAACATCGTTCTTATACAAGCCCTCTCCATCGTGAAAATGCTGAGAAGATTTGGCGCATGGGACGGTATGATGAGAACACCGAGCAGTGGAGCTGATAAACTGAAAGATTTGATTATTTTGTCCAAGCAAATAAAATTGCGGCAGATATTGTAGTCCCAAATTTATGATGAGATTGTGGAGATATTGCAGCACCATTTCTCACCTGAACCTTTGGGCAGTGCTGAGAGGCTCAGGTTCAGTACTACTTTGAAGAAACTAGCTTAATACTGTGAATATGGAGACATCTTGAACGACACCATTAGAGACAGACTAGTGTGGGTTAGGACACAAAGCTATCCAAAAAAGGCAGTTAGTAGAAAGCAACTTAAATCTAAAGAAGGCTTTAGAAGTGACAATCTCTATGGAATTAGCAGCTGAGGAAGCCCCATAATTACGTTCGAGCACTAGAATCCATAAAATGTCAGCTGAGACCTGAACACAGACACATGTTCGAAATTGCCACCGATGTGCAAAAACTGGGTACATAGCAGCAGACTCTTGGTGCAAAGATGCAAAATGCAGGAAGTGAGGTAAAAAGGGGCACATGGAACATGCGTGTTGAGAAAGAAACAACAAATTCCAAACAAGAACTATATAAAGCAAGAATCTAGTGTATCAAATGGAAAACCGAATAGAGCGAAAGATCCAGGTGGTACAATGAGGGAACCAAAAAGTACCAGAGTAACAGTCAGATAACGAACATACTGGCCATTGCAGGCGCAACAAACCATCACTTGGCCATTTACTGGAGAGACAACCGGTGAAAATGGAGGTAGACACTGGAGCAGCAGTTTCATTGGTACCGGGAATTGTATACCAAGAGAAACTACGGCATATCGTCTTAAAACTTTCAACGGTAACATTAAAAACCTATACTGGGGGAAATGGTTCTGTTGAGGGGCCGTATCGATGTAAATGTGCAGCTAAATGGACAGGCCACAAGCTAAATGGCCTTGTTCCCTGAATACCGTTAAAGGTAAGTCCTGCATACCGTTAAAGGTAAGTCCCTGCATACCGTTAAAGGTAAGTCCCTGCATACCGTTAAAGGTAAGTCCCTGCATACCGTTAAAGGTAAGTCCCTGCATACCGTTAAAGGTAAGTCCCTGCATACCGTTAAAGGTAAGTCCCTGCATACCGTTAAAGGTAAGTCCCTGCATACCGTTAAAGGTAAGTCCCTGCATACCGTTAAAGGTAAGTCCCTGCATACCGTTAAAGGTAAGTCCCTGCATACCGTTAAAGGTAAGTCCCTGCATACCGTTAAAGGTAAGTCCCTGCATACCGTTAAAGGTAAGTCCCTGCATACCGTTAAAGGTAAGTCCCTGCATACCGTTAAAGGTAACTAGCCAACCCTAATGGGGAGAACCTGACTGGAAAAAATCAAGTTAAACTGGGTCGAGGTGAATCTTGTCTCGGAGTCCGAAGCAGGTCGACCGAAAATTCCAAGAACCGTACCACTGTCTTTAATGGAGAGCCGGGAAACATGAAAGTGACCTTAGTCAAGCTAATAATTAAGAATGAAAGCCAAGCAAGATGCTTAAAGGCTCGATCAGTGCTGTACACCATTAGGCCTAAGGTGGAGGCAGAATGAGAGAGGCTGGTCAGGGTGGGGGGGTCCTCGAACCTGTTTATATAAGTGATTGGGCCACACCGATAATACCCGCCATGATGGTTCGGTGTGAATATGTGGTGATTTTAAAGTCACTGTCGATCACGGTGCTCTACCCTCTGGCTTCAACTGATGAGTTATTTGCTGGGTTGGCTGGAGGTCAGCATTTCAGTAACATTGGGGGCAGCACGGTGGCACAGTGGCTAGCACTGCTGTCTCATGGCGCTGAGGTCCCAGGTTCGATCCCGGCTCTGGGTCACTGTCCGTGCGGAGTTTGCACATTCTCCCCGTGTTTGCGTGGGTTTCACCCCCACAACCCAAAAATGTGCAGAGTAGGTGGATTGGCCATGCTAAATTGTCTCCTAATTGGAAAAAATAATTGGGTAATCTAAATTTATAATAAAATAATTTCAGTAACATTGACCTTAGCCAAGCTTAATTCCAGGTAAGTGTAGATCCTGATTCACAACAATATTTGGCAATTGTGACACACAAAGAGCTATTCAGATCTAAAAGACTTCCATTTGACATCCTGTCCACACGTGCGTTGTGCCATGGATCAAATTCTAAGCAGACTAGAAGGAGTGCAGAGCTATGTAGACGATATCTTAGTTACTGGAAAGAATGAAGAAGAGCATCTTCAAAATTTAGATATTAAACTCCAGAGACTAGAAGATTGTGGACTATAAGTACAGAAGGATAAATGTGAATTCGTCAAATCTTCAATTGAATATCTGGGGCATGTTGCAGATGCAAAGGGACTGAATGAATCACCATCAAAAATAAAAGCCACAACTGAGGCACCTGCACCTCAAAATGTAAATCAATTTTGTTCATACTGAACAGCACTCAGCTGAGACCTCCTTGGGGAGGCCGGTAGGTCCCGGGTAAGTAAGCTTAAATGGGTTTAAAACCGACTTAAGCGCGTGTGGCCTCGTCCCGCCCGTTGTGGCCGGGATTCTGGTCACGCCGCCTACTGAGACTAGGGTAGATCCCATGAAGCGTTGTGGCTGCCGGGAAGCCCATGGGAGGCCTCACCCAGCATCTACCAGCCAGACAATGCTCCTGGTGTGGCGCGATTTAGCTGGTAGATTGCACCCCAAATCTCCATGGGAATGCTGATGGACTCTCTAGATCACCTTTACCTGACAGGTTGTCAATGAATAGTTACAAAACGGTAATATTCCTATTTTGAAAAGGTCGATAACATTCCTGCAATCACATGAAAAGTTAAAAAGTGTAACAAAAACAATCCACTATTATCGGAAATTATGGACATGGTACAAGACCACGGGAGCAAACCCAGAGTTGAAGCCGTCTGTTACCCAAAGACTCAGACTATCCGGACAGGATGGTTCTCTCCTCTGGGGAACGAGGATCATTATTCCGCCTTTGTTAAGGAAACGTGACCTAAACCAATGTCATGAGGGTCAATGTGGGATAGGAAGGATGAAGGAGATAGCAGAAGCTGTTTTTGGTGGCTAGGGCTCGATACAAAATCGAGGAGAAGGTGGGCATGTGTTCGGCTGGTACAAATGTTTGAAACTTGTCACCACTAGTGCCAGTACATCCACGGGAATGGCCATGGCAAAGAGTTCATTTCGGTAATGCCGGACCATTCAAAGGACAAATGTTTTTAATTGCGACAGACATGCATTTGAAACGGCCTGAAGTCACCATTATAAAGACGAGATCCTTGGAGAGAACAATAGAAAGGCCAGGTGAGATTTTTTGCAAGTTTCGGTTACCCTGAACAATTGTTCATGACAATGGGCCACAGTTTGTTTTGCAAGAATTCCCAAATTATCTAAAGGAGAATGGAATCCAACCCATCCGATCCGCTGCTTATCAGCCTGCCACAAATAGGCTGGTTGATAGGATTGTTCAGACAAAGATTGTTCAGACAATGAAGCATTCATTGAAGGTAAATTGTGAGCAAGGATCGTTGTCTAAACAACTCTTTGCCGCAGAAGGTGTGATTAATAAGGGGATCAGGGGTTATGGGGAGAAGGCAGGAGAATGGGGATGGGAAAATTTCAGCCAAGATTGAATGACGGAGCAGACTCGATGGGCCGAGTGGCCTAATTCTGCTCCTATGTCTTATGGACTAAGCCAATTCCTGATGACATACAGGAATACAACACATTCGACAACCCAAAGTTCTCCTGCATCACTCATGGCAAAACGTCAATTACACCCAGTGTTTGCTGAAGCTGCCCAACACAAGAGAAATTGTTGCGAGGAAACAGCAAAGGCAGGTTTTACGATGTGAGAACAGGGCTAAACACCGTGTTTTTCAGAAAGATCAGGAAGTATTAGCAAGGAACTATGCCACCAGTGAGAAGTGGATACCTTCCATCGTCTTAGCACTGACAGGACTGGTCTCCAACACCGTTCAAACTCGGGACGATCTAGTGTGGAGGACACACGCTGATCAATGTTTAGCAACTAGAACTAGTTTTCCAGAGACAGAGTCAACCGAGAGTCTGCAACAGACTGTGGCCAGTGAAGACATAGATATTCCTGAGGAACTGACAAAACCAGAAACAACTGTGGAAGACAGAACCCCAGTTGAGGACATTTCAACACCGAGTCAACCTCTGAACACGACACAGAGTCTACCTCCGACTTGGATTGAGACAACTACGGACGACGTCCAAACTAAACCCAAAAGCACCAGAGGTTGTCGTCAACATGAAAATGCATATGTCTGAGGTTTGCGGAGAACCACACAGAAATCAACGTCCTCCGAAATGTCCAACTTTTTGTGTTTTGATGCAGAAATCTCTGATGTAAAGGGGGAGGAACGTGTGTTTATGTTTGTTCCTAGTTGGAACAAGGTCACTTTAAAAATCTGATCACTTGCAATATTGATGATGTCATCAGCTGTTTGTGTGGGTAAATGGGCAGTCTATCCTAACAGTTTGCAGAGTAAACACCTTTCCAATAAAGCTCTTGTTTGTTTGTACCTTCGCGGTCTGCAAGCCTGCCCTTTATAAACACCACACCCATGAGCTTTGAGAATGCAAACCACTCAGCCAAGTGCCAAATCATCAATTTTGTTAAAGGGATGGGCAATAAATGCCAGGCTTGCCAGCAATGCCCACATCCTGAGAACAAAAAAATAAAGAATGTAATCTTCTCCAGAGTCATTGTTTAGCGTGCAAGGCACCAGAGAGATCATTCTAAAAGGGAAATGATTAAGGACTGATGGGTAAGAAGGAGATTTTATCGGAGGAATGCTTATCGAGTTTGGCTGCACCCATCTTATCTCTCAGTTCGCAGACTAAGCAACATCGCTCATAGACTATCTCAATCAAATCATGAGTGGGGAATCAAAGCATATCTTCTTAAACCCAATCATCTCCTGAACTATGTCTCTCTGTTTTACTGTGCGAAAGAGAACACCACGCTGTTAGTACTAAAATTAAAATGAGTTTCAAGCTAAAATATAGCACTGTGGAGAGGGTATTGCGTGCAGCATATATCTGCAACATAGCATTGGCGATAAGTGAGGGTGCCACCAGAGATTGGAGAACAATCTAATGACTCCACTATGGAAAACATGGATGTAGAGTGAAGGGTTTCCAAGAACAGCTTCACCCCTCCCAGAGACTCAAACAGATGAGGTGGGTCATTAAAGCTTTCTGGTGAGAGACTGAAAGCTGAACAGTGAGGTGGAGAAATCAATCAGACAAATGTTTCTCCTCCTGCCTTGCTCCTGATTTCAGTGAAAGTATTTGTGAAACTGCAGACTGATCCGGATAAACCAGGCAGTTGTGTAAGCCTGGCTTGACTGACTGAAGAGAGAACTTGCATTAATAACGCAAATGTATTTCCCCCTTCCCACAAGACAGCAAGGGATCACAGCGGAATTCGGATGCCTAGGTAGAAACCCCCAATAGGGTTTCCTCTCCTCCTTCCTACACAAACAGGTCAACAATTTGTGGTCATTCTCATTCAATTTATTCAGCAACCAACAATGTTTCACTGTGACCGCACAATCCTGGCAGGGTTCAGGGAACGTGGCACTGAAGTGGGAAATACTGGCGGGTTTGCAAAGACCGACTTTGATTTCAAGTGAAATGTTTATAGGATGTTGGGAATACAGAAAGTTAGAGAAAATGTAACGCTGCTCATGGGCAAGTTTGAAAACTGAAAGCAAGGGAGCTTCATATAATAAAACAAATTCAACATAAACAGAATGTTCGCTGCATTAGCCATTCCTATGTTGTTGTTACTCTGGTTATGATCTTTGTTGAAGACGCTGGTTGCTTGTGGAGATTATTGAGATCAATGGAAGTAGTCCCTACAACCTTTGGGCAGGATTATTAGTTCTGCAGCATGTACTGGGCACTATTCAACCCACTGCTCCTTTTACCGGTTGGTTGCTGCTCTCATTTGGGGTTTACTTTCATTAACTGCACATATCAACCTGGCTTGCTACAGTAATAGGTGAACCTAATTACAGCGAGACTAGGGGAAAGTTCTAATTTGAGAAAAGAAAATCTCCAGTGGAAATGCTTGATCCGTGTTCAAAGTATTGTCCATACAACACTGGCAAACCCTGAAAATCCAGTTTGTGCAATTGTATTTGAACTGCAAAATTAAATTCCTTTTTACAGTAAATTTAAGCCAACATTGTCTCGCTACTAATAAAGGCTCCGTGTGTTCCAAGGGCTGTACTTTTCACAGCCAACAAGTGTCTGGAACAACTAACCTTTTGTTTCTGATAACAAAAATAATTGAGTGAAGTGAAAGGAGATATAAGTGCAACAAGATGTCATTTCCATGACAACAGCTCAGCTTTATCAGAAAATTGAGTGCAGCAGTGAGTGCCATTTCCAAACACTATGTTTCAAATCATTCAGCCCACAGGATAAACTGTTCAGCAGGTTATGGAATGGTACCTTGAAAAAGGAACCAGATGTACACAGAAGGATAATAGCTGAAAGAAATTGACACAGTGTATATTGATCTATTGAACTGAAAGAGCTCCCTGTAAAGAATGTTTCTTAATGAATAATTCCAAAGTAACAGAAATGTAACACCAACATGCTTCAAGCTCAACGAATTGCTGGAGTAATTTGTTGAATTCACAGTTTTAGATGCTCTGACCACACTACGAGCACATTTCTTTGGGTTCAAATATTCAAATGTCCAGAGCAGCAAAACCTGCACCGAAGTCTGTTACTCATGAGGACCCTGAGATATCCAACAGGCTGATTTTCATTGGCCCATCAATGACTTCAACACTGAGTTCAGTGTTAGAGATTTCAGTCAGCTAAGTGGAATTTACCTTGATTTGTACCCGGAAATGGTACTTTAGTAAAAGCAACGGAATCAGTTGAGTAAAAATAAAGTCCTGGTTTATTCACAACTGAAACTACAAACAGGACTCAGTTAGGTTTCACTGGTCCTTTCTCTCTGGAGACCTGTTCAAGTCAAGCTGACCTTATATACAACAGCCCACACCCCGTAGTTAACGAGGGAGTGCATACTCCTCGAGGCTCAACCCTGTCCCGTGTGCTCCGTGCGAGATACTACACCCCTCCTCTCCCTTCAAGTCCGAAGAGCCCCTGAGGGGAAGAGGGACAATAAAAACGATGAGAAGACGAAGAAGATGTCAGGTAGACTGTGATGAGGAAGGAACAGAAGAATCCAGCTCTAGCCCAGCAGCTGTGGGTGGCACAGGCCCTTCTGCTGAGGCACTTCACAGCTCTGTAGCAGAACTGGAGTAGCCGGAGTTTAGCGAGCCGGGGATTGATGCATTTGGCTGGAACGCCGGGGCGGAGAACCTGATGGTGGTGGAAACCTCCGAGGTCTGCGGATCCATATTGGAATCCGAGGACCACACATCTGGCATTTCAATATCCCGAGGAGAAGAAGATGGCCATAGCAGGGCAGGTAGCGGAGGCGATGGAGTTGGCAATAGCGTTGTAGATCAGTCACGAAGAGGGGTCCTGGTGGTCTGTCAGACCGCAGGAGGGCACTGCCGGGGGAACGGCGGAACGCGGAACAGTGGGCGAATGGGCACAAATGAGATCAAGGTGCCTCTTGATAAGTTGGCTGCACACATGGACCTGATATGAGACGGGACCAGTCTGTCAAATGATGACCCCTGGAAGCCATCAAGGACCCTCACCAAGGGCGACATGGTAGTTAGCACTGCTACCTCATGGCACCAGGGACCTGGATTTGATCCCGACCTGGGTCACTGGGCATGTGGAGTTTGCACATTCTCCCCGTGTCTGTGTGGGTCTCACCCCCACAACCCAAAG
The DNA here is from genome assembly GCF_902713615.1 of Scyliorhinus canicula. Lineage (NCBI taxonomy): Eukaryota > Metazoa > Chordata > Chondrichthyes > Carcharhiniformes > Scyliorhinidae > Scyliorhinus > Scyliorhinus canicula. The sequence goes on from NC_052155.1 coordinate 190,355,414, forward strand.
ATGTGCAGGGTAGGTGGATTGGCCACGCTAAATTGTCCCTTAATTGGAGAAAATAGAAAAAAAAGAATCTCACTAAAGTTGGGAACAGAGATCTGCTGGTCAGGTGTGAAAAGGCATAGTGGGTGATGCCAGCAGGCAATGCCAGTGGGTGATGCCAGTGGGTAATGCCAGTGGGTGAATGCCCCTGCATTTCTTGCGAGCGACGCACCTTCGTGCTAATGTCGGCAGCAATAACCTCATTTGAGTGCGAAGATGACGATCCATCAACAACTCTGCCGGGGCCTCTCCCGTGACTGCTGAGTGGTGAGTATGAGAAAAGAAATTGAACCAACCTGCTGTATACCTGCTTGAGTATATACACGCAAGCGTTTGTGGATATTGATTGTGACAAGATTCCTGGAGGCTTCGTGGAGCTAGATCTGCGTTGCTCATGTTCAGTTTAGTAAATTTAGAACCTCCCGCCAACATGATAGAGATGTCCTCAATACGGGAGTGGGTAACAATCAAGATGAGATGCCATATTGAGCTTATAATCGCCACGCAGAAGGGCGGCATATTGGCACATTTCTGAATCTGTGTCAGCCTCTTCAAGGTTATAAACATGGTGGGCGCGAGCACGGGGGCGGTGAGCGGCATGGCTCATGCAGGAAGGGCAGCATCTATCACGGGAGCACCGCAGCAGACAGCTGCGGTGGCCACACTTGGTAGAGAGGGCACGATCAGCTCCGGAGTCTGGAGAGGGCATGCCACAGTGCTTCACCATCCCGCCGTCTGCCCGTGGTGGCATGGGGTGGCATAGGGGACGGTGTTTGAGGACATTGACTTCCATTCCCTCCAGCTCTTGTACACTCTGAGCTGTCCTTTCCTGTGAGAGAGAAATTTGTAATGCCTGTTGGAAAGTCAGGGAACCTTCACCAGGCAGATGTATCTGAATATCAGGGTCATTAATACCGCAGACTAAACGGTCCCTCAGCATATCTGCTAACATGGCACCACAATCACAGTACTCAGCACTTATACGTAGTCAGGAGATAAACTTGGTGACTGACTCTCCATCTGCTCTCACCGGCATATTAAGTCTGTACTCTGACGACGATAGAGGGATTCAGATTGAAGTGGCTCCCCACCAGCGTAATTAATTGGTCAAATGCAATGGTATCCGATGCCGCCGTAAACGTAAGGCCCTGAATAATTCTGAAAGTATGTGTGCCGCAGGCCATCAGTAGAATTACCGCCTGCCGCTCATTTTCAGTAATATTATTTGCCCTGAAGAAATCCCGGAAACGTTCTGCGTGTTAGGGCCAGGACGGTATTGTAAGATCAAAAGTGTGCCATCTTCCAAGCAGAGGCACAGTGAGCGAGGAAGGCGTACCTCAATCTCAAGCGAGTGAAGCAGCAACAAACGGCTGAGGTGGTGGAGGTGCACGTCGACAGCTTCCAGTTAATCCTCGTCGCCAGTTTAGTAAAAGCAATGGAGTCAGTTGAGTAAAAATAAAGTCCTGGTTTATACACAACAGAAACAGATATACAGCCAAGACCCAGTTAGGTTTCACTGGGCCTTTCTTTCTCTGGAGGCCTCCTCTAGCTAAGCTGACCTCTTATACAACAACCCCATAGTTAACAGTGGGGTGCATACTCCTCGAGCCACATGGGGACTATCGTCAAACCTGTACCGTGTGCTTCATGGGGGTATTACAGTTATGCTGTTTAATATTTGGTCTAACTCAGAGTTAACCTGCATAACTGTACAGATCACCCCCTCCCCACCAACCCGACTCTCTCCCTCCCACATCCCTAACTGGACCCGAATACCCACACTCATCCACTCACTAATCCACACTCAATCATTAAAAGACTTGAGACGTTTAAAAGTTTACCTGAATAAGGCAGCAAGTGCTGTAAGAAGGGGGCATGTCCTCGCCTTCCTTCAGCTCTCCTATGTTTGCTGCACTCACTCTGGAGGGTCTGTGTTGGCCCATTTCTGCTTCAGCTGGATTCGGACATCCCGGCTGGAAATGGGCAGTTCCTTTGAGGCACAGGGAACCTGGCTGGCTTTGCCGCTAACTGAAAGGTATGTGCCTTAATTTGCAAGTTAGATTTTACACATCCTTCATTGTGCTTTGCCTGTGGTGGAGCCTGTGCCAATTATTCTAATGAGTTAACATTATAAAGGTGGACAGAACCACATCAGTGGAACGTGGTGGGTAAGTGCAGCCTCGGTAGAAACCATTCCCCTCAGATCGTGCTGAGATTGCAAAATTGGGGTTTCGCAGATCAAAGTACAACACAAACAGGAACAGGCCCTTCGGCTCTCCAAGCCTGTACAGGTCATGATACCACCCTTGACCAAAACCCTCAGCACTTCCTTGTGCCATCTCCCTCCATACCCATCCTATCCACGTATTTGTCGAGATGCCTTTTGAATGGCTTTAATGTACCTACTTCTACAACCTCCCCTGGCAACACGTTCCAGGCACTCACCACCCTCTGTGTAAAAAACCTGCCATGCACATCTTTTCTAAACTTTGCCCCATGGACCTTAAACCTATGCCCCCTGGTGACTGACCCCTCCACCCTCGGAAAGAGTGCCTGCCCATCCACTCTATTCATGCCCCTCTTAATCTTGTAAACTTCTAACAGGTCACCCCTCACCCTCCGTCATTCTAATGAAAACAGTCCGAGTCTGTTCAGCCTCTCCGCATAGCTAACACCCTCCACACCAGGCAACATCCTGGTACACCTCCCTCTGCACCCTCTCCAAAGCCTCCATATCATTCTGCTTCTATCTTTGGTCAGGAATACTTATCTCTAAATAACAGGGGTTTAAAGTATGACAGGGATGACTCCCAGACACTGGGCTGGTATCTGTCCTGTACAATTTCTTAGCTAGCTTCTGAATAAATTATACTGTAAATATAGAAAACTGTGATCCTGTTTGACAGAGTGCGCAATATCACATCTACACACACAACTATCTTTGAGCTTAGCCCAAAGCTACCTGTTAATTGGTAGGGTGAATATTTGCGGAGGTATATAGGGCAGCACGGTAGCACAGTGGTTAGCACGGTTGCATCACAGCGCCAGGGACCCAGGTTCGATTCCCAGCTTGGGTCACTGTCTGTGCAGAGTCTGCACATTCTCCCTGTGTGTGCGTGGGTTTCCTCCGGGCGCTCCGGTTTCCTCCCACAAGTTCCGAAAGACATGCTGTTAGGTGAATTGGGCATTCTGAATTCTCCCTCTGTGTACCCGAACAGGCGCAGGACTGTGGTGACTAGGGGATTTTCACAGTAACTTCATTGCAGTGTTAATGTAAACCTACTTGTGACACTAATAAAGATGATTATTATTATTTGCAAAAGGGCAAGATGCAGGGGAGAATTCTGGCTCAGGGTAGACCAGGGATTTTTGTCTGGGACCTGTAAGAGGTTGTCCTGCTCCTCGTGCTTCCCACAAAGGAATGATATACACTCACCTGAAGAACCTCTTGTTTTGGAGAGCTATTTCTGCCCTGCCAGTGAAATCAAAGCACCTTCCCTACCCAGAACACACTTAAAATGCCACTGAGGTCAGTCATCCTGGGGCCCAGGGCTACATGGATACACGAAACATCCAGCTAGCCCCTACGGGATTTCAATTCCCCGCCTAAAGCTGTGGGATCAGAATCTCTCCATTTTAACTGCCAATTCACTCCGGCAGAGAGAGAAGTAACGTTCCCCTCCTGTTTAACTGCCAATTCACTCCGGCAGAGAGAGAAGTAACGTTCCCCTCCTGTTTAACTGCCAATTCACTCCGGCAGAGAGAGAAGTAACGTTCCCCTCCTGTTTAACTGCCAATTCACTCCGGCAGAGAGAGAAGTAACGTTCCCCTCCTGTTTAACTGCCAATTCACTCCGGCAGAGAGAGAAGTAACGTTCCCCTCCTGTTTAACTGCCAATTCACTCCGGCAGAGAGAGAAGTAACGTTCCCCTCCTGTTAAAGCCACTCAGTGAAAAGCCAAAACACCAATGAGAATGTAGCAAACTTTATTTTCATGTACAGATCGCAGCAGTGACAGATGATGCAAAACCTTTTTTTGAGGAATCATGGAAATATTGAAAGAAAGTGTGACCAGGAAATGGAGCAAGAGATTTCCTGTTTGCTGCTCTTTATATTCAGATTAATGTTTTCACTATAAATATAAACTGAGGAAACTTTTCCCTTGAGACTTTGCTGAAAAGAACACTCAACCTTAATATCTTAAAATAAATCACACCACTTGTGGAAACTATGATCAGCTTGATTGTAGTTATGACCAGGTTGTCATTTGACACAATGCTTACCTTTGTTCTGCCATTAACACATTCTGTTCTCCTAATGTGTCTTTATCAGCACACGTCTTAGCCATGATCACTGTTTACATTCCCTTTGTCTTTGTGTCCATGACATCTCTGTCAATCTCTCCCCTATCGCTAGTCCTCTATCCAGCCCCACTGCTCCACCACCCCCCAACAACATTGTAAATCTCATCCTATTTCCAGTTCTCTACCTCTGACAAGGAGTGATCCAGACTCGAAACATTAGCTCTCTTCTCTCTCCACAGCTGTTGTCAGACCTGCCGAGATTTTCCAGCATTTCCTGTTTTTGTTTCAGATTCCAGCATCCGCAGTAATTTGCTTTCATGGCCAGCTGACTATCCTTTCTTTCTAACATACTTATAAACAATGTTCACAAACTCAGTATCACATTTGGCCCCAACCTAAGCTCTCTATCTTCTATCCACTCAGCACCAAGACTGCCTTCTACCACCTCAGTCACATCACCTGTCTCTGTCCCTCCCTCAACTAATCTGCAGCAGGAAACCACATCCATGCTTTTGCCACCTACAGGCTCGACTATTCCAACAAAAGCAAACTCCTGTGAATGCTGGGAATCTGACATAGGAACGGGAATTGCTGGGAAAACTCAGCAGGTCTGGCAGTGTGTGTGGAGAGAGAAACAAACTTAACGGGGGCGATTCTCCGATATTGAGGCCAAGTGTTCGCGCCGTCGTGAACGCCATCGTGTTTCACGACGGCGCGAACAGGGCCCGGGCACGACCTATTCTGGCCTCCACAAAGGGGCTAACCCGGCGCTGGAGCGGTTCACGCCGCTCCAGCCTCCTTACACGGCGCCAAATGGGCACCGCACCAACCCGCGCATGTGCAGTTGGGCTGCACCATCCTGCGCATGCGCAGTTGGGCCGTGCCATCCTGCGCATGCGCGGGGAACTTCTTACGCGCGCCAGCCCCGGTCCAACATGGGATCAGTGTTCAGGGACCGGCTGCGGCGGAAAGTAGGCCAGGGGGAGGGGGGGCGGCGGCCCGCAGATCGGTGGGCCCCGATCGTGGGCCAGACCCCTTCGGAGGCCCCCCCCCCCCCCGGTGAAGGCGCACCCCCACAGGCCGCCCCCAAGCCTTCGCGACGAGTACCTGCTGGCAGCAACCAGGTGTGGACGGCGCCGGCGGGACTGTCATTTTTTTCGCCAGCCGCTCGGCCCATCCGGGCCGGAGAATCGCTGCTTGCCATTTGTGGCGATTCTCCGAGTGGCCTGGCGCAATTCTCACGGCGCTGGTTTCGGGGGGGTGGGAGAATCGCGTGCGGGGGTCGGGGTGGCGTGGCGCGATTTGCGTGGCGGCCCGCCGATTCTCCCACCCGGCGTGGGCGGGGGGGGGGGGAAATACCGCCCAACGTATTGAGTCCATATGGCTCTTCTCCAGAGTTCACAGTCTCACCCACTCCAATGTTCCCTTGGCCAATGTTGGTAAAGTTCAGCATATTCAAAATCCTGCTGCCCGTATCCTAACTCACACTAAGTCCTGTTCACTCATCACATCTGTCCTTGCTGACCCATGTTAGTTTAGGCCTCCTAATTGGGGCAGCACGGTAGCATGGTGGTTAGCATAAATGCTTCACAGCTCCAGGGTCCCAGGTTCGGTTCCCGGCTGGGTCACTGTCTGTGTGGAGTCTGCACGTCCTCCCCGTGTGTGCGTGGGTTTCCTCCGGGTGCTCCGGTTTCCTCCCACAGTCCAAAGATGTGCGGGTTAGGTGGATTGGCCATGCTAAATTGCCCGTAGTGTCCTAATAAAAGTAAGGTTAAGGGGGGGTTGTTGGGTTACTGGTATAGGGGGGATACGTGGGTTTGAGTAGGGTGATCATGGCTCGGCACAACATTGAGGGCCGAAGGGCCTGTTTTGTGCTGTACTGTTCTATGTTCTATGTTCTAATGCTTCCAGTGTCAAATTCTAAGTCTTGAATTTAAATCGCCTTGCCCCTCTCTATCTCTGTAATCTCATCCAACCGTACAACCCTTCCCAAAATTATCTATTCCTGCTCTATTCCTCCTCTGGTTTACAGCATATATACACCCTCCACCTCATTAGCAGTCAGAGCATCTTCACTATGGAATTACCTCCCTAAACTCTTATCTCTCCAACACCCTTTCCTTCTAATAATAACTTTTGTCACAAGGCTAAGCCCCTTTATTTTCAACTTTGACTGGAGATTTTGCAATTTGAACTGCTCAAAAATGCAAGGCCACATTCCAGGATGAAAGTGAGAAACAAACAAATCAGCCTCAGAGGAGTGAAGTGAGCGACATTTCCAAAAACCCAGCAAATCCCGTAACTGGCTAAGGGAGACATTTTAAAAATGCAAAGTACTGGATATTGAAACAATCGCTTCCACAGAAACACAAACTTAAAGCCTGTTAGAAATACACAAGTGGGGCAGCACGGTGGTGCAGTGGTTAGCACTGCTGCAATACGGCGCTGAGGTCCCAGGTTCGATCCCGGCTCTGGGTCACTGTCCGTGTGAAGTTTGCACATTCTCCCCGTGTCTGCGTGGGTTTCGCTCACACAACACAAAGATGTGCTGGTTAGGTGGATTGGCCGCGCTAAATTACCCCTTAATTGGAAAAAATGAATTGGGTACTCTAAATTTATAATAAAAAAAAGAAATACACAAGTGGTGAGGTACTTTAAGACAAGCCTGCCCAGCCAAGAGTGAGAGATTGCAAGTTTCATTCAGAGAATCATAAAATCATAGAATCCCCACAGTGCAGGGAGGAGGCCATTCAGCCCATTGAGTCTGCACCGACCCTCTGAAAGAGCACTCCACCTCGGTCCACGCCTCATCCAGCCAGCCGTATCCCCGTAACCTAACCTGCACATACCTGGATCTGAGCAGCAATTTATCATGGCCAATCCTCATAACCTGCACATCTTTGGACTGTGGGAGGAAACCGGAGCACCCGGCGGAAACCCACGCACACACGGGGAGGACGTGCAGACTCCGCACAGACAGTGACCCAAGGCCGGATTGAACCTGGGTCCCTGTCTATGTGAGGAGTGGTGCTAACCACTGTGCCACCCTGATGCTGTGAGGCAGCAGTGCTAACCACTATGTCACCGTGCTGCCCACAAACATTGGCGGTGTCAAGAAAGACTTCAGCAGAGAAACAGGCTTTAGGCTACTCTCTCTCCTTCTCTTTATTTTGAAATACGCTTGTGGCCTGGTTCAAGAGGTCAACTCTACCAGGAACCTACAAGCGAACAGAGATCTTGAAATAATTGCAATATATCTACATCCACCGCTTCCAAGAAAGTAGCTAATCCACATCAGCCAAAATGTTTAAAATCAACGCTTCAAACACAATTGAAGAAATAAGACCATAAGACATAGGAGCAGAATTAGTTACTCAGCCCATCGAGTCTGCTCCGCCATTCAATCATGGCTGATATGTTTCTCATCCCCATTCTCCTGCCTTCTCCCCATAATCCCTGATCCCCTTATTAATCAAGAACCTATCTATCTCTGTCTTAAAGAAACTCAGTGATTTGGCCTCCACAGCCTTCTGCGGCAAAGAGTTCCACAGATTCACCACCCTCTGGCTGAAGAAATTCCTCCTCATCTCTGTTTTAAAGGATCATCCCTTTAGTCTGAGATGGTGCCCTCTGGTTCTAGTTTTTCCTACCACTGGAAACATCCTCTCCAAGTCCACTCTATCCAGGCCTCGCAGTATCTTGTAAGTTTCAAAAAGATTCCCCCTCATCCTTCTGAACTCCAACAAGTACAGAACCAGAGTCCTCAACCTTTCCTCATACGACAAGCTCTTCATTCCAGGGTTCATTCCTGTGAACCTTCTCTGGACCCTTTCCAAGGCCAGCACATCCTGCCTTAGGTATGAGGCCCAAAACAGCTCACAATACTCCAAATGGGGCCTGACCAGAGCATTATACAGCCTCAGAAGCACATCCCTGGTCTTGTATTCTAGCCCTCCTGACATGAATGCGACAATGTATTTGCCTTCTTAACTGCCGATTGAACCTGCACGTTAACCTTAAGGGAATCTTGAACAAGGACTCCCAAGCCCCTTTGTGCTTCTGATTTCTGAAGCATTTCCCCATTTAGAAAATAGTCTATGCCTAAATTCTTCCTTCCAAAGTGCAAACCTCCCACTTTTCCACATTGTATTCCATCTGCCACTTCTTTGCCCACTCTCCTAGCCTGTCCAAGATCTTCTGAAGCCCCACTTAACTGTGTGTGAACTGTATGTTATTTTACTCTTTTTATTGGACTCTACTTCCCCTTATGTCTGATACCTGTGTGTGCTTACCCCAATGACCATATGAAGCCACTTGGCATCGTGTTTCTATTATTTTTCTTGGGTTTAGTGGTTTATCAATTTGTTCTTTCTTTGACTCAAGAAAACCTTGTTTGATTGGCTCCTTATTGCTCACAGCTTAAATAGTTAAATACTTTCTGATTTGGAAAAGTTATATCACTGTGAAAAATAAATTTTACCTTTGTTGTGGGAGGTTGAATAGAGTTGAGTCAGTTCAGCCCTTACCTGGTCAGAACATTTTCTCTTAACTCACTGCATCGACCAAGTTTTTTGTTACCCCTACTATTTCCTTCTTTGGCTCCATTAACTTCTGATAACATTTTTGTGAAGTCTCTCTCCAGTAAAGGAGCTACAAATTGTAGTTGGCTGCTGATATCACTTGAGGACGCCTTCTTGTGGAAGTTACAGAGTCCGTTTCATCCCACTGACTCTATGGGTTGAATTTTATGAGCCATCCAGAGTGGGAAAACAGGCAGGTAGACCCGCAAATGAAGGTGCCCAGCCCACCTCGCGTGATTTTACGGGCAGTGGGGAGAGGTGTGAGGTGAGTTTTCTATCCATGGCCCAACTGAGGCCCTTACGTAGGCAACTAATGCCGAACGTGCAGCCCACTGTGGACTGCTGCTGTTCCTGGACCCCCTGTGACAATCGCACACAGTTTTATATCCACATCCTCCCACCTGCCCTGTCAAAGTGTTTCCACCCCTACCGCCTCACCAGGGCCTCTCAGCCGAGCCTAGCCGAAATGCTCTACTCACCTGTGTTTGCGCACATCCATTATTCCTCTACTTCCCCGATCACCTGCAATACTGCCCGTGGCCCACAATCCTGGCGTGGCTCAAAGCTGCTGGCCTCCAACTGGCTGGAGGTCCTTCAAGTCAGGATGTCCTATTGGAGACGTCACCTGAAAGATTAAAATGGGGCTAGCTAACCAAGCGGAGATGGACTCTAACCCGAAACTTACCCTGGGGTACATGGAGTCCACTCTCAGCACATAACCCAGCCCTACTTCGCTACTATTCATCAGCAGTATCCAAACAATAACATCAGAGGGGAAAGTGACAACCACAGGACAACAAGGACGATGCACCCACCATCCTTCCAACAGCAATGATACCTTTTAATGATGTTGGTTGAGGGATAAATATTGGCTAGGAAATTTGGGAGAATGTCCCTACTCTCCTTCCAATCGCTCTGCAGATTGGTTACCTGCTTCCGTGAAAGCATATGGGTCACTGGGATAACTTGTCATCCAGAAGACAGTACCTTCAATTACAAAACCTCCTCAAAACGGCCCTGAAGTGTCAGGCTCGGTTACGTATCTGGAAGTAGGGCTGGAAGCCACAATCTTGTGAATCAAATGAGAGGACTGCCCCTGAGCTAAGCCATTGATCATTAAAGGCACTTCAATTTCACTTGGAACTTTCAACAGAATCACAGCTGACTAAATAGCGTCTCATCATTTTAAAACTGAAAGGGGAAATTCTATTCAATTCAGAAAGTGTTTCTTCACGATTCCATGTTTTAAGAATGGGAAGGGAAATTGTGCTCTTTTAAATGTTTCTGATGCCATATCAAATACACACTCAGTTCCTCCCCCCCTCCCCCACACAACCCCGTCATGGGAAGTTGGAGACTGAAACAGTATTCACATCAGCAACAACATGACTATATAGGTGGTTTACCTATGTGTCTGGATGTGATCATTAGAGTAATGGAGGATTTAATTTGCGAATTTAAAGCAAAAGTTTACAATTACTCTGTAAAAAAGCTGAATATTTAGGATATTCCCAGAACTGCTTTACTGCCAGCCGAATGCTGAGTACAGAGCTGGTGCTGACACTTCACTTTCAAAACCTATGAATATGGCACTTGCAAATCTCACTCCCTCCAGTGATATGTGTTCCCCATCCAATTTGGCAGGTATGTTTGGCAGTGACCACCGTGAATTTTAATGAAGCTGACGTTGGTTGAAGTTTGATACAGTGTGTATCACATATTAACTTGTTGGCGTATTGTTAATCTATTGCAATATTGCTGTTCTGGAGTAAATAATCACACCAAACAGTTGATTATGACAGTGTTGGAAGCATTTTCAGTAGACCCACTGATAGCGTTATGTAGTCAAACTAATGGGGAAAAACATTTTCAATGTACTGAGGAGAATCTGAAATCTTACATGTGTTATGAAAACAACAGCAAGCACTTTTCAAATGGAACAATTAGCCTGGAACGATTATGGTTTCAGGTGAGGTGACTATACTGTTACATGTTTCATTCAAGTGGAATGAACAATGCAGGAGGATCAGGAATGTTTAATCTCATTGATTTGTGCAGACACAGAGCAAATAAGTGGGTTATTGAAGAACTTAAATCGTCTTCCCTTCAAGTGGCTTTCATTCATTTAAGAGTAACCTAGTGATCCCAATCTTCCTTTTAAGCTCGATTCAGCCTAATCCAAATTTTAAATGGTTGATTAACCAACTAAAAGCCACCTATAGTAAAACTTTGGTGCCAACTTTTAAAAAGATAATTCTTGTAAGTACAAAGCTCCAGGTAACAAGGTGCGTTACTGACTGTGGATAACCCTGTATTTCTTGCTTTCTGTTAACATGAAGCAAAACAGGAGAGAAGAGCTTTTATTGACACATTTATTGGGTGCATTTACCTACATGCTTTTTATCCAAAGTTGGACAACATCACATTACGACAAGTTATGGTAATTCAATGAGCAAATGTATTGCGTGGTATGGTACTGAATCACACAACCAGGGGATCACAGATTTGATCAGGGACTTGCTCGTTGCTGTGTTAGTCAATGCCAGCTCAACCCACTGGCTTCACAGTCCCCAGGGAAATCCAAGCATCCCTTTCTAAAGGCTACTAACAATGTTGTCGTGAACGAGTAAATAGTTCATCAACAACACTGATACGTGGCCGTGTCACAAGGTCTGAGCATACAGAAGAGCATGGCAACACGATCAATCACAAAAGCACTGGCTTCTTGTTGGCTACTTGTCACTAAGAAATGTTCTTTAAGAATGAGCTTTGACAGTGAATGAAAGCAATGGATCACCCCAGCTGAGCCCAGTCCTGTCCTCACCCAGTGCTCACAAAAGAGCACATATCCTACTTTCACACAGGATCCCTGGCCAGGTTTTTACTCCCTGACGCTATTTGTAGCATCTCAGGAGGTACCCTATTGGGATAACTGACTCACGGTCAAAGGCAAAAAAATCCCTGAATTTGAGAGGTGAGGTGAGAGTGACTAAGCTTGAAATCAAGGCAGCAGTTGATTGAGCATGGCATCAGGAAGCTCCAGCAGAACTAAAGTCTATGGGAATCAGCAGAAACCCTTGTACTGGATAGTCACACCTGACATGAAGGAAGGTGGTTGTGGGCTTTAGAGGCCAATCATCTCAGTCCCACCTCATCACTGCAGAAGTTCCTCAAAATAGTGTCCTAGCTCCAAATCATCTTCAGCTGCTTCAATGACCTCTCCACTATCCAAAGCTCAGAAGTGGGGGGGTGGGGGGGGGGGGGGGGGGTGTTCATTGATGATTGTACAATTTCAGCACCATTCGCGATTCCTCAGATACTGAAGCAGTCCGCTGACCAGGAATTGGCAGATTTACCCTTTTGTTATTTTTCTACCCTCTTCCATTCAAACTGCTTAAAATCGATTACATTTCTAACCTTTCCCTGTTCTGCTGAAAGTTATTGACATGAAACAACTCTATTTCTCTCTCCACATACGCTGCCTGGCCTGATAAGTTTTCCAGCATTTATTGTTTTAGTTCAGATTTCCAGCACCCAAAATTCACTAGATTTGGTGAGGTCCCATTAGATTGGAAAATAGCAAATGTAACTTCCTTGATTTAAAAAGGGGAGGGGAAACAAAAAGCAGGAAATTACAGGCAAGTTAGTCTATCATCTGTCATTGGGAACATGTTAGAAGTCACTATAAAAAAATAGCAGAGCATTTGCAAAATTCAAAGCAATTAGGCAGAATCAACATGGTTTGTGAAAAGGAATTCGTGTTTAACCAATTTATTGGAGTTCTTTGGAGGAGTCACATGTGCTGTGGATAATGGGAAACTGGTGGATGTGCTGTACTTAAATTTCCAGAACGCATTTGATAAGGTGCCACATCCAAGTTTTTTGCATGGTGTAGGTGCAACATAATAGCATTGATAATAATAACCTTTTATTGTCACAAGTATGAAGTTACTGTGAAAAGCCTCTAGTCGTCACATTCCGGCGCCTGTTCGGGTAAGCTGGGAAGGGAATTGAACCCGCACCGCTGGCCTTGTTCTGCATCACAAACCAGCTGTCTAGCACACTGATCTAAACTAGCCCTCATATGATAGAAGATTGGTTAGCCAACATGAAACAACGAGTTGGCATGGATAAGTATTTTTCTGGTTGGCAGGATGTGTCGCATGGTGTGCCACAGGGATCAGTGCTGGGACCTCAACTGTTCAACATTTATATAAATGATTTGGATGAAGGGAGTTCCCAAATGTGCCGATAATACAGTTGGAAAATGAATTATGAAGAGGATGAGGGCATTTAATGCACCATCTCCAAATTTTCAGATGATACAAAGTTGGGTGGGAGGGTGAGCTGTGAGGAGGATGCAGAGATACTTCAGCGGGATTTGGACAGGCTGAGTGAGTGGGCAGATGCGAGGCAGATGTGGTATAATGTGGATAAATGAAAAGGCAACTTATTATTTAAATGGCTATAAATTAGGAGAGGGGAATGTGCAATGAGACCTGGGGTCCTTGTACACCAGTCACTGAAGGTAAGCATGCAGGTGCAGCAGGCAGTAAAGAAGGCTAATGGTATGTTGGCCTTCATGGCGAGAGGATTTGAGTACAGGAGCAGGGATATTTTGCCGGAATTATACAGGGCCTTGGTGAGGCCACACCTGGAATATTGTCTGCAGTTTTGGTCTATTTATCTAAGAAAGGATGTTCTAGCTATCAAGTGAATGCAGCAAAGGTTTACCAGACTGATTCCTGGGATGGCAGGACTGACACACGATGGTTAGGATTATATTCACTGAAGTTCAGAAGAATTTTTTTGAAAATATTCTTTATTGTCACAAGTAGGCTTACATTAACACTGCTCTGAAGTTACTCTGAAAAGCCCCTAGTCACCACACTCCGGCGCCTGTTCGGGTACACAGAGGGAGAACTCTGAATGTCCAATTCACCTAACAGCACGTCTTTCGGCACCCGGAGGAAACCCACGGAGACACGGGGAGAACGAGCAGACTCCGCACGGACAGTGACCCAAGCCGGGAATCGAACCCGGGTCCCTGGCGCAGTGAAGCCATAGTGCTAACCACTGTGCTACCATGCTGAATGAGGAGGAATTGCATAGAAACCTAAAAAACTGTAACAGGACTAAACAGGGTAGATACGGGTAGAATATTCCAAATGGTGGGAGAGTCTAGCACCAGGGCTCAGAGTCTAAGGGTACAGGATAAACCTTTTAGGTCTGAGATGAGGATATATTCCTCACCAAGAGAGTTATAAGCCTGTGGAATTCACTATCACAGGAAGCATTTGAGCCAAAACATTGTACGTTTTCAAGAAGGAGTTAATAGCTCTCGGAGCAAAGGGGACCAGAAGATATGGGGGGAAGGCGGGATCAGGGTATTGAAGGTGATGATGAGCCATGATTGCAACGAACGGCAGAGCAGGCTCGAAGGGCTGAATGGCCTCCTCCTGCTCCTATTTTGTATGTTTCTAGGTTACTTTACGTTACTGATTTGTAAAAGCAGTTTCTCGCATTAGCTTGGGAGCAGAACATTTTCATTCCTGAAATATAACCAAGCCAATTGTGAAGTTTGTTCCAGTAACTGTATAGCAACGGCACATTGAGTACCATTGAACAAGACTTGGCAAGTGTGGCAGCTTCAATATTCGAGCAGTGGACTCTCAGGTACAAGACGGCAAATTTAGAATGCCGGTGGTGAGTTGCTCCTCCACTGTCTGTGGGTGGGATTCCCCTCCACTGTCTGTGGGTGGGATTCCCCTCCACTGTCTGTGGGTGGGATTCCCCTCCACTGCCTGTGGGTGGGATTCCCCTCCACTGCCTGTGGGTGGGATTCCCCTCCACTGCCTGTGGGTGGGATTCCCCTCCACTGCCTGTGGGTGGGATTCCCCTCCACTGCCTGTGGGTGGGATTCCCCTCCACTGCCTGTGGGTGGGATTCCCCTCCACTGCCTGTGGGTGGGATTCCCCTCCACTGCCTGTGGGTGGGATTCCCCTCCACTGCCTGTGGGTGGGATTCCCCTCCACTGCCTGTGGGTGGGATTCCCCTCCACTGCCTGTGGGTGGGATTCCCCTCCACTGCCTGTGGGTGGGATTCCCCTCCACTGCCTGTGGGTGGGATTCCCCTCCACTGCCTGTGGGTGGGATTCCCCTCCACTGCCTGTGGGTGGGATTCCCCTCCACTGCCTGTGGGTGGGATTCCTCTCCACTGCCTGTGGGTGGGATTCCCCTCCACTGCCTGTGGGTGGGATTCCCCTCCACTGCCTGTGGGTGGGATTCCCCTCCACTGCCTGTGGGTGGGATTCCCCTCCACTGCCTGTGGGTGGGATTCCCCTCCACTGCCTGTGGGTGGGATTCCCCTCCACTGCCTGTGGGTGGGATTCCCCTCCACTGCCTGTGGGTGGGATTCCCCTCCACTGCCTGTGGGTGGGATTCCCCTCCACTGCCTGTGGGTGGGATTCCCCTCCACTGCCTGTGGGTGGGATTCCCCTCCACTGCCTGTGGGTGGGATTCCCCTCCACTGCCTGTGGGTGGGATTCCCCTCCACTGCCTGTGGGTGGGATTCCCCTCCACTGCCTGTGGGTGGGATTCCCCTCCACTGCCTGTGGGTGGGATTCCCCTCCACTGCCTGTGGGTGGGATTCCCCTCCACTGCCTGTGGGTGGGATTCCCCTCCACTGCCTGTGGGTGGGATTCCCCTCCACTGCCTGTGGGTGGGATTCCCCTCCACTGCCTGTGGGTGGGATTCCCCTCCACTGCCTGTGGGTGGGATTCCCCTCCACTGCCTGTGGGTGGGATTCCCCTCCACTGCCTGTGGGTGGGATTCCCCTCCACTGCCTGTGGGTGGGATTCCCCTCCACTGCCTGTGGGTGGGATTCCCCTCCACTGCCTGTGGGTGGGATTCCCCTCCACTGCCTGTGGGTGGGATTCCCCGACCGTGCCCGCCTGACGACCCAAAATTCCTGCCCGAGGTCAATGGACCGTTACATGGTCCGCTCCCTGCCCGTGGCGATCTTGTGGTGGGCGGGCGGAAGAATCCGGGCCACACATCAGATTTATCCAGGCTGCCTGGGAAGTGGAAATGAAAATGGCCGGGAGAGCTTGTGTCAGCAGCTTTCATACGTGAGCATTCTGGTCAGGTGCTTGAACAGCAACATCTGTCCTTCATCAGGTAGCCTTGTGCATTTAGAAACATTTTGCAAACAAAACCACACCCACCAAGTAACTTTTGACAATTATCTTTGCTTCATATGGAGTATGGTAACCAGCATCACATCAATAGTGATAGGAGTTGCCATGGTAACATTCTTGCTCATCCTATGATACATTTGCAGTTGCGAAATAATGCTTAGTGAAATAGTTGAAAACAGCCCCCTAATCAGACCCCTTCTGGATG
This sequence comes from Scyliorhinus canicula, assembly GCF_902713615.1. Classification (NCBI taxonomy): domain Eukaryota; kingdom Metazoa; phylum Chordata; class Chondrichthyes; order Carcharhiniformes; family Scyliorhinidae; genus Scyliorhinus; species Scyliorhinus canicula. The sequence continues at coordinate 190,371,736 of NC_052155.1, forward strand.
AATGAAGCTACTCCTGGGATATAAGCCCTGCTCCAGATTATCATTTCCTCGTCTTCTTCACAGGTGAAGCAGAATCCATGGCTATGGAGCGGTCTACAGCCGTGTGTGTGAGGATAGAGCAGCCCCTTATACCCCCCTACTGATATAGTGGCAGTTACAGCAGCATTAATACTCTTCATCCTTTTGTACTGCAGTGCTCAGCATCCACCCCCAAATACAATACACAAACATTAAGGAAAAGTAATGTGTTTTAACATAATCTGAATGTCCTGTTGTTTAAAATATATAATTGATGTAATAATTAACCCATAAGACCATAAGATGTAGGCGCAGAAGTGGGCCATTCGGCCCATTGAGTCTGCTCTGCCATTCAATCAGATCATGGCTAACGTCATATCCTCAACTCCACTTTCCCGTCTTATCCACATAACCCTCGATTCTCTCTGATTAAAAATCTGTCTATCTCAGCCTCGAACATACTCAATGACCCAGCCTCTACAGCTCTCTGCGGTAACGGCCCGGCCTCTACAGCTCTCTGCGGTAAAGAATTCCACAGATTCACTCCCCTCTGAGAGAAGAAATTCATCTTCATCTCTGTCTTAAATGGGTGAGCCTTTACTCTGAGATGCTTCCCTCTGGTCCTAGACTCTCCCACACGGGAAACATCCTCTCAGCATCGACTCTGTCAAACCCCCTGAGAATCCGATATGTCTCAATAAGGTCACATCTCATTCTTCTAAACTCCAGTGAGTACAGACCCAACCTACTCAACCTCCCCTCATAAGAAAATCCCTCCACACTCGGGATCAACCTAGTGAATCTTCTCTGGACAGTCTCCAATGCTGGTATATCTTCACTTAGATAAGGAGATCAAAACTGTTCACAATATTCTAGCTGTGGTCGAACGAGAGCCTTGTATAGTTTGAGCAGGACTTCCCTATTTTTACACTCCATTTCCTTTGAAATAAAGGCCATTTGCTTTCCCAATTACCCGCTGAACTTGCAGGCTGGCTTTGTGTGATTTATGCACAAGGATCCCCAAATCCCTCTGTGCTGCAGCTTTCTGCAATCTCTCTCCATTTAAATAATATTCAGCTCCTTTATTCTTCCTACCAAAGTGCAGAACTTCACATTTTCCAACATTATATTCCCTCTGCCAGGTTTTCCCCCACACACAGCCTGTCTCTATCCCTCTGCAGACCCTGTCATCCTCACCATTTGCCTTCCCACCTATTGTGTCATCCACAAACTTGTCAGTAGCACATTTACTTCCCTCGTCCAGGTCACTAATGTATATTGTAAATAATTGTGGCCCCAGCACTGATCCCTGTGTCACTCCACTAGTACAGGTTGCCACCCTGAAAATGCCCCTCTTATCTCAACTCGACCTTCTCTCAGTTAGCCAATCTTCTGTCTATGCTAATAAACTACCCACAACATCATGGGCTCTAGTCTTATTAAGTAGCCTTTTGTGTGGTACCTTATCAAATGTTTTTTGGAAATCCAAGTATATTACACCTATTTGTTCCCCTTTATATATCCTACTCATTACTACCTCAAAGAATTCTAATGAATTTGTCAGGTATGATTCCCGCTTCATGAAGCCATGCTGACTCTGCTTGATTAGATTATGTATTTCTAAATGCTCTGCTATCACAGCTTTTATAGTGGACTCTTACATTTTCCCAATGATTGAAGTAAAGCTAATTGGCCTATAGTTACCTGTTTTTTGTCTCTCTCCTTTTTTTGGAATAAAGGTGTTACATTGGCAGTTTTCCAATCCTCTGGCACTTTTCCAGAATTTAAGGATTCTTGGGAGATTACTAGCTGTATCCACTATCTCTGTAGCTATTTCCTTTAATATCCTGGGATGCAACCTTCCAGGTCCAGGGGACTTATCCACCTTTGTCCCATTAGTTTCCCCAGTACTTGTTCCCAAGAGATCATTGTTGTATTTATTTCCTCCCCCACTTCTGCCCCTTAATTATTTATTATTGGAATGTTATTAGTGTTTTCCACCATGATGACTGATGCAAAATATTTGTTCAACTCCTCTGCCATTTCCTGTTTCCCCATTATTATTTCCCCAGTCTCATTCTCCAAAGGGCCCATGTTCATTTTGGCCTCTCTCTTCCATTTTATATATTTAAAGAAACTCTTGCTGTCCTTTTTTATATTACTTGCTAGTTTACCCTCAATTTATCTTCTCCCCTTCATTTTTTTTTTGGTCATCTTTTATTGTTTTTTTAAAACTTTACCAATCCTCTGGTTTACCACTAATCTTTGCTATATTATATGTTCTTTATATGTTTTTTCTTTCAGTTTAATTTGATACTATCCTTCACTGCTTTGGTTAACCATGATGTGGAGATGCTGGCGTTGGACTGGGCTGGGCACAGTAAGAAGTCTTACAACACCAGGTTAAAGTCCAACAGGTTTGTTTCAAACACTAGCTTTTGGAGCACTGCTCCTTCCTCAGGTGAATGAAGCTGTGCTCCGAAAGCTAGTGTTTGAAACAAACCTGTTGGACTTTAACCTGGTGTTGTAAGACTTCTTACTTGGTTAACCATGGTTTATTTATCCTCTTCCTAGAATCCTTCCTGACTGGGATATAACTTTGTTGTGAGCCATGAACTATTTTCAGAAACGTTTGCCATTGGTGATCAACTATCTTTCCTGCTAAACTCCTTCCCCAGTCAACACCAGCCAACTCTGCCCTTATTCCATTATAATTACCCTTATTTAATTCTATCATAGTTGTTTCTGACCCAAATTTCTCACTCTCAAATTGAATGCTAAACTCTACATGTTGTGGTACTGCTTCCTGTGGGGATCTTTTACCCTGAGGTTGTTTATTAAACCTGCCTCCATACATATTACCAAATCCAAAATAGCCTGATCCCTGGTTTAATCCACAATATATTATTCTCGGAAACTGTCCCGAATACACTCGATAAATTCTTCCTCATGGCTATCTCTGCCAATTTGATTTTCCCAATCTATTGAAGATTAAAGTCACCCATGACCATCTTATCATACTGCAATCCAAATGCCTGTAGCCTGTTCTGCACTGCTCTTGAAAGAAGGATACAGAAAAATATCACTAACAAAATAGAAGTGACTCGCTCATTCATCAAAATGAACCAAACATATGGACAATTACTCATTCATTATAAACGAGGCAGCACTAGAAATCATTTCCACAGCAATCTCCGGTCCCAGGAGCACTGCAGCAGGTGGTGTTACTGAAGATCTGAGCAGTGAGTTCAGGCACTAACAAATAATACTGCCTTGGCAATCTACAGGAAAACAGTCAACAAAAAGAACTGAGGGCAGAAGATGCACTTGGTATTTGCAATGTCTCGTTAAATAAATAGCTCAATTATCAGAAAATTGTATTCACTTATTAGGAATTCAGAAGAAAATATTTGAAGATATGCTATTGAGAAGTACTTCTGGTATGCTTTCAACTTTAATCAAAGAACTCAGGAAAACAAAGTAGTTGATATTAATAATTATATCCTGTTTTGGCAGACAGGTACTAACACAGACCAAAGGGCATGACACACAAAAGAGACTACATCTGGCACCATGAAATATCAAAATGGAGACTCTTGATTCGTATAGCACCAGTCATCACGTTAAGATGACCCAAAGTAAGGGCAGCAGGGTGGCGCAGTGGTTAGCACTGCTGCCTCACGGCGTCGAGGACCCAGGTTCGATCCCGGCTCTGGGTCACTGTGTGGAGTTTGCACATTCTCCCCGTGTCTGCGTGGGTTTCGCCCCCACAACCCAAAGATGTGCAGGGTAGGTGAATTGACCACGCTAAATTGCCCTTTAATTGGAAAAAATGAATCGGGTACTCTAAATTTATATTAAAAAAAGATATCCCAAAGTGCTTTACAGCCAATTAATTTCAAGTTTAGTCACTTTGGGAAGTCAGATAGCAGCCAATCTGCCCAAAGCGAGTTCCCACTAACATTAATGAAATATGGATTTGATAATGGTGGGATTCTACTTTCCCCAAGCCACGCGTTTCTTGTGGGATTCACTCTTCCTGCCACTTGTCAATGGAATTTTCCATCCAAGCTACCCAATGCCACCGGGAATGCCGCGGGCGGGGATGCACTGGCAGCGGGAAAAGAGAATTCCAACGGCCAGAGAGTTTGGCCAATCTGTTTTAGTGGAGCTGGTTTTGGGATAAATGTTGGTGTGACAGACAGCATTGACGTGTTTCCTTACTGCCTGTGATCAGTCTGTTTGTATGTGTGAGGTGGGTGTGTCCTGACCTTCAGAACGAATGTCCCAGTTCAAAAACTTCCAGCAGCAAGAATTTTGTGAAATTAAAAATACAGATGGTCAGATTCTCCGTTCCTGAGACTAAGGGTGTGATTCACCCAAACAAATTCTAAGTTCATTTGGCAGTGCTGTTGCTCGTTCTGGGTGAGTGTGCTTAACACTCGATTCGGCTCTGTTTCGTTACTTAGCTTTGGAGTCGCCAGGTATCGTTAAGATACCGCCACAAGTTTCAAGGTCAAGTTCAAAGCAATAAAACCATACACCAATTAGTAAGTTCAAACAAATGAGTTTATTATAATACAATTATAAACTACTGATGCACACGCTAAGATGACTAAACTATTCCTACCACTAAATAGACCAATACTTATCTGAATAAGGAACTGCCGAATCAGGGGACAAGGCCTCTTGCTCTGCACTGGGTCCGCAGACTTCAGGTTGGTACAGGTTAAAAGGGGTCAGGAGTGTCTATCTCTAGTAGCGATCGTTGTGAGATACTTACTTGCTGGTGGCTGCTGTCCGAACCTCTCCTCTCTCTCGGTCAAGGTCTTCTTCGGTAAAGGCTGGTCGAGAGGGCTGGTCAAGAAAGGAGGGCTGGTCAAGAAGAACGAACTATGTTTGGGACCTGTCTTTTATAGGTCCCAGGGCTTCGCGCCCTTTTGGGCGGACCCTCTATCTGCTGGGGATCGATTGGGTCTCTTCCCAATCGATTTGTTTGAATCCCCCCAATACTGAGGCTGTCTCTCGGCTACTGGGCGGGCCTTCAGGTGCTTTGTCTTCGAACCCCGCTGGTGCCGGGGTGTCTGGCTTCCCATACACTGTTGCAATCACTTCCCTATTTGTGTCCTTTGTCCCTGTGATCGTTCCATTACTATGTTAACTGTCCCGGAGATTGCCTTATTAGAATGCGGAATGTTCGTTTCGGTGCTGTCTGCTCTCTTAGCAGACAGAATACACAGTGGCTTGTTACAGCCTGCTTGTGCTGCAAACTTTGTCCATTTTACCCTGCAAGCTTTGCATTCCTCCATTTTGTATTGAGGGAATGGCCAACTTCGGTGGCTACACTGCCACGGTGCCAGCTGGGCAGTGCCGAGGTGCCCATGTTCCAGGGGGGAGGGTCAGGGGACCATCCTGCACTGACCCTGACCACACACCCTCCCCACACACACTCACCCCAGCCAACTACCCTCCCCACACACCCTCCCCACACACACTCACCCCAGCCAACTACCCTCCCCACACACCCTCCCCACACACACTCCCCACACACACTCACCCCAGCCAACTACCCTCCCCACACACCCTCCCCACACACACTCCCCACACACACTCACCCCAGCCAACTACCCTCCCCACACACCCTCCCCACACACACTCACCCCAGCCAACTACCCTCCCCACACACACTCCCCACACACACTCACCCCAGCCAACTACCCTCCCCACACACCCTCCCCACACACACTCCCCACACACACTCACCCCAGCCAACTACCCTCCTCACACACACTCCCCACACACACTCCCCACACACCCTCCCCACACACACTCCCCACACACCCTCCCCACACACCCTCCCCAGCCAACTACCCTCCCCACACACCCTCCCCACACACACTCCCCACACACCCTCCCCACACACCCTCCCCACACACACTCCCCACACACACTCCCCACACACACTCCCCACACACCCTCCCCACACACCCTCCCCACACACACTCATCCCAGCCAACTACCCTCCCCACACACACTCCCCACACACCCTCCCCACACACCCTCCCCACACACCCTCCCCACACACACTCCCCACACACCCTCCCCACACACCCTCCCCACACACACTCCCCCACACCCTCCCCACACAAAAACCCCACACACCCTCCCCACACACACTCATCCCAGCCAACAAGATGGCACTGATTGCGGTGCCACATGCCCATCCTGTTGCTGGGTCGGCTGGCGCCAGAGCGTACCTAGGGGAGTGGCCTGGGGGGGGGGGGGGGGGAGGAGGTGGCACCATGTGGCGCTAGGTTCACAGTGGTCAGTCAGCTGCGTGCGCAGCCGCATGGCTGCCTGCAGCAATGGTGTATGCGCCCGTCCACACCGATCCTATAGCCCACCTTCTGGCCATTCCCGGTACTGCCCCCGGCCAGCGGTAATACTGTCAGCAAAACTACGGCAATGTTGGACACTTTCCGTACGCCCTCTCTTTCCCTCATCACAGCGCCTGCTTCACAATTTTTGAAAGCACAAGTGAACCTCGCCATTGGGAACTTTCCCGGTGGAGGTGTAGAATCGCGTAGATCCCGGAGAATACCGGGTCAGTCCCGCTAATGATATGCGAATGGCGTTTTCTGTACATGCGGAGTGGAACGCATTCACGCCGCTGTCGGAGAATTGCAATTTGACGTGATCCTGGCCCCCACGATTTCGGAATCAAAACCGATTCTCCGCCCAATCGTGTTTCGCGATTCTGGTGTCGGCCAACGGAGAATCCCGCTCTCGTTATTTATCATTACACACTTGCTCCAAGAAATTATGGCCAAGTCGAACTCTCTCTTCTCCTCAGTTGATATCCATGTGTAAAGCATGACTCAGTCACTGAATAGAGATCAGCAACAGGAGGCTTTGCTGCTGTTTCACCTCCCTTGCCCAAGGCTGCAGTGTGTGATTGGGCAGCCCTAACTGACCAGAGGTGGGGCTTGGGATCCCTGCAGCTGATCTATGGCATGAGGGAAACCGAGCAGGTGGGGGATAAGAGGCTACAATTGGGAGATGCAGTGGGAAGACCTTTAAGAATTTTGCTTTTAATCGTTGGTTTCCAGGACTCCAAAAGAGATTTAAAAATAAAAATGGACTTTCAAATCACATCAGAAATCTTTTTCCAACATAGGCAGTGATTGATTCACTCACGTGCTTCTATCTTTCATTGTATCAAGCCATTGTATCACTACAGTCAATGACCCAGGAGAGTCTGAGCCATTACTATAATCACACTGCTTCCTCGCCTCCCCTCTGAGACAATACAGGCACTTTAACTGGATTTTAGAGTAAAATGCATTCACTGAGAGAAGAATTAATTTCAAAGTGCAGCTGAAAATGGTTTCAGGGTTTTCCTGTGTGGATTCTGTTCACAGCAGTGTTGTCTCATCAGGCATTGACTTAAGTGAAATGTAAGTGGAATTAATATTGCTACAGTAATCACTTTCTGAAGGAAAAGCTCATACTTCACTGGAACTAAAGACTTGGCTGTTGTGTTTCAAGGTCGTGCTCTTAATTCCATTAAGCCAGTCCTCGAAGCAACTCCATGATAAATGGAATTACAGAAGCCAATAATTTGGAGCTGGGCCAAGCTGAGCAGCTGCTGGAACTGACTGCTTCAACAGGGCCCATCTGATTACACGCGAACATGCCCTCTTCCTCACACTCAGACACACACACCACTCACATGCATGCTGCACCATGAGCTGCACTTACACTCAGTCAGTTCCCAGCACTGGGCCAGCAACCTCCTGCAGAGGGGACCACTGGACATACATCAAACTGGCACACAGACACATTTCAGACCAATCACAGCAGAAAGAAAGGCTGATATTCCAGCAGGGCAGCAGGGAGAGACATTTCCTGCTCTGCTCTGCTCTGCACCTGATGAAGTTTACCATTTACAGATCGAGAGAGATTAGGATTACTGGGGGTGTAGGAGGACCTTTGAATGATCGGCTCTCTTTAAAGAGCTTATGTGCCGCTGAGGTCCCAGGTTCAATCCCGGCTCTGGGTCACTGTCCGTGTGGAGTTTGCACATTCTCCCCGTGCCTGCGTGGGTTTCGCCCCCACAACCCAAAGATGTGCAGAGTAGGTGGATTGGCCAAGCTAAATTGCCCCTTATTTGGAAAATAATTGGGTAATCTAAATTTATTTTTAAATATAAATTAAAAAATAAAGGGCTTATGTGCACCCAGACTTGGGATTGAGATGTTTACAGGAGCTGGCCAGTCGTGTAAGTTGCTTGAATCATAGGATTTAGGAACTTAAAACACATGCTTCTGGGGATTAGCCCCAAGTTCCCAGCTCAGGGAGTTCAGGGACTGATTCGTTCCCAGTTTCCAGCTCCATGTATTTCAGAGGATGATCTGTTCCCAGTTCCCAGCTCCATGTAGTTCAGGGACTGATTTGTTCCCAGTTCCCAGCTCCATGTAGTTCAGGGACTGATTTGTTCCCAGTTCCCAGCTCCATGTAGTTCAGGGACTGATTTGTTCCCAGTTCCCAGCTCCGTGTAGTTCAGGGGCTGATTTGTTCCCAGTTCCCAGCTCCATGTAGTTCAGGGACTGATCCATTCCCAGTTCCCAGCTCCATGTATTTCAGAGGATGATCTGTTCCCAGTTCCCTGCTCCATGTAGTTCAGGGACTGATCCGTTCCCAGTTCCCAGCTCCATGTAGTTCAGGGACTGATCTGTTCCCAGTTCCCAGCTCCATGTAGTTCAGGGACTGATTTGTTCCCAGTTCCCAGCTCCATGTAGTTCAGGGACTGATTTGTTCCCAGTTCCCAGCTCCATGTAGTTCAGGGACTGATTTGTTCTCAGTTTCCAGCTCCATGTAGTTCAGGGACTGATTCGTTCCCAGTTTCCAGCTCCATGTATTTCAGAGGATGATCTGTTCCCAGTTCCCAGCTCCATGTAGTTCAGGGACTGATTCGTTCCCAGTTCCCAGCTCCATGTAGTTCAGGGACTGATCCGTTCCCAGTTCCCAGCTCCATGTAGTTCAGGGACTGATTCGTTCCCAGTTCCCAGCTCCATGTAGTTCAAGGACTGATCTGTTCCCAGTTCCCAGCTCCATGTAGTTCAGGGACTGATCCGTTCCCAGTTCCCAGCTCCATGTAGTTCAGGGACTGAACCGTTCCCAGTTCCCAGCTCCATGTAGTTCAGGGACTGATCCGTTCCCAGTTCCCAGCTCCATGTAGTTCAGGGACTGATCCGTTCCCAGTTCCCAGCTCCATGTAGTTCAGGGACTGATCCATTCCCAGTTCCCAGCTCCATGTAGTTCAGGGACTGAACCGTTCCCAGTTCCCAGCTCCATGTAGTTCAGGGACTGATCTGTTCCCAGTTCCCAGCTCCATGTAGTTCAGGGACTGATCCGTTCCCAGTTCCCAGCTCCATGTAGTTCAGGGACTGATCCGTTCCCAGTTCCCAGCTCCATGTAGTTCAGGAACTGATCCGTTTCCAGCTCCATGTAGTTCAGGGACTGATCTGCTCCCAGTTCCCAGTTCCATGTAGTTCAGGGACTGATCTGCTCCCAGTACCCAGCTCCATGTAGTTCAGGGACTGATCTGTTCCCAGTTCCCAGCTCCATGTAGTTCAGGGACTGAACCGTTCCCAGTTCCCAGCTCCATGTAGTTCAGGGACTGATTCGTTCCCAGTTCCCAGCTCCATGTAGTTCAGGGACTGAACCGTTCCCAGTTCCCAGCTCCATGTAGTTCAGGGACTGATCCGTTCCCAGTTCCCAGCTCCATGTAGTTCAGGAATTGATTCATTCCCAGTTCCCAGCTCCATGCAGTTCAGGGACTGATTCATTCCCAGTTCCCAGCTCCATGTAGTTCAGGAACTGATCCGTTTCCAGCTCCATGTAGTTCAGGGACTGATCCGTTCCCAGTTCCCAGCTCCATGTAGTTCAGGGACTGATTCATTCCCAGTTCCCAGCTCCATGTAGTTCAGGGACTGATCCGTTCCCAGTTCCCAGCTCCATGTAGTTCAGGGACTGATTCATTCCCAGTTCCCAGCTGCATGTAGTTCAGGGACTGATTCATTCCCAGTTCCCAGCTCCATGTAGTTCAGGGACTGATTCATTCCCAGTTCCCAGCTCCATGTAGTTCAGGGACTGATTTGTTCCCAGTTCCCAGCTCCATGTAGTTCAGGGACTGATTCGTTCCCAGTTTCCAGCTCCATGTATTTCAGAGGATGATCTGTTCCCAGTTCCCAGCTCCATGTAGTTCAGGGACTGATTCGTTCCCAGTTCCCAGCTCCATGTAGTTCAGGGACTGATCCGTTCCCAGTTCCCAGCTCCATGTAGTTCAGGGACTGATTTGTTCCCAGTTCCCAGCTCCATGTAGTTCAGGGACTGATCTGTTCCCAGTTCCCAGCTCCATGTAGTTCAGGGACTGATCCGTTCCCAGTTCCCAGCTCCATGTAGTTCAGGGACTGAACCGTTCCCAGTTCCCAGCTCCATGTAGTTCAGGGACTGATCCGTTCCCAGTTCCCAGCTCCATGTAGTTCAGGGACTGATCCGTTCCCAGTTCCCAGCTCCATGTAGTTCAGGGACTGATCCGTTCCCAGTTCCCAGCTCCATGTAGTTCAGGGACTGAACCGTTCCCAGTTCCCAGCTCCATGTAGTTAAGGGACTGATCCGTTCCCAGTTCCCAGCTCCATGTAGTTCAGAGACTGATCCGTTCCCAGTTCCCAGCTCCATGTAGTTCAGGGACTGATTAATTCCCAGTTCCCAGCTCCATGTAGTTCAGGGACTGATCTGTTCCCAGTTCCCAGCTCCATGTAGTTCAGGAACTGATTTGTTCCCAGTTCCCAGCTCCATGTAGTTCAGGAACTGATCCGTTTCCAGCTCCATGTAGTTCAGGGACTGATCCGTTCCCAGTTCCATGTAGTTCAGGGACTGATCTGCTCCCAGTTCCCAGCTCCATGTAGTTCAGGGACTGATTCGTTCCCAGTTCCCAGCTCCATGTAGTTCAGGGACTGATTTGTTCCCAGTTCCCAGCTCCATGTAGTTCAGGGACTGATCCGTTCCCAGTTCCCAGCTCCATGTAGTTCAGGGACTGACTTGTTCCCAGTTCCCAGCTCCATGTAGTTCAGGGACTGACTTGTTCCCAGTTCCCAGCTCCATGTAGTTCAGGGACTGAACCGTTCCCAGTTCCCAGCTCCATGTAGTTCAGGGACTGATCTGTTCCCAGTTCCCAGCTCCATGTAGTTCAGGGACTGATTTGTTCCCAGTTCCCAGCTCCATGTAGTTCAGGGACTGATTTGTTCCCAGTTCCCAGCTCCATGTCGTTCAGAGGATGATCTGCTCCCAGTTCCCAGCTCCATGTAGTTCAGAGGTGGTGGAAGGAGGAGGGTGGAGGTGGGGGTTGGTGGGGTGTGGGGCAGGTGACGCCGGAGAAATGTGTTTCCAACTCCCAACTCCAAGCACCAGACAGTGATCGCTGAACCACCCTGTCAGATTTGCAATGAATGAAAACCAGAACAAGCCATTTTTTATATTTGCTGTGAGTAAATCATGTAACAATAAATTACTGACCCGGGTCTTCTGGTCCCAGTGAAATGCTCGCATCATTTCAATGATGAGAAAATCTTTAAAAATGTGTTTCTTTCTTTCTTGTTAAATGAATCTTTCTGATGCTCTACATCGGACAGTGAAGCTTCCAGTTTGAGATTTGGTCAGGAGAAAGCCAATTAGATTCTGACAATGACTGTGTGCTCATTTAGCTGATAATAATGAGGGTGCACGGGTGTTTTAGATAATAGCACCAATGACGTCACTCAGCTTTGTTAATAATAGTTTATTTTGTTCAACGGCAGAAGGTAAATTAATGAGATTAGTAATTTGATGCTATGATTCTACTTGCTTCAATCTCTGAAATGAGTGGGTGAACTACACTTGACCGAAACTCAGAACCTGTCAAAAGCCTCACAAAAATCTCCTCCATCCAGCACGTTAAAGACACAAACTTCAAATAAACCACTTGATGTCTTGATGGCTTGGACAGTGGTTAGCACTATGGTTTCACAGCACCAGGGTCTCAGGTTTGATTCCCGGCTTGGGTCACTGTCTGTGAGGAGTCTGCATGTTCTCCCCATGTCTGTGTGGGTTTCCTCCGGGTGCTCCAGTTTCCTCCCACAAATCCCGAAAGACATGCTTGTTAGGTGAATTGGACATTTTGATTTTACCCGAACAGGCATCGGAACTTGGCGACTGGGGGATTTTCGCAGTAACTTCATTGCAGTGCTAATGTAAGCCTACTTGTGACAATAAAGATTATTATTATAAAATACAGATCGAGGAACTTTACTGTCATGTTACTGTGGAATCAATTTGTCATAATTTCTTTTTGGTTTGTTTTGTTTTTATAAATTTAGAGTACTCAATTATTTTTTCCAATTAAGGGCCAATTTAGCGTGGCCAATCCACCTAACCTCCACATCTTTTTTTTTATAAATTTAGATAACCCAATTATTTTTTCCAATTAAGGGGCAATTTAGCGTGGCCAATCCGCCTACTCTGCACATTTTTGGATTGTGGGGGCGAAACCCACGCAGACACGGGGAGAATGTGCAAACTCCACACGGACAGTGACCCAGAGCCGGGATCGAACCTGGGGCCTCAGCGCCGTGAGGCGGTTGTGCTAACCACTAGGCCACCGTGCTGCCCTACCTCCACAACTTTGGGTTGTGGGGGTGAAACCCACACAGACACGGGGAGAATGTGCAAACTCCACACGGACAGTGACCCAGAGCCGGGATCGAACTCGGGTCCTCAGCGCCGCAGTCCCAGTGCTAACCACTGTGCCACATGCCACTCCATCAAGTTGCCATAATGCACTAAGATTTCACACTGAAGGTGAATTACTTGCGAGCGTTCTATGACATTGTTATTGCTGTGACATATGAGCAAGGCAGTGAAAGTTCTTCAGTTAACACACAATAAGAATCACCTTTAATAGTTACAACATCGGGAGCCACACAAAAACTGTTAAAAAGAATAATTGACATTAACGTCAGACCCCAAATATGTTTTATTAAAGGTCATGGATGGCATAAGTTATAAAAAAGGGTAATTGTAATATAATTGCCGATATAAAAGTCATGATTTACAACATCAACCCTTCTGAAGAGCTCTTTCCTTTGGCCTGATTGATTTCCAGAGTATTTAGCAGAGGCACCATAATCTGCTGCTTAAAGTGAACAGCTAATCAAATGGAAGTAATGGCTAAACTAGGCTGAGAATTACTCTTTAATCAGGTATAATTCTGACTTCAAATAATAAACACCTCGGAGATTGCAAACTTGTTGAAGTGAGCTTTCGAAAGCAGCAGCTTTCTAATCAGGTCAAACAATAGATGGACAGTTCATTGGTTAATCACCTTCAGAATCCTTTCTGTACTTGCAATCAGAAATGGAAGGATTTGGGAAAGATGAAAACATCTGATTGGACAAGTTTGTCTTTTTTCTTGGACCATTCAGTCTGTTGAACAGATTGTAGGAGGCTCAAATCCCAGAGCTGTATTGGCCAGAGAGAGAACGCCTCCTACCCAGCAGACAAAATCTCAAATCTAACAGCAAATTAAACTGGTCCAAGCCAGCGGCAGGAGATGGGAAGCTCGTCTTTCTCCGCCATTTTCTTTTCCATTACTGTCTCATTATAACCCGCAAGTATCTTACAGGTTGGGAACAATTAACTTCCCCGTGAACCTTGCAGAAAACGAGCTTCCCTGTTAAGGGGCGGGGGACCTCTAAACAACATATAGTTGGATGATAGATAAAGCCGGCCAGTTAGGCACTGGCACGACAGACCCAGTGGGAATCCACCATGTGATGTATATAATAGTTTATCATAGTGATTGTAAATAAACTATGTTTCTTTGGACTACTCGGTGTGGACTCCTTTGTGACCTTATAAAACTGGTGGTGAATCTGTGGAACTCTTTGCCACAGAAGGCTGTGGAGGCCAAATCACTGAGTGTCTTTAAGACAGAGATAGATAGGTTCTTGATTAATAAGGGGATCAGGGGTTATGGGGAGGAGGCAGGAGAATGGAGATGAGAAAAATATCAGCCATTGTTGAATGGCGGAGCAGACTCGATGGGCCGAGTGGCCTAATTCTGTTCCTATGTCTTATGGTCTTATAGTCATTGTTGAATAAAGGTTGTATTTGTTTTTTCATGATGCCTCTGTTCGGACAGTTAGATGTCTTTGACGCCGGATTGGAAGACTGGAATCAGAGTGCTCAAATCAGAGCAAACAGTTTCACGGAGAATGACCGCCAGACAGTCATCTTGTTGACTGCCTGTGGCACACGTCTGTTCAGAGAGATACAAAGCTTTATCTACTCACCGGCGCCTGACACGCAAACCTTCGACCAACTAGTAACTCTAGTGGGACAGCACCTTAACCCAATGCCATCCGTTATCGTACAGCGGTATCGTTTTAATAACGCAGAGCAGACCCCGGGTGAGTCCATCACCGAGTATTTGTCACGGTTGTGAAAGATTGCAGAATTTTGCAAATACGGCACTGCCCTGCACTAAATGCTACGAGACTGTTTAGTATGTGGCTTAACAATGCCGCCAGCTAAAATAAACTATTGGCTGAACCTTCCCTGAATCTACAACAAGCCATACAAATGTCACTGTTCCAGGGTGTGGGAAATACAAGGTACACAGGTCCTGGTGTGGGGTCCCTCCCAGATGGTTACCCTGCTCTGCCCTGAGAGCTGTAAAAGTCCGACCCGTTGGCCAAATACTGAGTTGTTACGATGAGAAACTTCAAGGCCGGATCATGCAAAAGCACCTTGATCATATTCGGCCAGGCAACCAATTCTTTGGCAGCATCCTTGTGAACGCAACGTCCTCATCCAGCTGCCTCTGATACTGAAGCAGCCCATGACGGGACCCCAAAGGGGTCAAGACAGAGGTCGTGGACACCAATTCAGAGATGGAAACTCAAGCATCGGATATCTCTGATGGGGAGTTCAGCAGCTACCAGCAGATCAATCACCGCTAGGTTCAAAGAAGAAGCAACATTGGCCTTCTAGATTCACACCATCCAGATTCACACCATCCAGATTCACATCTTCCAGATTCACATCTTCCAGATTCACACCATCCAGATTCACATCTTCCAGATTCACATCTTCCAGATTCACACCATCCAGATTCACATCTTCCAGATTCACATCTTCCAGATTCACACCATCCAGATTCACATCTTCCAGATTCACACCATCCAGATTCACATCTTCCAGATTCACACCATCCAGATTCACATCTTCCAGATTCATGGCTTCCAGATTCTCACCATCCAGATTCAAACCTTCCAGATTCACGCCTTCCAGATTCACGCCTTCCAGATTCACGCCTTACAGATTCACGCCTTCCAGATTCTCACCATCCAGATTCAAACCTTCCAGATTCACGCCTTCCAGATTCACGCCTTCCAGATTCTCACCATCCAGATTCAAACCTTCCAGATTCACGTCTTCCAGATTCACGCCTTCCAGATTCACGCCTTCCAGATTCTCACCATCCAGATTCAAACCTTCCAGATTCACGCCTTCCAGATTCACGCCTTCCAGATTCACGCCTTACAGATTCACGCCTTACAGATTCTCACCATCCAGATTCACACCATCCAGATTCACACCATCCAGATCACACCTTCCAGATTTATGCCTTCCACATTCATGCTTCCAGATTTACACTGCCCAATCCGGCGCCCAGGTGCACAATGTCCAACCAGGCACAAAGAAAGTCCGGAGCCCTCCTTCCCCACGGGCATCAGAGGATTCGCCGGACTTGGGTGGGGGGGTGATGACCCACAAGTACCTTATGGAGTGGGAACAAAACTAAAGAGCTGGTCATTGTCTTCAGGAAGCAAAGTACTGTACACACCCCTGTCAGCATCAACGGGGCCGAGGTGGAGATGGTTAGCAGTTCCAAATTCCTAGGGGTGCACATCTCCAAAAATCTGTCCTGGTCCACCCACATCGACGCTACCACCAAGAAAGCACAACAGCGCCTATACTTCCTCAGGAAACTAAGGAAATTCGGCATGTCCACATTAACCCTTACCAACTTTTACAGATGCACCATAGAAAGCATCCTATCGGGCTGCATCACAGCCTGGCATGGCAACTGCTCGGCCCAGGACCACAAGAAACTTCAGAGAGTCATGAATACCGCCCAGTCCATCACACGAACCTGCCTCCCATCCATTGATTCCATCTACACCTCCCACTGCCTGGGGAAAGCGGGCAGCATAATTAAAGATCCCTCCCACCCGGCTTACTCACTCTTCCAACTTCTTCCATCGGGCAGGAGATACAGAAGTCTGAGAACTCGCACCAACAGACTCAAAAACAGCTTCTTCCCCACTGTCACCAGACTCCTAAATGACCCTCTTATGGACTGACCTCATTAACACTACACCCTGTATGCTTCATCCGATGCCGGTGCTTATGTAGTTACATTGTGTACCTTGTGTTGCCCTATTATGTATTTTCTTTTATTCCCTTTTCTTCCCATGTACTTAATGATCTGTGGAGCTGCTTGCAGAAAAATACTTTTCACTGTACCTCGGTACACGTGACAATAAACAAATCCAATCCAATCCAATCCAATTAACTTCCCCGTGAACCTTGCATAATACGAGCTCCCCCCTCTTAAGGGGAGCGGGGAACCTCTGAACAATGTCTAGTTGTAAGGTATATAAAGCAGGCCAGTGAGCTACCAGCAAAGCTGACCCAGTTGGCATCTACCATGTGATGAATATAATAGTTCTTGTCAATTAACTAAGTTTTTTTTTAACTACTCTGCGTGGACTCCTTCGTAACCTTATAAAAAGTATGCTGTTTTATTCCAAGCCTGATTCACGCGACTGAGATGGACCAACAACATCCACCACATCTGCAGCTTGCTCCATGCATTGTACCACCTGTCACTCACAGGAGAGAAATCTGCAAACCGCAACTCCCAGATCCTAGTTGAGGGCAGTGACTTCCAAAATATGCTTCCACGTGGAAAATTCAAGTTGTGGAAAAAATCCAAGGACAGGATCATTCCCAAATTGCAATGCTAGAGTATTTTGCAAGTTGTACCTACCAGGTTGTGGTTGTTTCTGCGTTACATATGAATGCTTCGGGTCATTCCAGCCACTACAGGGTCTTCCAGTATCTCTTCTAGGTCTGACTCTGGAATAGTTTGACAGCCTGAAAACAAAGAGCCATAGTTACTAAAGCTCTGTGGAGAGAAAACAGGAAACTATAGACCAGTGAGCTTAACGTCGGTTGTAGGGATTTCATTGGATAAGGATTTCATAGCACAGTATTTAGAATGCAGTAGTATAATCAGACAAAGTCAGCATGGATTTATGAAAGGGAAATCATGCTTGACAAATCTACTGGAATTCTTTGAAGATGTAACTAGTAGAGTTGACCAGGGAGAACCAGTGGATGTAATTTATTTAGACTTTCAGAAGGTTTTTAGCAAGGACTCACATAGCAGATTAATATGTAAAGTTAAAGCACCTGGGATTGCGGGTAGTGTCTTGAGATGGTCAGAAAGCTGATTAGCGGGTCCTAGCTGGGGGAGGAGGGGTGGGGGGGGGGGGGGGGGGGTACCGGGTTGCTGCTGTAATGGCCAAGAGGGAGCTGGAGCAGGTAGAGGGGGTCGGGATGGGGGTCTGCCGCCGTGGGGAACGGGCCGAGTGGGGGTGGGGGCACGTGGCGGGCTGAGGAAGGGTTATGGCTAGTCGGCTTGGGAGGGGGGCTGGTAGCCCCCTGATCCGGCTGATAACGTGGAATGTAAGAGGACTGAATGGGCCGGTCAAATGGGCCCGCGTGTTTACGCACCTGAAGGGGCTGAAGGCGGATGTGGTCATGCTTCAGGAGACGCACCTGAAGGTGGCGGATCAGGTAAGATTGAGGAAGGGATGGGTAGGCCAGGTGTTTCATTCGGGGCTGGATGCAAAAAATCGGGGGGTGGCGATCCTGGTGGGAAAGAGGGTGTCGTTTGAGGCGTCGAACATTGTGACAGACAGTGGCGGTAGGTATGTGATGGTAAGTGGCAAGCTGCAGGGGTGCGGGTGATGCTGGTCAATGTATACGCCCCGAATTGGGACGATGCGGGTTTTATACGGCACATGTTGTGCCGGATCCCAGACTTGGAGACAGGGGGTCTGATAATGGGGGAGGGGGGGGAGGTGATTTTAACACGGTGCTGGATCCGGCACTGGATCAATCCAGATCTAGGACGGATAGGAGGCCAGCAGCAGCTAAGGTGCTGAGGGGGTTTATGGAGGGGTTGACCCATGGAGGTTTGCGAGACCGAGGGCCAGGGAATTTTCATTCTTCTCCCACGTGCATAAGGCTTATTCCCGGATTGATTTCTTTGTTATGGAGTAGGGCGCTGATTGCGAGAGTGGAGGATACCGAGTACTCGGCGATAGCCATTGCTGATCATGCCCTGCATTGGGTGGACCTTGAGCTGGGGGAAGAGAGGGACCAGCGCCCGCTTTGGCGCTTAGAGGTGGGGTTGCTGGCGGACGAGGAGGTGAGCGGGCGAGTCCGAGGATGTATTGAGAGGTACCTGGAGGCCAATGACAATGGGGAGGTCCGAGTGGGGATGGTCTGGGAGGGTCTGAAGGCGGTGGTTAGGGGAGAGTTGATCTCCATTCGGGCCCACAGGGAGAGGAGAGAGCAGAGAGAGAGGGAGAGATTGGTGGGGGAGATGGTGAGGGTGGACAGGAGGTACGCAGAGGTTCTGGAGGAGGGATTGTTTAAGGAGCGGCGTAGTCTCCAGGCCGAATTCGACCTGTTGACCACCAGGAAGACGGAGGTGCAGTGGAGGAAGGCACAGGGGGTGGTGTATGAATATGGGGGGAAGGCGAGTAGGATGCTGGCACACCAGCTCCGTAAGCGGGATGCGGCCAGGGAGATCGGTGGAGTTAAGGATAGGGGAGGGAATGTGGTGCGAAGTGGGGAAGGCATCAATGGGGTCTTCAGGGACTTCTACGAGGAACTGTATCGGTCCGAACCCCTACTGGAGGAGGGAGGGATGGGGCGTTTTCTGGACCGGCTGAGATTCCCGAGGGTGCAGGAGGGGCAGGTGGAGGGATTGGGGGTGCCGGTTGGGCTGGAGGAGCTGGTCAAAGGGATAGGGAGCATGCAGTGGGGAAGGCACCGGGGCCGGATGGGTTCCCGGTTGAATTCTATAAGACGTATGCGGACCTGCTGGGCCCTCTGTTGGTTAGGACCTTCAACGAGGCAAGGGAAGGAGGTGCTTTGCCTCCGACGATGTCTCGGGCGCTGATTTCCTTGATCCTTAAGCGGGACAAGGATCCCCTGCAGTGGGTCATACAGGCCGATCTCACTCTTAAATGTAGACGCCAAGTTGTTGGCGAAGATTTTAGCCACGAGGATAGAGGACTGTGTGCCGCAGGTTATTCACGAGGATCAAACGGGGTTAGTTAAAGGGAGGCAGTTGAATACTAACATACGGAGGCTCTTGAATGTTATAATGATGCCGGCGGTAGAAGGGGAGGTGGAGATAGTGGTGGTGTTGGACGCGGAGAAGGCCTTTGATAGGGTTGAGTGGGGCTACTTGTGGGAGGTGCTGGAAAGGTTCGGGTTTGGGGAGGGGTTTGTCAGGTGGGTGAGGCTGTTGTATGAGGCCCCGGTGGCGAGTGTGGCAACGAATAGGAGGAGGTCGGAGTATTTTCGGCTATACCGAGGGACGAGGCAGGGGTGTCCCTTGTCCCCCCTGCTCTTTGTGCTGGCAATTGAACCCCTCGCCATGGCGTTGAGGGAGTCAAGGAACTGGAGGGGGCTGGTGCGAGGCGGGGAGGAACACCGAGTGTCGCTCTATGCGGATGTTGTTGTATGTGGCGGACCCGGTGGGGGGGGGATGCCGGAGGTGATGAGTATTCTCAGGGAGTTTGGGGACTTCTCAGGGTACAAGCTCAACATGGGGAAGAGCGAGCTGTTCGTTGTTCACCCAGGGGACCAGGAGGGGGGGATTGGTGAGCTCTCACTAAAAAGGGCGGATAAGAGCTTCAGGTACTTGGGGGTCCAGGTGGCTTGGAGCTGGGGGGCCTCGCACAAGCTTAACCTCACGAGGCTGGTGGAGCAAATGGAGGAGGAGTTTAAGAGGTGGGACATGCTGCTGCTGTCTTTGGCGGGTAGGGTGCAATCAGTCAAGATGACGGTGCTTCCGAGATTTCTGTTCCTGTTCCATGCCTCCCCATCCTTATCCCGAAGGCCTTCTTCAGGCGGGTTAATAGGAGCATTACGGGGTTTGTGTGGGCACACGGGACCCCGAGGGTGAGAAGGGTGTTCCTGGAGCGAGGTAGGGATGGGGGGGGATGGCGCTGCCCAACCTCTGTGGATATTACTGGGCTGCCAACGCAGCGATGGTGCGCAAGTGGGTGATGGAGGGGGAGGGGGCAGCCTGGAAGAGGATGGAGATGGCGTCCTGTGTGGGCACGAGCCTGGAGGCGCTGGTGATGGCGCCACTGCCGCTCCCTCCAATGAGGTATACCACGAGCCCGGTGGTGGCGGCTACCCTCAAAATTTGGGGGCAATGGAGACGGCACGGGGGGAGGTGGGGGCCTCGGTGGGGTCCCCGATACGGGGGAACCACCAGTTTGTCCCGGGGAGAATTGATGGCGAGTTCCTGAGTTGGCACAGGGCAGGTATCAGGAGGTTGGGGGACCTGTTTGTGGATGGGAAGTTCGCGAGCCTGGGTGAGCTGGAGGAGAAGTTCGGGCTCTCCCCGGGGAGCACCTTCAGATACATGCAGGTAAGGGCGTTCGTCAGGCGGCAAGTGGCGGAGTTTCCACTATTGCCGCTGCACGGGGTCCAGGACAGGGTGCTCTCGGGGGTGTGGGTTGGAGAGGGGAGGATCTCGGCAAAGTATCAGGTGATGCAGGAGGAGGACGAGGCCTCGGTGGAGGAACTGAAGGGTAAGTGGGAGGAGGAGCTGGGTGAGGAGATCGAGGAGGGGACGTGGGCGAACGCCCTAGAAAGGGTGAACTCCTCCTCTTCTTGCGCAAGGCTCAGCCTCATACAATTTAAGTTGCTGCATAGGGCTCACATGTCCGGGACAAGGATCAGCCGTTTCTTTGGGAGTGAGGACAGATGTGTTAGATGCTCAGGGAGCCCAGCAAATCACACCCATATGTTCTGGGCATGCCCAGCATTGGAGGACTTTTGGAAGGGCGTAGCGAGGACGGTGTTGAGGGTGGTAGGATCCAGGGTCAGGCCAGGCTGGGGGCTCGCAATATTTGGGGTTGCAGAGGAGCCGGGAGTGCAGGAGGCGGAAGAGGCTGGGGGTCGTCAGTTTGTTTTGCTTTGAAGGGGCGTGTATATTTGCTCAATGTTGATGATGGGTGTTAATATATTTATTTCTGTATATATAGGGGGGAGGGGGGGGTTTGTTCTCTTTCTTCTCTTTGTATTTTGTTATGGATATTTTGTACAAATTTGAATAAAAATTATTTATTTAAAAAAAGAAAGCTGATTGGCAGACAGGAAGCAAAAAGTTGGAATAAATGGGTCTTTTTCTGATTGGCAGGCAGTGACTAGTGGGGTACCGAAGGGATCTGTGCTGGGACCCCAACTGTTCACATTCTATATTAATGATTTGGACGAGGGAACTAAATGTATTAGCTCCAAATTTGCAGATGATACAAAGTTGGGTGGGAGGGTGAGCTGTGAGGAGGATGCAGAGATGCTTCATTGGGATTTGGACAGGCTGAGTGAGTGGGTACATGCATGGCAGAAGCAGTATAATGTGGATAAATGTGAGGTTATCCACTTCGGTAGCAAAAATATGAAGGCAGATTATTATTTGAATGGGTGTAAATTGAGAGAGGCGGATACTCAGCGAGACCTTGGTGTCCTCGTGCATCAGTTGCTGAAACGTGCGCAGGTACAGCAGGCAGGAAAGAAGGCAAATGGTACATTGGCCCTGGATTTGACGAGAATACGGATATGATACTGCAATTATATAAGGCCCACACCTGGAGTATTGTGGGCAGTTTTGGTGTCCTTATCTGAGGAAGGATGTTCTTGCTATGGAGGGAGGGCAGCAAAGGTTTACCAGACTGATTCCTGGGATGGCGGGACTGTCATATGAGGAGAGACTAAATCGGTTAGGATTATATTAATTGGAATTTAAAAGAATGATAGGGAATCTTATAGAAACTTATAAAATTCTAACAGGGTTAGACAGGGCAGCACGGTATCACAAGTGGATAGCACTGTGGCTTCACAGCACCAGGGTCCCAGGTTCAATTCCCCACTGGGTCACTGTCTGTGCGGAGTCTGCACATTCTCCCCGTGTCTGCGTAGGTTTCCTCCGGGTGCTCCGGTTTCCTCCCACAGTCTAAAGATGTGCAGGTTAGGTGGTTTGGCCATGCTAAATTGCCCATAATGTCCAAAAAAAAAAGGTCAGGAGGGGTTATTGGGTTACGGGGATAGGGTGGAAGTGAGGGCTTCAGTGGGTCGGGCAGACTCGATGGGCCGAATGGCCTCCTTCTGCACTGTATGTTCTATGTTCTCGACAGTCTACATTCAGAAAGAATGTTCCCGATGGCGGGACAGTACAGAACTAGGGGTCATAGTTTGAGGATAAGGGCTGAGGTGAGGAGATATTTCTTCACCCAGAGAGCAGTGAATCTGTGGAATTCACTACCACAGAAAGTAGTTCAGGCCAAAATGTGTAATTTCAAGAAGGAATTAGTTATAGCTCTTGGGGCTAAAGGGATCGAGGGATATGGGGGGGAGGGCGGGATCAGGGTATTGAACTAGATCAGCAAAGATCATAATGAATGGAGAGCAGGCTCGAAGGGCCGAATGGCATCTTCCTGCTCCTATTTTCTATGTTTCTATAGACCCACATCCCACTGCATTGGCAATCTCATTCTCAGTTTTGACAGGAAACAGGCCGATGTTCAGAGCTCATTTTGAGCTGCGTGTTTTCTCAGTTCTTTTAGTTTTTTCCATTGACAGGGGCTCAGAATGTGGAGTTGTGCAGGATTTACCTCAAGCCAGAACTCTCCACAGAGTCATATACTGGGGCACAACATCTGTACTTCTTTGCTAAGTGTGTTAAAAAATACCGACTGAAATTCTCTGGGCGTTGCTATTGACATTTCCGGCTGGCAGCGCACGAGTGTGTCTGACGTGGGGGCAGAAAGTGTATGGGATGGGGTGGTTACAATGGGAAAGGGGGGCAATCAAGCGGACTGCTTTGTCCTAGATGGTGTCGATTGTTGGAGCTGCGTTCATCCAGGTAAGTGGAGAGTATTCCACCACACTCCTGACCTGTGCCTTGTAGATGGTGGACAGACTTTGGGGGGATCAGGAGGTGAGTTACTCGCCGTAGGATTCCTAGCCTTTGACCTACACTGGTAGCCACAGTAATTTTTTTTCAAATTTAGAGGTCATTTTTTTCAATTAAGGGACAATTAGCGTGGCCAATTGACCTACCCTGCACATCTTTGGGTTGTGGGGGCGAAACCCACACAAGCACGGGGAGAATGTGCAAACTCCATACGGTCAATGACCCAGAGCCGGGATCGAACCTGGGACCCCGGCGCCGTGAGGCAGCTGTGCTATTCACTGCCTGCCACCCTTGGTAGCCACAGTATTAATATAGTTAGTCCAGTTCAGTTTCTGATCAATGGTAACCCCAGGATGTTGATTGTGGGGGATTCGGCAATTGTAATGCTATTGAACGTCACGTGGCGGTGGTTAGATCCTCTCTTGTAGGAGATGCTCATTGCCTGGCACTTGTGTGACTTGCCACTTGTTAGCCCAGGCCTGGATATTGCCCAGGTCTTGCTGCATTTGGACATGGACTGCTTCACCTTTGGGTTGTGGGGGTGAGACCTACACAGACACGGGGAGAAAGTGCAAACCCAATGTGGACAGCGACCTGGGCCGGGATCGAACTTGAGTCCTTGGCATCGTGAGGCAGCAGTGCTAACCACTATGCCACTGTGCTGCCGCTTAGTAATGATAACTAAAATGGGGGAAA
Source organism: Scyliorhinus canicula (assembly GCF_902713615.1). Lineage (NCBI taxonomy): Eukaryota > Metazoa > Chordata > Chondrichthyes > Carcharhiniformes > Scyliorhinidae > Scyliorhinus > Scyliorhinus canicula. The sequence goes on from NC_052155.1 coordinate 190,395,851, forward strand.
AGTGAAAGTAGGAATGCTTTTAAATTGCACATGCTGAATATCAGACGCAGAGTAGAAAATGCTAATTCACAGCTGGTCTGTCAGGATCTGAAAGGGTCACATTTCTGGTGGAATGCAGAAGAGGGATTGTGGCTAGATCTGTGCCTGTGGTGATTCTTAAACTGGCTATAGAATTAATTTTTGTACTTCTGAGGTTACAGGTCACGCAAATGGTAAAAACCGAGTCCCACCTGACTCTCATCGTTCTGAAGGGTAGCTTGTGGCGACCACCAGAAAAGGGACAGGGTGTAGAAAGCCTTTATGCTGAAAAAATACACACCCTCCCTCCCCCCTTCAGACTGGAATACAGCCAGAGCAAGCAGCTTTTCCAGATGTTAGCTAATAAACAGTGTTAAAGAAGAGACAGCCTGTCCATTGCCTTTTGGCAGCACAGTGTGTGGTGCGTGCCTGTGCAGTGTGACCTATACAATTCACGTGCTGTTGGATCAGAGTTGTGTAACACTCTATGGAGCTTATCAATCGTGGCAAATCAGTTGAAAAGAAGCTGAACCTCAGTTAGCAGGTTTGGATGGAAATAGAAATTAACAGCCAAAAATTAAGAAAAATATTTAAATATTTTTCCTGAATGGAATAAAGGAAATTAGACTTTGCCACGTTTATTTTTCTTCTCCTTTGCCTTGCTGAGATGTATTTCACTTTGAATCAAATGAACTTTTGAGTGACATGTTCAGGAACAAAAAGGGGATAAAATACACAGCGCAGCATTAAGTGCTGGCAGTTTGATTTTCCAGTTTTATTATAGAGTTTAAAGACTTGCACTACATAAACATTAAGAATAATAAAAAATAAACGAACAAAGAAATGCAAAGCAAAATACTTAAATGAATAAAATGTATTAATCTAACCTACCTGGAATTGCTATTCCCTTCACTTACTGTCAACTGACCTGACTATGCTCTGATTTGGATTGGGGATGATTGTTAAACAAGTAAATTCTGTACAGTTGTAAATAGAAGACTCTGGGCGGGATTCTCCCCTCCCCGGCGGGGCGGAGGGTCCCGGAGGGATGGAGTGGCGTGAACCACTCCGGCGTCGGGCCACCCCAAAGGAAGTCACTGCACCTTCAGGGGCCAAGCCCTAACATTGAGGGGCTAGGCCCGCGCAGGAGTGGTTGGCGACCCGCCGCCTGGCGGGAACGGCCTTTAGCGCTATGCCAGCCGGGGCTGAAGGGACTTTGCCGGCCGGCGGAAGTCCGCGCATGTGCCGGAGCGTCAGCGGCTGCTGATGACATCCCCGCGCATGCGCAGGGGAGGGGGTCACTTCCGCCTCCGCCATGGTGAAGACTATGGGGAAGGCGGAAGGAAAAGAGTGCCCCCACGGCACAGGCCCGCCCGCCAATCGGTGGGCCCCAATCGCGGGCCAGGCCACCGTGGGGGCACCCCCCAGGGTCAGATCGCCCCGTGCTCCCCCCCCAGGACTCGCCGGTAAGGTAGGTGGTTTGATCCACGCCGGCGGGAGAGACATGACAGCGGCGCGACTCCGGCCCATCGCGGGCCGGAGAATCGCTCAGGGTGGGGTCGCCGACCGGCGAGGGGTCGGAGAATCCTGCCCACTATCTCTGGTGGTGAACAATCAATGTCACATTGTACAGAGGGCAGCTCGGTGGCGCAGTGGTTAGCACTCCCGCCTCACAGCGCTGAGGTCCCAGGTTTGATCCCAGCTCTGGGTCACTGTCCGTGTGGAGTTTGCACATTCTCCCTGTGTCTGCGTGGGTGTCACCCCCACAACCCAAAAATGTGCAGGGTTGGTGGACTGGCCACGCTAAATTGCCCCTTAATTGGAAATAATTAATTGGGTACTCTAAATTTTTTTTTAAATGTCACATTGTACAGAACTAAAACCAAACTCAGTGAAGGAGGAGTCACTGAGGATTCTAACTGACACCCAGCAGCGATTACTAAACTGTAATTTCAGCCACTCCCAGAATGTTATAATAATCAGTTTATAACTGCAGTCTGAACAATGTCCTGTAATGAGGTATGTGTGTAGAAATCACTGCCGTGCATTAACTATTTTTCATCATTCCCCGTGTTTATGTAAGTGCTTGTCGAGGACAGGTTTTGGAGGATTGGCTGTGTGTTGACCCAACCCTCGACATTTACTCCTGTATCTCAGCTTTAATGTGGGTTGGCCGCAATGCTGCTATGTCAGATTTTTGTGGCTGAGTCACAGCTCAAAGAATTTGAACTGAACAGCGTTAGTGTAAAAGCAGCCACTGCAGAGCGGGGAAAGGTTTCCTTTGTGGGCAGACAACAGCACAGGCTGCATGCTCTATGTGGCTGAGGTGTGAGGAAAGCACCGAGGAAGATTACTAAACCTCTGGTGCAATCACTGCAGGAGTGAGTGATAATTAACAGAAAATAACCATTATAAGGCAACAACATACACGTGTGGTCGAGATGACTGTGTAGGCTGCTTCATACTCACTCCTGTGGTTTATCACAACCCCTGCATTGTCCCACCACCTTACAACACATTCTGCCAACACTATCTATGTTGAAAGGTTGAACTGTAGCCAAAACCCCAGTTAAATAAACCATTCCAGTGGAAACAGATGTGTCCATGAGAGTGAACCAATCTCCTCTTTTCATTACACCCAAAACAGGTGTAAAACCCCTTCCTCAGAAACCTTGCATCTGAGACATTAATCTGCCCTTTCATTGCAGGCGCTGATAGTTTTGTTATATTTCCACTCTATTGTGTTATTATTTTAGATTTTTAGCAGTGGCAGCTTGCTTCTCCTTACAGAAGCTGGATTGTGTTCTTAATCCCTCCTGAGGGTAGCAGCTTTTTTTAAATGTTTGCTGTATTTGGTTTTATTGCAGCAGTGAATCAGTCTCTCAGTGCACTTGGTGCTTCTCCTCTCACTGGTTTAAACTCAGAAACAGCATTTCATCGTCAATACAAACACTGGGGAAAGCACATAGGTCACAAAATGAGACCAACATTAATGTGACTGGTGGCCCAACACAGATTTCAAAAGAAGATGTACAAACATGCACTGAAAATGAAAAAAAAAATGAAAATCGCTTATTGTCACAAGTAGGCTTCAATGAAGTTACTGTGAAAAGCCCCTAGTCGCCACATTCCGGCACCTGTCCGGGGAGGCTGGTACGGGAATCGAACCGGGCTGCTGGCCTGCTTGGTCTGCTTTAAAAGCCAGCGATTTAGCTGAGTGAGCTAAACCAGCCCCTCTGGAGAGCAAGCTAGAGATACAGCATTTAAACGAAACTTACTACCATTGTCCCAAATACTAGAGTTTCTGACCTGGGTGCACTTTATACCTTACTGGTGAGAGTTTGATGTTATGCCAACCCAAAATGTTAACAATTCAGATTGATGACCTTTGATGTCTTTCTGCACAGATGATGCCTGAGTATCTTCTGTTTTTATATCAGATTCTGCTTTTGTTTCAAAGAGCGGAATTCTCCCATCCTGCCCAATCGAGTAGCAGGCAAAATGTTGGAAATCCGCCAGCGTTAAAACAATGTGCAATTCTCCCAGTGGCCGGTTAATGGCGGGTCAGCTATCCCGCTGGCTGGTGACGCGAACGCCACTTGCATTTGTTAACATCTCATAAATGTTCATTAGACCAGCTTTTCACTAGAATCTCCTCACGCCTCCCAATCTTTCACTATGCCAGTGGGAACGTACCTCGGCCTCAAACCCATTTGAAAGTGAGTCTTGTGCGCAAGTCAGAGCTCAGATCACCAGTGACTTCGAGGTGAGTGCGACATACATGGGCTAGCTGCCATTCCACTAGTGGTGCCCTCTTGTTGCGATGAATGTCACACTGCCAGGGCTGTGGGGATGGTCTGCTCCTGATCTTTGCCGACATTGTCCACAAGGACACCACTGTGCTACATTACTCAGACAGAGGTCCACTTTCACAAACAAACATTTCTACCAGGGTAGGGTGTGAGAAAGCCTTTGACAAGGTGCCACACAAAAGGTTGCTGCATAAGATAAAGATGCGTGGCATTAAGGGTAAAGTAGTAGCATGGATAGAGGATTGGTTAATTAATAGAAAGCAAAGAGTGGGGATCAATGGGTGTTTCTATGGTTGGCAATCAGTAGCTAGTGGTGTCCCTCAGGGATCCGTGTTGGGCCCACAATTGTTCACAATTTACATAGATGATTTGGAGTTGGGGACTAAGGGCAACGTGTCCAAGTTTGCAGATGACACTAAGATGAGTGGTAAAGCGAAAAGTGCAGAGGATACTGGAAGTCTGCAGAGGGATTTGGATAGGTTAAGTGAATGGGCTAGAGACTGGCAGATGGAATACAACGTTGACAAATGTGAGGTTATCCATTTTGGTAGGAATAACAGCAAAAGGGATTATTATTTAAATGATAAAATATTAAAACATGCTGCTGTGCAGGGAGACCTGGGTGTGCTAGTGCATGAGTCACAGAACGTTGGTTTACAGGTGCAACAGATGATTAAGAAGGCAAATGGAATTTTGTCCTTCATTGCTAGAGGGATGGAGTTTAAGACTAGGGAGGTTATGCTGCAATTGTATAAGGTGATAGTGAGGCCACACCTGGAGTATTGTGTTCAGTTTTGGTCTCCTTACCTGAGAAAGGACGTACTGGCACTAGAGGGTGTGCAGAGGAGATTCACTAGGTTAATCCCAGAGCTGAAGGGGTTGGATTACGAGGAGAGGTTGAGTAGACTAGGACTGTACTCGTTGGAATTTATGAGGATGAAGGGGGATCTTACATAAACACAAAATTATGAAGGGAATAGATAGGATAGATGCGGGCAGGTTGTTTCCACTGGCAGGTGAAAGCAGAACGAGGGGGCATAGCCTCAAAATAAGGGGAAGTAGATTTATGACTGAGTTTAGGAGGAACTTCTTCAACCAAAAGGTTGTGAATCTATGGAATTCCTTGCCCAGTGAAGCAGTTGAGGCTCCTTCATTACATGTTTTTAAGATAAAGATAGATAGTTTTTTGAAGAATAAAGGGATTAAGGGTTATGGTGTTTGGGCGGGAAAATGGAGCTGAGTCCACAAAAGATCAGCCATGATCTAATTGAATGGCAGAGCAGGCTCGAGGGGCCAGATGGCCTACTCCTGCTCCTAGTTCTTGTGTTCTTATTGTCTTATATCTTTGGGTTATGGGGGCAAAACCCATGCAAACACAGGGCGAATGTTCAAACTCCGCATGGACAGTGGCCCAGAGCTGGGATCGAACCTGGGACCTCGGCGCCGTGAGGTAGCAGTGCTAACCACTGCGCCACCGCGCTGTCAAGTCTGAGTTCTGCTGTCCAAAGGCTAGCCCAGTGTTCTCTTCTGTAACTTCTGAGTTTCTCCCTTACCCCGCTCAAAGTTATATGTCCATTAAGCATCCATGGATCAAAATGATAACAGCGAAAATAAAGGGGAAATAAGGAAATCAACAGGAAGGGTCCTTACAAAAGTTTCACTTCCTCCATCCTTTAATCATTCTTATCTTCAATGTTCCAATTCAGAGAGAAGGACAAATGGACCCAGTACTCAATACTGCCATTGTCAGAGTCCTAATGAAATGGAGGAGGTGAAGGAAGAGAGGCGACCCCACACACAGCTCCACCTGGAGGCCTCTCCTGACAGACATGGTCAAGAGAAGCCAGAAAGTGAGCAAGAGGGTCAGGAAGAGGGACCAGACAATGGAGGTGACTCGCTAAACCTAAGGTTTAACGTAGAAGAGTCTCCTATTTACTAACGACTGAGACTCGGTTCATCACGTTCCACATTCCTGGGGAAGATCTGATGCCACGGAGGGTTGGAGTCTATCCCCTGCCAGTGGCTTTGAAACTGACAGCAGCACTCAATTACTTTGCCTCTGGGTCTTTCCAGGGATCAACTAGGAACCTGTGTGGCGCGTCTCAGTCTACAAGACAGCGATGTATGAAGGAAGTCACAAAGGCCCTTTACAGGGAATAAGTAGTACCCAGTGAAACACTGGCTGATGACTCTGGTGCATCACCCTCAGTCAATCCGAGGAGAAGCTGCTCACAACTCCACATATTCCCTTATTGAGTAGGCCATAGGACTTTGGAAGATGCATTTCAGATGTTTGGAGCTCTCAGGTGGCTCACTGCAAGATACTTTAGAAAGAGCTTCCCGCTTCATCTCAGTGTGTCACAATCTGCCAATACAAAGAGGTGCTCTCTTATCAGAGGATGAACTGGACGTGGATGAGAGCTTATTAGAGGATGAGGTTCTGGAGGCCCTGGAATCTCAGGAGACTGCTGAGGGTCAGTATGAGCGCGATGATGACATGGGAGAGATGTCTGTGACATGTTCATTGCTGACAGTTTCCAGGAAGAGGAACGTGAAGTGAGAACATTTGGCCACATCTCTCCTCGCTCTCAAATCCTGAATTCACACTTCCACGTCCTGGCTTCATGAATTGCCTCGGTCTGCGGTTCCACCTGGGAACTGAGAGTTCACTGAGGAATAAGTGAGATGCGAGAGAAGACTTGAAGCTTTCACCGCCAGATAATGCTGCAAACACTGCCGCACTGAGATGGGGACATGCCAAGGTGTCTCCTACTCTCGCACATGTCTTGTGTTCTGCCACCATCACTGAGGAGAGGCAGATACCGATATCACTGTCAATGAGCTGCCCTCACTCAATGGTGTTTCTTGATGAAGAAGGCTTCAAAACACTTACATCTCCCTGACATCACACAAGGCTGCGAAGACTCGCTCAACTGAGGTTCACACGCAATGTGAATCTCACAGTGGGACACTATCAGTGAGTGGGAGGGTGGCTAAAACTCGGCACAAGAGCATTCCAATTTACAAATTCACAATGTTGACCAAAGCATTCACGTAACCACCAAATATATTCATTAAGATGCTTCACAGTGAGAGCACACCTGTCGGCCTAAAATGACATCAACGTTTCTCACCTTTCCCAACCCAGATATGGAGACGGCCTCCTGACTACCACGTCCTGATGTCTGGAGGGTCCGGCCTGAGAAGGGTCTCCTGCTCAGGGGCAGAATGCCCTCAGTGGCCGGAGCAGCTGGAGTGGATGTGGTCGGGCGAGGGGGCTTCGAGTGGCTGCAAAAGCTGGCAGTGTCCTGAGAGGAGAAAAGCTGCCGGGACATGTCAGTAAGAAACTCTCCAGAAAGTGAGCTGTACCCCACCAAGGTGTGTGCCTGTGCTCTGGCGGAGCGTGTCGGTGAGAACTGTGATGGTTCCTCCAGAGGTGGTCTGGGTGCTCGGGGCACTGGCAGAGGGTGTGGGTGAGCGGTGTGATGATCCTTCCTCTCCGGTGGTGGTCCAGGTGCTCGGGGCACTGGCAGAGGGTGTGAGTGAGGGGTGTGATGGTTCCTCCAGAGCTTCCGGGTGTGGTCTGGGTGCTCGGGGCACTGGCAGAGGGTGTGGGTGAGCGGTGTGATGGTTCCTCCAGAGCTTCCGGGTGTGGTCTGGGTGCCTGGGGCACTGGCAGAGGGTGTGGGTGAGCGGTATGATGGTTCCTCCAGAGCTTCCTCTCCGGGTGTGGTCTGGGTGCTCGGGGCACTGGCAGAGGGTGTGGGTGAGGGGTGTGATGGTTCCTCCAGAGCTTCCGGGTGTGGTCTGGGTGCTCGGGGCACTGGCAGAGGGTGTGGGTGAGGGGTGTGATGGTTCCTCCAGAGCTTCCTCTCCGGGTGTGGTCTGGGTGCTCGGGGCACTGGCAGAGGGTGTGGGTGAGCGGTGTGATGGTTCCTCCAGAGCTTCCTCTCCGGGTGTGGTCCAGGTGCTCGGGGCACTGGCAGAGGGTGTGGGTGAGGGGTGTGATGATCCTTCCTCTCGGGCTTGGAACAGGGTTCACCGCTTGGGTAAAGCTCCTGTACAACGCTCCCATGGCGAGTGTACAGACCAACAATACCAACTCCCAATACTTCCAGCTGCACAGGGGCACCAGACAAGGATGCCCACTGTCCCCGCTGCTGTTCGCACTAGCAATCGAACCGCTAGCAATCGCGCTCAGGGCAGCAAAAAATTGGAGGGGGATCCGAAGGGGAGGTAGAGAGCACAGAGTCTCACTCTATGCGGATGATCTGCTCCTCTATATCTCGGACCCACAAAGCAGCATGGACGGAATCATCGCGCTCCTGAAAGAGTTTGGAGCCTTCTCGGGCTACAAACTCAACATGAGCAAAAGTGAGATCTTCCCATTACACCCGCAAGGGGGGGGGGGGGGCAGCACTAAAGGGGCTGCCGTTCAAACAAGCCCGACATAAATTCCGCTACCTGGGGATCCAAATAGCCCATGACTGGAAAGGGATCCACAAATGGAACCTCACCAGCCTGACGGAGGAAGTTAAAAAGGACCTGCAAAGATGGAACACACTCCCGCTCTCCCTCGCGGGGAGAGTTCAGACGATCAAAATGAACGTACTGCCCAGGTTCCTCTTCCTGTTTAGATCCATTCCGATCTACATCCCCAAGGCCTTTTTCAAAGCGCTGGACAAACTCATCATGGCGTTCGTATGGGGGGGTAAAAATGCTAGGATCCCAAAGAAGGTCTTACAAAAAACAAAAACCAGGGGAGGGTTAGCCCTCCCGAATCTACAATTCTACCACTGGGCAGCAACAGCCGAGCGAGTAAGGGGATGGATCCAGGAGCCAGAAGCTGAGTGGGTGCGTGCGGAGGAGGCCTCCTGCATGGGAACCTCCCTCCGGGCCCTCGCCACGGCAGCACTCCCATCCCCACCCAAAAAACACTCCAGCAGCCCAGTGGTGACAGCCACCCTCCAATCCTGGAACCAACTGCGGCAGCAACTTGGCCTGACCAAAATGTCGAACAGGGCTCCCATCTGCAACAACCATAGGTTCAAACCAGCACTGACCGACGCCACCTTCAAAAGGTGGAGGCAGGACGGGGGGACACTGACAGTCAGGGACCTATACACGGACGACAGGATCGCAACACTGGACGAACTGACAGAGAAATTTCAGCTAGCTGGGGGGAACGAGCTACGGTACCTGCAGCTCAAAACTTCCTACGAAAGGAGACAAGGACGTACCCACAACCGCCACGACAGACACTACTGGAAGACCTACTGGACGCAAGTATCCTAGAGAAAGGGAACTGTAGTGACATGTATGACCGACTGGTAGATAGGGACGACACCGTACTGGACGCAACAAGGAGGAAATGGGAGGACGACCTGGGGATGGAGATCGGGTGGGGACTCTGGAGCGAAGCACTGCATAGGGTCAACTCCACCTCCACGTGCGCAAGGCTCAGCCTGACGCAACTAAAAGTGGTACATAGGGCCCACTTAACAAGAACCCGTATGAGTAGGTTCTTCCCGGAGGTGGAAGACAGATGTGAACGGTGCCAAAGAGGCCCGGCCAACCACGCCCACATGTTCTGGTCCTGCCCCAGACTCGTGGAGTACTGGACAGCCTTCTTCGAGGTAATGTCCAAAGTGGTGGGAGTGAGGGTGGAGCCATGCCCGATAGTGGCGGTCCTCGGGGTTTCAGAACAGCCAGATCTATTCCTGGGGAGGAGGGCGGATGCCCTTGCCTTTGCCTCCCTGATCGCCCGCCGTAGAATCCTGTTTGGCTGGCGGTCAGCAGCACCGCCCAGAGCTGCGGACTGGCTGTCCGACCTCTCGGAATCTCTCCAAATGGAGAAAATCAAATTTGCCATCCGAGGGTCGGACGACGGCTTCCACAGAACGTGGGAGCCATTCATGCGACTGTTCCGGGACCTATTTGTGGCCAATGTACAAGAGGAAGAATAGTCGGGGGAAGGTAGCGGGAGGGGGGGGGGGGCTACAGGTTCGTTACGGGGGTTCGATGGCTAGCTAAGGCCCAAAACCAAGCTAAATAAACATGTTGAGGGGGGGGGGGGGGGGGGCGCAGTTGCTGCTGCGGGGATGCTTACCTGTGGATGTGTGTGTTAATTTTTGCGTGTTTGTTTTTGTTTGTTTTTTTTTTCTCTCTCCTAACAATTTGTGATTTGTTCAGTGTAAAATACGAAAACTGAATAAAAACATTTATAAAAAAAAATGATCCTTCCTCTCCGGGTGTGGTCTGGGTGCTCGGGGCACTGGCAGAGGGTGTGGGTGAGGGGGTGTGATGATCCTTCCTCTCCGGGTGTGGTCTGGGTGCTCGGGGCACTGGCAGAGGGTGTGGGTGAGCGGTGTGATGATCCTTCCTCTCCGGTGGTGGTCCAGGTTCTCGGGGCACTGGCAGAGGGTGTGGGTGAGCGGTGTGATGGTTCCTCCAGAGCTTCCGGGTGTGGTCTGGGTGCTCGGGGCACTGGCAGGGCACCGTGGAATCAGGCACAGGATCGCGTATTCTGACCAGCAGGGTGGGTGGTGTTGCCGAAACCACCACAGGCACGGGATCGCGTATTCTTTTTTTTAATAGTTTGAGAGTACCCAATTAATGTTTTTCCAATTAAGGGGCAATTTAGCGTGGCCAATCCACCTAGCCTGCACATCTTTGGGTTGTGGGGGTGAAACCCACGCAGACACGGGGAGAATGTGAAAACGTCAGACGGACAGTGACCCAGGGCCGGGATCGAACCCGGGTCCTCAGCGCTGTAGGCAGCTATGCTAACCACTGAGCCACCGTGCCACCCTCGGGATCGCATATTCTGACCAGTGGGGTGTGTGCCGCCGAAGCCACCCTAGAGACGGGATCCCGCCATTCTGACCAGTGGGGTGGGTGATGTCGCCGAAACCACCCTAGACACGGGATCCCGCCAGTCTGACCAGTGGGGTGGGTGCCGCCGAAGCCACCCCAGAGACGGGATCCCGCCATTCTGACCAGTGGGGTGGGTGATGTCGCCGAAGCCACCCGCTACTCCACTTTAGTCTCACTGATGGAAAATTCCACCCAAAGTGTGCTGTTTGCACCCAGCTTTCCATGCTCCTCTCACAGTTCTGATTAAAAACCAGCTCTAGGGGGCAGCACGGTGGCTCAGTGGTTAGCACTGCTGCATCATAGTGTTGAGGACCCGGGTTCGAATCCTGGCCCTGGGTCACTGTCCGTGAGGAGTTTGCACGTTCTCCCCGTGTCTGCGTGGGTTTCACCCCCACAACCCAAAGATGTGCAGGACAGCTGGATTAGACATACTAAATTGCCCCTTAATTGGAAAAAATAATTGGGTACTCTAAATTTATTTTAAAAACAGCTCCAGGTGCATTTGCATATGTTCAAGGAGCAACGAGTCATGGAACTGGAAACATTAGGTGGTGAGTTTAACAGGGGTGCATACCATTAAAAATAAGTACCTGAGTGTGGAATAGAAATCGTTATAGGCTTAGTCCAGAAGGCATTTCACCGTACATGTAGAGGGGCAGGTAGTATCGAGGAAGCAGGGGGGCTTCAGAAGGATTTGGACAAGTTAGGAGAGTGGGCAAAGAAGTGGCAAATGAAATACAATGTGGAGAAGTGTGAGGTTATCCACTTTGGAAGGAAAAATAGAGGCATAAACTATTTTCTAATGGGGAAAAGCACAAAGGGTCTTGGGAGTCCTTGTTCACGATTCTCTTCAGGTTAACGTGCAGGTTCAGTCGGCAGTTAGGAAGGTAGTGTTAGCATTCATGTTGAGGGGGCTAGAATACATGAGCAGGGGCTGTACTGCTGAGGCTGTATCAGGTTCTGGTCAGACCCCATTTGGAATATTGTGAGTAATTTTGGGCCCTGTATCTAAGGAAGGATGTGGTGGCCTTGGAAAGGGTCCAGAGGAGGTTCACAAGAATGATCCCGAGTCTGCACCGGCTCTTGGAAAGAGCACCCTACCCAAGGTCAACTCCTCCACCCTATCCCCATAACAGAGATGAGGAGGAATTTCTTCAGCCAGAGGGTGGTGAATCTGTAGAACTCTTTGCCACAGAAGGCTGTGGAGGCCAAATCACGGAGTGTCTTTAATACAGAGATTGATAGGTTCTTGATTAATAAGGGGATCGGGGGTTATGGGGAGAAGGCAGGAGAATGGGGATGAGGAAATATCAGCCATGATTGAATAGCGGAGCAGATTCGATGGGCCGAATGCTCTAATTCTGCTCCTAAGTCTTCTGGTCTTGTGGTCTAAGACTGAAAGGGAAGAGATCAATAAATGATCGGCAGAAAGAGGCCTGGGAGCAGAGACCAAATGGTGCGGGACTCAGTGTTTAGGCAAGAGAAGGTTCAGCCACATACATTCTCCAGTACATTTGAGAAGCAAGTAGAGACAACCAGTGCCAATCAAGGAGCAAGTGAGTGGCGCAGTCACTGGCTGTGGCTGTCCTTTCCTGTAAACTCACTGTGCCTATCCAACGACCCACCGCTTCTGAAAGCATTCCCCCACCAGATAGGTGTGACAAGAAGTGCACATACAGTATGTTGGTTACATTTCCACAGGGAGGTCAGTCAGGATAGCCTGACTGCTGATTTGTCTGGTCCATCTTGTTTCCATGTCAGACCATTGTCATATGGTAATCGGGATATACTAATGTATCAGGCATTCGCTCGTGGGCTGCCACTAGCTGTCAGCAGCACCATCTGATTGATGTGATATACAAGCATTTAGCCACTTCATGATTCCAGTTTAAAGTTAAATTAACTTAATTATGATCTAACTGCTTGAAATTAAGACAAACTTGATTTGCCCCCATTTTGGGTAGGATTCTCCAGTCGTGCCCGCCCAGTGACTGTAGAGTCTCACCCGAGGTCAATGGACTTCTCCATTGTCTGTACCTCGCCCCTGGCGACCTTGCGGTGGGCGGGGCGGAAGAAGCCAGCCCTCTGTGTGTCAAGTCTTGCTCTTCAACCTAAAATCATTTTTGCTTGGTAAGAAACTGTCCAATAATCACTGTATGAGTACACCAAAACTAAAATACACCGGAACAGACTTGGAGCAGTATACAGTTATCACATTGAAGGCTCGTCTGACCAAATTTGTGGAGAAGATTTGAAAACTAAGTTTCTATTAATGCTAGACATAAACTAAATGGGCACTCAAGTTTTTTTTTAGAAAAGCAACTGGATTAAAGGTGGTTAATATGCTAATCATTGTTTCCTCCCCACCCACTGGAGACTAACAATAAACACTTCTTTAGCTTGTCTGAGTAATCGAAAGATGTTTTCCACCCATTGTACTGGAAGTTCGCTGATCCCTATATGTCTGCAAAGAGGAAGATAAAGATAAAAAGAGATAGAGGGAGAGACAAAGGCTCTTTAAAACAGTATGGCTTTGAGGGCAATCGGATTTGTTCAAGGGAAAGCAATGAGAGCTTCCCTTGATTGAAGCACTTCTCAGCCTTTTGGCTGTGATCAAACGTCAGATTGAGCCCAAGATGAGGTGCGATGCCTGTTCTTGTCAGCTTGGATCTTGTATGTCTCTTGTGGAGACCATGAACTGGCTTCAATTTGAATTGGTTTTTGTAGCGAGCAATGAGATGGATTAAGGGCTTTCCCTGTCCACTCTGCGCATTGGCTTTGTAACTTGGAGGATGGAATAAAACATTTTTAAAAAGTGGTGTAGGATACATGGAAACTATTATGTATAAGTCAAGGAAGACCATTTATTAATGTGGGTCAGTGCGATGTGTTATTATGATGATGTTAAGTTGTACAATTTCAGTTTCTGAGTGTAGTGGCAGGTGTTGGTATTCGGAGAGACCGAAACACCCTTATAAATGGCACAAGTGCCCCGTTCAGATCACACCGGGACAACCTCTAGGTCTTGCATCCCACTATGGTACAAGTGAGTGTCAGGCAATGTGTCAACTCTCATGATTACTTCTGGGACTGATAACACTAAATCCAGGAAAGGAATCTAAAACAGAACTGGATTTGTGACACCATAATTAAATGCTTAAATTGGAAAACTAAATGCTTTGTGTGATTTCCCGAGGATCAATATGGAAAGAAACAATTTTTATTCGACAAATTATCAGCGAGCACATGAAACGCCATAACTGATAATTCCACATGGTGATATCACAAAATGTACAGCTTGTTCAAAATATACGAGAGACCCTTAAAATAGCCATTGGGTATGCTGACAGCCCTCCTTTGGTTCTGGACTATATGGGTTCAGGGACTGTAAGTGAATTCATGCTGCCAATAACCTTTCACTTTTCAACAAGTGGATCAGCAGTGCAGAAGAGAAGAGGCGGAAAAGACAGACTTTACCTGACACGCAAACGTTCGGGTGCAGGGAGAAAGTACTGATTCTTTTTTTAAATAAATTTAGAGTACCCAATTCATTTTTTCCAATTAAGGGGCAATTTAGCGTGGCCAATCCATCTACCCTGCACATCTTTGGGACGTGGGGGCGAAACCCACGTAGACACGGGGAGAATGTGCAAACTCCACACGATAAGTACTGATTATTTTAAACTTGAATTGAGTCGTTCAGTTGCAACTGTTAAATACAGTTTTAATTTATCAAAATATTATAAGACTGCACTTTATAGCTGAACTCAAATTCCTTCTATCAGAAAAGCAGCAAGTAGAAAATTTGGCTTATCCACAGTATAAACTATGTGCTACTTCCACTAATGTTTTATTGAGATTCAGGCAATTAATCATATTGGATCACATTTCCCAGCATAAATAAATCAAATTGCATTGGATCATTGTGGCTGCATTCCGAGCTTGAACAGCTTCCAACAACTGATCAGAGTTATCCACCAAACTATAACGGGAGACACTGCATCTGAGGTAACAGCCCAGAATTACATCAGATACCAGTTTTACATAAAAACACTGTGCTCAGAATATTTCTGATAAATCTCAAAAGTGACAAAATGTTGGAAGGCAGCGGCAACGGGCCATCTCAGGATTCACAGATTACATTGAATTGTTACAGTACCCATTGTGCACTGACTCTCCTAATGAGCACTGCACCTTGTGCCATTCTCTGTGCTTTCCCCTTCAGTATGTACAAATGGTTTGGACTTGTGATAAGGAACATAATCACAAAATTTGTTGCTGATATTTATTATTGTCGCAAGTAGGCTTACATTAACACTGCAATGAAGTTACTGTGAAAAGCTCCTAGTTGCCACATTCTGGCATCTGTTCGGGTACACAGAGGGAGAATTCAGAATGTCCAATTCACCTAACAAACACATCTTTCGGGACTTGTGGGAGGAAACCGGAGCACCCGGAGGAAACCCACGCAGACACGAGGAGAACGTGCAGGCTCCGCACAGACAGTGACCCAAGAGGGAATCGAACCTGGGACCCTGGAGCTGTGAAGCAACAGTGCTAACCACTGTGCTACAGCTATATCTATGTATCTGAGCACTTCTTAAAAATGTCTAAATTACTTACTCATGACAACATGAGTGATTTGAGTTGCTCTTTTGTTTAGCTGGTTTGGTTTGTGTTATCACACAAGCTAATTTTAATGACACCATCACTCTTATTCATTTTACTGGTAGCATATCGTGGGAAGAGGTATGTTTTAGTTTCTCTTCTTGGTACACAATGTTGTCTTACAGTCACACTTAAATCAGGAAGCCTCCTCCACTCTCTCTGGCCACAGCTCAACTATCATTTCAATTTGCATGGGAATAAATTGCAAACATTCTAATGATTAACAGCTGATTTCATTCATCTTTTACAGGTTTGAAAAACAATCCCAAGGATCAGATGATTTTATAGAATTTCTGAGGTCTAAACCCTTCAGTTCTGTTAGAGCTGGAGGCTTCCCACAAATCAGCTATTATTCTACGTGTAATTCCTTCAACTGGTCACAGAACCGGGGCGGGATTCTCCGACCCACCCGCCGGGTCGGAGAATCGCCGGGAGCCGGCGTCAATCCCGCCCCCGCCGTGTCCCGAATTCTCCGGCACCGGAGATTCGGCGGGGGCGGGAATCACTCCGCGCCGGTCGGCGTGCCGCCCCCCGGCGATTCTCCGGCCCGCGATGGGCCGAAGTCCCGCCGCTGACAAGCCTCTCCCGCCGGCGTGGATCAAATCACCTACCTTACCGGTGGGAGCAGGGGGCGCGGGCGGGCTCCGGGGTCCTGGAGGGGGCGCAGCCAGATCTGGCCCCGGGGGGTGCTCCCACGATGGCCAGGCCCGCGATCGGGGCCCACCGATCGGCGGGCGGGCCTGTGCCGTGGGGGCCCTCTTTTCCTTCCGCCTTCCCCATAGTCTTCACCATGGCGGAGGCGGAAGTGACCCCCTCCCCTGCGCATGCGGGGGGATGACGTCAGCAGCCACATGCGTGGACTTCTGCCGGCTGGCGAAGTCCCTTCAGCCCCGGCTGGCATGGCACCAAAGGCCTTCCACGCCAGCCGGCGGATTGCCAACCACTCCGGCGTGGGCCTAGCCCCTCAATGTTAGGGCTTGGCCCCTAAAGGTGCGGAGACTTCCGGGTAGGGGAGAATCCCGGCCCAGATATCGTACATTTCTGAGCAGTAACTCAGTATATAACTTTATAATTTCCACAAATCTGTATCATATTCTCTTAACTGGGTAAAAGTGCCTGACAGGATGGAGAAGTCCTCTCTAATTAAAGCTCAGTCTCAGTTTATCAGATTTTTTTTTCTAATCTACACCAGATGGCCTGATAATCGACAGTCCAACAGAGGGTTTTTAAAATCTCTCACTGACAGCCTTAGCCTGTGTTTTTTCATGTTTAAAGAGCGGGGGATTTAAAATTTGAGATCATGACACTTAAATATTAGGTGGCACGGAGTCACAGTGGTTAGCACTACTGTCTCATAACTCCAGGGACACAGGTTCAATTCCAGCCCTGGGTGACTGTGCGGAGTCTGCACGTTCTCCCCGTGTCTGCGTGGGTTTCCTCCGGGTGCTCTGGTTTCCTCCCACAGTCCAAAGATGTGCAGGTTAGGTGGATTGGCCATGATAAATTGCCTCTAAGTGCCCAAAGGCTGGGTGGGGTTACAGGGATAGGGTGGGGGATTGGGCCTAGATAGGGTGGTCCTTTGAAGGGTCGGGGCAGACTCAATGGGCTGAATGGCCCCTACACTGTGGGGCTACTATGAAACAGACCTTCACCACTCCTGCATCTATTTGGGATTCCAATACTGTGCAGGTTCCCACAAGACTCCTGGAACTGCCAAAGTAGGATATGTTTGAACTCAGTGCGAAGTTCAAATGACTTTGCTGCGTTTAGGTTTTCAGCTTGTTTGAGTTACACCCCACCCCAGCAAAAATAGGATCAGTTGGAAATGGAGTATTGTGTCCAGTTTTGGGAACTGCACTTTACGAAGGATCTGAAGGCTTTGGAGAAGGTACAGATAGATGTACTAGAATGGCTGCCCAGCTCAGGGATTACCAATACATGGAGGGACTGGGGAAGATTCGGTTGTTCTCCTTACAGCAGGGAAGGCTATTTGATAAAGATGTTCAAAATCAGGGAGGTATGTCAACCCTTGGTTTGGTCAGCTTATATGGCACTATTATGAAGAGAAGCTGGGAATTTCCCTAATGATCTGGCTATCATGTAATCCTCAGCCAACAGCATCAAAGCAATTATCTAGTCATTAATTACATTGCTGTATGAAAATTAACTATCTTGCCTTCATTAAAATGACTATTCTTTCCAGGTAATTGATTGGCAAAATATTATGGGACATTGTCAAGGTGTGCCAGGTACTATGGAGGGAATGTCCAACTTTTCTCAGCAGTTTAGCCCTGCAGCCTCACAGCGCCGAGGTCCCAGGTTCGATCCCAGCTCTGGGTCACTGTCCGTGTGGAGTTTGCACATTCTCCCCGTGTGTGCATGGGTCTCGCCCCCACAACCCAAAAATGTGCAAGGTAGGTGGATTGGCCATGCTAAATTGCCCCTTAATTGGAGAAAATAATTGGCAGTGGGATGTACCGGTCCTGCCGACAATAAATCCCCAACCCGCTTTCCTAATGGCAGCCGGGGGTGGGGGGAGGATTTAGTGGGAAATTACATTGAGAGTGGCATGGCCAGAAGATCCAGCCGCCGGTGAAGGGCAGGCTGCCTTCTACCGATGGGAAGAATGCTGCTGAAGACATGGAAAATGCCCCACTGTATAAATTTCAGCTCTTTCGTGCTTCTTTTTTTTTTTAAATTTAGATTACCCAATTATTTTTCCCAATTAAGGGGCAATTTAGTGTGGCCAATCCACCTACTCTGCACATTTTTGGGTTGTGGGGGTGAAACCCACGCGGACACGGGGAGAACTTTCGTGCTTCTTTATACCTTTGTATTCAGATGCCACAAGGTTTTTAAAAAAATTTAGACTACCCAATTCATTTTTTCCAATTAAGGGGCAATTTAGCGTGGCTAATCCACCTAACCTGCACAATCTCACAATCACGCAAAAATGGGGAGGATGTGCAAACTCCACATGAACAGTGACCCAGAGCCGGGATCGAACCTGGGTCCTCAGCGCCGTGACGAAGCAGCACTAACCACTGTGCCACCGTGCTATCCTCCACGAGGTTTTCTTTCTCAGGTATCATCGCTACACTGGTCATTATGCAACGAAGATTGCAAGGGCATACATAGAACAGAGAACATACAGTGCAGAAGGAGGCTATTCCGCCCATTGAGTCTGCACTGAACCACTTAACGCTCACTTCCTCTCTATCCCCGTAACCCAATAACACCATCAAACCTTTTTTTTGGACACTAAGGGCAATTTAGCATGGCCAATCCACCTAATCTGCATGTCCTTTTTATATATTTAAATATTGTCAGTGTTTATATTCCTCTCTAGTCGCCCCTCGTAGAGTTGGGAAATAAATGCTGGCCCTAGTCACCCACATCCCATTGACCCACAGCCAGTACACTGAGCATAGATCGTGTGGTCCTTCAATGGCCTCATACATCCCAATAATGTCACTTACTTTGAATGTAATGTCAATCCATTAGGCAGATTTATACTGAAAAATGTAAATGAGAAGTTTCCCAGTGTTCATTGATGTGGAACTAGTATGGGAATTTGAAGTTGGCAGGAGCTGGATATTGCTGCACAATCTTCCATTACATTTTAAAAGTTGAAAAACTCTGGTCATCAGAACCTGCAGTCTAGATATGCTTCATATAAATCGTCTAATAATTGTATCTCTTTACTGTATTTAACTCCATTCATCCCTCGGATCATCTTGGCCTTATTAATATGTTAACTTTAGAAAATTCCACTTGAGAGTTCTGCCCCTTATTTTTCTCTGTGAATTGTGCATTATTTTTATTGCCTTTATAATTGACATGGTCGTCCATTCCAGCTCCGGTTTATTTTTCTTGGGCCGCCACATTTTCCATTTAGAAATCAGAAAGGTCTAATAAATGCTGTTAATGCAACTGAATTGAATTGGAATACTAAATCAAACAGACTATCCAGCCCTGAAAGCTACTGCTTATTTTGGTAATACATCTGCTTTCCAAACAAATATTCTGCTCTTTACAAAACAATTCACTTGATTTCTTATCGTCAAATAACGAATTCTCATTTAATTAATTTCACCATTATAATTGGTGTTACAACATCAAAAGAGAACAAAAATATGGTTAAATTGCAGTTAAGTTGCACATTTAAACATTTAAAAGCAATTGTCAAATATTTAGCTGAATAAGTTGTTATTAGTGTGACATCTTAGCATATACTTTAGCAAATACAGAATTATCTTAATAATAATAATAATAATCTTTATTGTTACAAGTAGGCTTACATTAACACTGCAATGAAGTTACTGTGAAAAGCCCCGGGTTGCCACGGTAGCATTGTGGATAGCCCAATCGCTTCACAGCTCCAGGGTCCCAGGTTCGATTCCGGCTCGGGTCACTGTCTGTGTGGAGTCTGCACATCCTCCCCATGTGTGCGTGGGTTTCCTCCGGGTGCTCCGGTTTCCTCCCACAGTCCAAAGATGTCCAGGTTAGGTGGACTGGCCATGATAAATTGACCTTAGTGTCCAAAATTGCCCTTAGTGTTGGGTGGGGTTACTGGGTTATGGGGATAGGGTGGAGTTGTTGACCTTGGGTAGGGTGCTCTTTCCAAGAGCAGGTGCAGACTTGATGGGCTGAATGGCCTCCTTCTGCACTGTAAATTCTATGATTCTATGATTCCGACGCCTGTTCAAGTACACAGAGGGAGAATTCAGAATGTCCAATTCACCTAACAGCACGTCTTTCGGGATTTGTGGGAGGAAACCGGAGCACCCGGAGGAAACCCACGCAGACACGGGGAGAACGTGCAGACTCCGCATAGACAGTGTCCCAGCAGGGAATCGAACCTGGGACCTTGGTGCTGTCTGTGAAGCCATAGAGCTATCCACTTGTGCTACCATGCTGCCCTTGAACACAAACAGATTCACAAAAGAACAGGGTTTGGGGATACACAAAAGGAAACCGATCAAGCATCAGTAGTGGATTACTTTGCAACTCCTAGGATACCCCAAAGTTTCTGATTTTGAGTTTTAAAGTAACATACTGAAATATAAAAGGAGTCATACTGTGCAGAGAATAAAATTATATTTACAAAGTAAAACAAAATCAGATATTTGCAGAATATGATTGTCATCTTGCAATTCCTTAAACTCTAAACACTAGCGTTTTGCACTGTGACAGAGCATATCCATCTGAGAATCTTAGGTTTGTTGAAGTCAATGAAAGGGAATCAAAACTTGCAAACATTATGAAGAAATATCCAAGTGTGCATGAATTAGTAAATACAACAGAGCCCACTTAAAATCAAATCTGATTAAAGTTTTTGTAAACCACGTTAAAAATAGTTAATATCTTTCCAATTCCTCCATAAGCATTCTATCATGTTCTGTGTAAATGAAAAGGTTGACTGATTTTTCATTGAAAGCAAGATATAGACTGGGACCTTCACATAAATTCTCTACTGGTGTGAGATTTAAATGAGAGTTTTGTCAAGTGTATATATGAAATAGAGTATTTCTTCTGTGTTTTAATACTCATTAACATTACTGTACAAAACAATGATCAAGAACCTTTAAATTGTTAAAATATTTGAAAAGGGTTTTTGAAGGAGCTCCCAGTTTTAAGAGGTCTAAACTCATGCAGTTCCATCGCTGTATCAAGAAGATCACAGGTTTTGCTCATCCAGACAGAATACAGTTACATGTAGGATACAAGAAACAGAAAGAGGCCATTCAGCCCAACTCCACTTCAGCCTCCGCTCAACTTTCCTCCTGCAAATCGACCATCAGAACCATTTATTCCTTTCTCCCTCATTTGCTTTCCGAGCGTCTCCCTGAAATATATTTCTACTTCCGCTTCCGATACTCCCCGTGGCAGCGGGTTCAATATTCCGATATTCCCCGTGGCAGCGGGTTCAATATTCCGATACTCCCCGTGGCAGTGGGTTCAATATTCCGATATTCCCTGTGGCAGCGGGTTCAACATTCCGATATTCCCTGTGGCAGCGGATTCAACATTCCGATATTCCCTGTGGCAGCGGTTCAACATTCGGATATTCCCTGTGGCAGCTAGTTCAACATTCCGATATTCCCTGTGGCAGCGGGTTCAACATTCCGATATTCCCTGTGGCAGCGGTTCAACATTCCGATATTCCCTGTGGCAGCTAGTTCAACATTCCGATACTCCCTGTGGCAGCGAGTTCAACATTCCGATATTCCCTGTGGCAGCGAGTTCAACATTCCGATATTCCCTGTGGCAGCGAGTTCAACATTCCGATATTCCCTGTGGCAGCGGGTTCAACATTCCGATACTCCCTGTGGCAGCGGGTTCAACATTCCGATACTCCCTGTGGCAGCGAGTTCAACATTCCGATACTCTCTGTGGCAGCGAGTTCAACATTCCGATACTCCCTGTGGCAGCGGGTTCAACATTCCGATATTCCCTGTGGCAGCGGGTTCAACATTCCGATACTCCCTGTGGCAGCGAGTTCAACATTCCGATACTCCCTGTGGCAGCGGGTTCAACATTCCGATACTCCCTGTGGCAGCGAGTTCAACATTCCGATACTCCCTGTGGCAGCGGGTTCAACATTCCGATACTCCCTGTGGCAGCGAGTTCAACATTCCGATACTCCCTGTGGCAGCGAGTTCAACATTCCGATATTCCCTGTGGCAGCGGGTTCAACATCCCGATACTCCCTGTGGCAGCGGGTTCAACATTCCGATATTCCCTGTGGCAGCGGGTTCAACATTCCGATACTCCCTGTGGCAGCGGGTTCAACATTCCGATACTCCCTGTGGCAGCGAGTTCAACATTCCGATACTCCCTGTGGCAGCGGGTTCAACAT
This sequence comes from Scyliorhinus canicula, assembly GCF_902713615.1. NCBI lineage: Eukaryota > Metazoa > Chordata > Chondrichthyes > Carcharhiniformes > Scyliorhinidae > Scyliorhinus > Scyliorhinus canicula. The sequence goes on from NC_052155.1 coordinate 190,418,087, forward strand.
TCCGATACTCCCTGTGGCAGCGGGTTCAACATTCCGATACTCCCTGTGGCAGCGAGTTCAACATTCCGATACTCCCTGTGGCAGCGAGTTCAACATTCCGATATTCCCTGTGGCAGCGAGTTCAACATTCCGATATTCCCTGTGGCAGCAAGTTCAACATTCCGATATTCCCTGTGGCAGCGAGTTCAACATTCCGATATTCCCCGTGCAGCGGGTTCAACATTCCGATATTCCCTGTGGCAGCAGGTTCAACATTCCGATACTCCCTGTGGCAGCGAGTTCAACATTCCGATATTCCCTGTGGCAGCAGGTTCAACATTGCGATACTCCCTGTGGCAGCGAGTTCAACATTCCGATACTCCCTGTGGCAGCGAGTTCAACATTCCGATATTCCCTGTGGCAGCGAGTTGAACATTCCGATACTCCCTGTGGCAGCGAGTTCAACATTCCGATACTCCCTGTGGCAGCGAGTTCAACATTCCGATATTCCCTGTGGCAGCGAGTTGAACATTCCGATATTCCCTGTGGCAACGAGTTGAACATTCCGATACTCCCTGTGGCAGCGGGTTCAACATTCCGATACTCCCTGTGGCAGCGGGTTCAACATTCCGATATTCCCTGTGGCAGCGAGTTCAACATTCCGATATTCCCTGTGGCAGCGAGTTTAACATTCCGATACTCCCTGTGGCAGCGAGTTCAACATTCCGATATTCCCTGTGGCAGCGAGTTCAACATTCCGATATTCCCTGTGGCAGCGAGTTCAACATTCCGATACTCCCTGTGGCAGCGGGTTCAACATTCCGATATTCCCTGTGGCAGCGAGTTCAACATTGCGATATTCCCTGTGGCAGCAGGTTCAACATTCCGATACTCCCTGTGGCAGCGAGTTCAACATTCCGATATTCCCTGTGGCAGCAGGTTCAACATTGCGATATTCCCTGTGGCAGCAGGTTCAACATTCCGATACTCCCTGTAGCAGCGAGTTCAACATTCCGATACTCCCTGTGGCAGCAGGTTCAACATTCCGATACTCCCTGTGGCAGCGGGTTCAACATTCCGATACTCCCTGTGGCAGCGAGTTCAACATTCCGATACTCCCTGTGGCAGCGGGTTCAACATTCCGATACTCCCTGTGGCAGCGAGTTCAACATTCCGATACTCCCTGTGGCAGCAGGTTCAACATTCCGATACTCCCTGTGGCAGCGGGTTCAACATTCCGATACTCCCTGTGGCAGCAGGTTCAACATTCCGATACTCCCTGTGGCAGCGGGTTCAACATTCCGATATTCCCTGTGGCAGCGAGTTCAACATTCCGATACTCCCTGTGGCAGCGAGTTCAACATTCCGATACTCCCTGTGGCAGCGGGTTCAACATTCCGATACTCCCTGTGGCAGCGAGTTCAACATTCCGATACTCCCTGTGGCAGCGGGTTCAACATTCCGATACTCCCTGTGGCAGCAGGTTCAACATTCCGATACTCCCTGCGGCAGCGGATTCAACATTGTGATACTCCCTGTGGCAGCGAGTTCAACATTCCGATATTCCCTGTGGCAGCGAGTTCAACATTGCGATACTCCCTGTGGCAGCGGGAGTTGCTTGTGAATTGCTGATTGGATTTCCTAGTTTTGGTGATCTCGACAAATTCCCTTCCCCACAGGAGAAAACATTCTCCCCGTATCCACTCCATCAAAACCTTTCTTTGTTCTTGATCTTTGATGTAAATTTGAATTTAAATATAGGCCTAATATTTGGACAGCCCAGTTTTACTGTATACATTTGAGAGTTACCATAACTAAGTACCGGTACATGCAAAGCTGTATTTAGTTAAGGAATTTGTATTTACTGGCACACGTTAATGGATTCGAATTGTTCTTCAATACCTGGGTGACTATCAGCTTTCTACTCATCCTGGTAATCTCAAAGCATCAGGTCTGGGCTTTGATCTCAAGACAGTAAATTTGTGATCTGATTAAATACCTTTTGAATTACGCAGCACAACACCGCTGCGTATTGTTACAATGACAACAGCATATCATTAAATTTCAAATTCAATTAATACCCCAAAATTCTGCTGTTTCATAAAACTTCATGTTCTTTAGAATGCTGGCAATTCTAACCGCCACAATATTTTGCAATAATAGTGGCTTCCTTATCTGGAATAACGAATAACTGTCCACCACCTGGACATTAACTACACTCATCTTGAATTCACACAGGTAATGAATCCTTTATACAACTATTTTGACATAAGAATAACTTTGACATGAGGCGGCACGGTGGCACAGTGGTTAGCATTGCTGCCTACGGCGCTGAGGACCCGGGTTCGAATCCCGGACCTGGGTCACTGTCCGTGTGGAGTTTACATTCTCCCCGTGTCTGCGTGGGTCTCACCCCCACAACCCAAAGATGTGCAGGGTAGGTGGATTGGCCACGCTAAATTGCCCCTTAATTGGAAAAAAAATTATTGGGTACTCTAAATTTTTTAAAAATTAAAAAAAAGAATAACTTTGACAGACAATCCATGATTCCAGGTTTGAATTGGACGAGACGGACATCAGTACAAATTTCCGAGAGGATTTGTTGCCATGTTTTGATATCATTTGTGTTGTAGAATCAAGTCAGTATTGATCACATCAGCACTGCCAGAAATTGACCAGAAAGGTGCACGGCTTTCATATCAACCACAAGCAAGGATTTTGGTGAACTGCTGTAGCACGTCGGAACAGATTACAAAGGAGAGTTTAGTGAGTGTAAGGACAGGTAAGATGACTGTCTCCAGCCAATTACCAAATGTGCCAATCAGAGGCTGACGACATCAAGATGACATCACAGCTGGTTGAAGGGCAACAAAAGAGAAAGGAGGGAGCGGCTTGGGAAGATCTCACCTCAGGTCAACCACATGAGATGCTGGCTGTCAGAACATGATTCAGGATTGTCTTCATAAGGGTAATATTGCAGCTGGACAGGGCTCCTGTCTAAGGCAGGAGGGTGTCTTGGTAAAAGGTGCAAGGCAGAGGAACGGTCACTTTCTGACCCTTGGACATGCTGCATCTTCAGTTCTCAGCGTGTCAATGGAAGGTGGTGCAAAGGAGATCTCTCATACTGACGTGCAATCACAGTAGTAATATGGACAATTTGCACACAGGCAACCATAAAATGCAGTGTAAATGAGCAGATAATCTGTTCTTGTGCTCTGAGTTGATCAATAAATAGTGACCATACTGGAAGAACTTGACTCTTCCTTGAATGTACCAGTCTAGTGCCTGAATAGTACTTTTACCTTCCTTCAACTCGCACCTAATTTTCCTCTTCAACCATTTCCATGCCAACTTGAGTTTACATGTATTGTCCGTGTCCTATCCCACCTCGAATCCTGCTCACCTTACCACCCTTGTCCTTGTTGATGTATATTTGAACATAGAACATAGAACACACAGTGCAGAAGGAGGCCATTCGGCCCATCGAGTCTGCACCAACCCACTTAGGCCCTCAATTCCACCCTATCCCGTAACCCAATAACCGCTCCTAACCATTTTGGTCACTAAGGGCAATTTAGCATGGCCAATCCACCTAACCTGCACAGCTTTGGACTGTGGGAGGAAACCGGAGCATTAACCAACATTGGTTCCTGATCCCGCATGTCTCAAATGTAAAATTTTCATCATCAGCTTTAATCTTTGCATGGCTTCACACCTCTCCTATATCTGTATACAAATCTCTTTAATCCCTACAATTTCTTTCCTAATCATGGCCACCTCTGCCTCCTCATCAAATGCCCTCCTCATGTCACTTTGTTCAGGGTTTATTGTTTGTCTGATTACATCTCAGTTAAGTTGGTTAATTCTTTACATCTTTTACTGTGTTAATCTAATTGCCAGTTTCCAGCAAGGGAAGGGGTGTTTTAACAGAGCTGGCCATGTGCTCTAACACAGCTGGCCATGTGCTCTAACACAGCTGGCCGTGTGCTCTAACATAGCTGGCCATGTGCTCTAACATAGCTGGCCATGTGCTCTAACACAGCTGGCCGTGTGCTCTAACACAGCTGGCCATGTGCTCTAACACAGCTGGCCATGTGCTCTAACACAGCTGGCCATGTGCTCTAACACAGCTGGCCATGTGCTCTAACACAGCTGGCCATGTGCTCTAACACAGCTGGCCATGTGCTCTAACACAGCTGGCCATGTGCTCTAACACAGCTGGCCATGTGCTCTAACACAGCTGGCCGTGTGCTCTAACCCAGCTAGCCATGTGCTCTAATAGAGCTGGCCATGTGCTCTAACACAGCTTGCCATGTGCTCTAACACAGCTGGCCATGTGCTCTAACACAGCTGGCCGTGTGCTCTAACACAGCTGGCCATGTGCTCTAACCCAGCTAGCCATGTGCTCTAACACAGCTGGCCATGTGCTCCAACACAGCTGGCCATGTGCTCTAACACAGCTGGCCGTGTGCTCTAACACAGCTGGCCGTGTGCTCTAACCCAGCTAGCCATGTGCTCTAACACAGCTGGCCATGTGCTCCAACACAGCTGGCCATGTGCTCTAACACAGCTGGCCATGTGCTCTAACACAGCTGGCCATGTGCTCTAACACAGCTGGCCATGTGCTCTAACACAGCTGGCCATGTGCTCTAACACAGCTGGCCATGTGCTCTAACACAGCTGGCCGTGTGCTCTAACCCAGCTAGCCATGTGCTCTAATAGAGCTGGCCATGTGCTCTAACACAGCTTGCCATGTGCTCTAACACAGCTAGCCATGTGCTCTATCACAGCTGGCCGTGTGCTCTAACACAGCTGGCCGTGTGCTCTAACACAGCTGGCCATGTGCTCTATCACAGCTGGCCGTGTGCTCCAACACAGCTGGCCATGTGCTCTAACACAGCTTGCCATGTGCTCTAACACAGCTAGCCATGTGCTCTATCACAGCTGGCCGTGTGCTCTAACACAGCTAGCCATGTGCTCTATCACAGCTGGCCGTGTGCTCCAACACAGCTGGCCGTGTGCTCTAACACAGCTGGCCATGTGCTCTAACACAGCTGGCCATGTGCTCTAACACAGCTGGCCATGTGCTCTAACACAGCTGGCCATGTGCTCTAACACAGCTGGCCATGTGCTCTATCACAGCTGGCCATGTGCTCTATCACAGCTGGCCATGTGCTCTAACACAGCTGGCCGTGTGCTCTAATAGGGCTGGCCATGTGCTCTATCACAGCTGGCCGTGTGCTCCAACACAGCTGGCCATGTGCTCTAACACAGCTGGCCATGTGCTCTAACACAGCTGGCCATGTGCTCTAACACAGCTGGCCATGTGCTCTAACACAGCTGGCCATGTGCTCTAACACAGCTGGCCATGTGCTCTAACACAGCTGGCCATGTGCTCTAACACAGCTGGCCATGTGCTCTAACACAGCTGGCCATGTGCTCTAACACAGCTGGCCATGTGCTCTAACACAGCTGGCCATGTGCTCTAATAGAGCTGGCCATGTGCTCTAACAGAGCTGGCCATGTGCTCTAACACAGCTGGCCATGTGCTCTAACACAGCTGGCCATGTGCTCTAACACAGCTAGCCATGTGCTCTAACACAGCTGGCCATGTGCTCTAACATAGCTGGCCATGTGCTCTAACACAGCTGGCCATGTGCTCTAACACAGCTGGCCATGTGCTCTAACACAGCTGGCCATGTGCTCTAACACAGCTGGCCGTGTGCTCTAATAGAGCTGGCCATGTGCTCTAACACAGCTGGCCATGTGCTCTAACACAGCTGACCATGTGCTCCAACACAGCTGGCCATGTGCTCTAACACAGCTGGCCATGTGCTCTAACACAGCTGGCCATGTGCTCTATCACAGCTGGCCATGTGCTCTAACACAGCTGGCCATGTGCTCTAACACAGCTGGCCGTGTGCTCTAAAACAGCTGGCCGTGTGCTCGAACACAGCTGACCGTGTACTCCAACATAGCTGGTCGTGTGCTCTAACACAGCTGGCCGTGTGCTCGGAAAGGAATTCAATTGCTGAAAACACAGCACTGTCTCTTTTCAGGAATTTACTCGAAAGATCTTTGACAATTGGTGCAGAAGGGGCATATCACGCCCAACCATGAGCTCATGTTGGAGCCAAGGTAATGACCAGAGTCTGCTTGAAGGCCACAGGTGAGCAATGGAATGTACAGCTCAAATGTTAGATGAGGTGGTTGTGTGATGAATGCTGCAAGAGGGTTTGGGAGCCCACTTCTCCTTGGCCATGCAGCACAACACAAACTGATTACAAAATCAGTTTTTGGAGGATGATTTTGTAAATGTTCCATTTCCACATCCAATTACCTGCTTGACTTTCCTGCTGGACCTCAAGCTTTCTCTCTGCTGACACACAAGGAGCATTGTGTTTCTTCAACAACACAGATGTTGTGTCAGGCATGTCCAGGTCCGTTATCTACTGCAATGTCCTAAAACCGTGCCAGATGGCAGCAACAGCTGTCATGAGGGTCTAACACTGGCGACAATTCACTGACCATAGTGTCCACCGAGATAAGACCAGGGACATAGCTAATGAAGCAGCATTTAACTCATAAGGCACCAGTTAAAAAATAACTTTCATATTCAACAACAAATGAAATACAACATCACGAGCATAAAATGTAACCTCTGCAAATATTGTGGCATCTCCTAAAGTGGAATAACCACTCACTACCTGACAAACAAAGATGATCTGATAAGCTAGCCAACAAAACATTGAGAAATGGTAAAAATGAACTTTGTGTGATATGGAAAACAAAAAAACACATACTGGGACAGCGGCTTCGGACAGAGTTATGGGGAAAAGTCACCCGAAGCCATTTTACTAAATGCAGACAGTATGAATTGTTCAGAGTCTAATTAATCTGAATGAGTTTATTACTGAAGAATTGTAACAAACACTCCATTACCGTGACTTTTATGGGAAGATGAAAGGTAATTAGCTTTTCGGAAGCAATGCTGTGATTGTAAAGATTAAAATCGTTCCAGTGGCTGGCTCCATGCTTTCCTAGACCCTGATTCAGGGTGATGACAATCAGGTTATACATTCCAACAAACCTGAAGGCTTTTGTTTTGGCCTAATGATCCTTCTTATGATTGCCTGTGTGGGGATTGCAGTACTGAGGTCAGTGGCACAGCAGACATGTTCTGTTTACTCAAGTTACTTAAAATGGGAGAAGCCAATATTACAACAGTCTCAATGTCTTTAGTCTTTGGTTCAAACAGTAGCTATAACACTGTATAACACAGTATCTATAACACTGTATAACATAGTAGCTATAACATTGTATAATACAGTAGCTATAACACTGTATAACACAGTAGCTATAACACTGTATAACACAGTAGCTATAACACTGTATAACACCGTATAACACAGTAGCTATAACACTGTATAACACTGTATAACACAGTAGCTATAACACTGTATAACACAGTAGCTATAACACTGTATAACACTGTATAACACTGTAAAACCAGTAGCTATAACACTGTATAACACTGTATAACACAATAGCTATAACACTGTATAACACTGTAAAACCAGTAGCTATAACACTGTATAACACTGTATAACACAGTAGCTATAACACTGTATAACACTGTATAACACAGTAGCTATAACACTGTATAACACAGTAGCTATAACACTGTATAACACTGTATAACACAGTAGCTATAACACTGTATAACACAGTAGCTATAACACTGTATAACACTGTATAACACAGTAGCTATAACACTGTATAACACTGTATAACACAGTAGCTATAACACTGTATAACACTGTATAACACAGTAGCTATAACACTGTATAACACAGTAGCTATAACACTGTATAACACTGTATAACACAGTAGCTATAACACTGTATAACACTGTATAACACAGTAGCTATAACACTGTATAACACTGTATAACACAGTAGCTATAACACTGTATAACACAGTAGCTATAACACTGTATAACACAATAGCTATTACACTGTATAACACAGTAGCTATAACACTGTATAACACAATAGCTATAACACTGTATAACACTGTATAACACAGTAGCTATAACACTGTATAACACAATAGCTATAACACTGTATAACACTGTATAACACCGTAGCTATAACACTGTATAACACAATAGCTATAACACTGTATAACACAATAGCTATAACACTGTATAACACAGTAGCTATAACACTGTATAACACAATAGCTATAACACTGTATAACACAATAGCTATAACACTGTATAACACAATAGCTATAACACTGTATAACACTGTATAACACAGTAGCTATAACACTGTATAACACAATAGCTATAACACTGTATAACACAATAGCTATAACACTGTATAACACAGTAGCTATAACACTGCATAACACAGTAGCTATAACACTGTATAACACTGTATAACACAATAGCTATAACACTGTATAACACTGCATAACACAGTAGCTATAACACTGTATAACACTGTATAACACAGTAACTATAACACTGTATAACACAGTAGCTATAACGCTGTATAACACTGTATAACACAATAGCTATAACACTGTATAACACTGTATAACACAGTAACTATAACACTGTATAACACAGTAGCTATAACGCTGTATAACACTGTATAACACAATAGCTATAACATTGTATAACACTGTATAACACAGTAGCTATAACACTGTATAACACAATAGCTATAACATTGTATAACACTGTATAACACAGTAGCTATAACACTGAATAACACTGTATAACACAGTAGCTATAACACTGTATAACACAGTAGCTATAACACTGTATAACACAGTAGTTAAAACACTTTCTTATTTAGACTAAAAATTCGACATGAAAGTATCAATCTCTTGATTTATTACCATGTAAACATTGCACAAACATAGAACATAGAACGATACAGCGTAGTACAGGCCCTTCGGCCCTCAATGTTGCACCGACATGGAAAAAAAACTAAAGGCCATCTAACCTACACTATGCCCTTATCATCCATATGCTTATCCAATAAACTTTTAAATGCCCTCAATGTTGGCGAGTTCACTACTGTTGCAGGTAGGGCATTCCACGGCCTCACCACTCTTTGCGTAAAAAACCCACCTCTGACCTCTGTCCTATATCTATTGCCCCTCAATTTAAGGCTATGTCCCCTCGTGATAGCCACCTCCATCCGCGGGAGAAGGCTCTCGCTGTCCACCCTATCTAACCCTCTGATCATTTTGTATGCCTCTATTAGGTCACCTCTTAACCTTCTTCTCTCTAACGAAAACAACCTCAAGTCCATCAGCCTTTCCTCAGAAGATTTTCCCTCCATACCAGGCAACATCCTGGTAAATCTCCTCTGCACCCGTTCCAAAGCTTCCACGTCCTTCCTATAATGAGGCGACCAGAACTGTACGCAATACTCCAAATGCGGCCGTACTAGAGTTTTGTACATCTGCAACATGACCTCATGGCTCCGGAACTCAATCCCTCTACCAATAAAGGCCAACACACCATAGGCCTTCTTCACAACCCTATCAACCTGGGTGGCAACTTTCAGGGATCTATGTACATGGACACCGAGATCCCTCTGCTCATCCACACTACCAAGAATTTTACCATTAGCCAAATATTCCGCATTCCTGTTATTCTTATGTTCTTATTTTGTAAACCATTTTACTCCTTCAGCCCCTCCAATTCCAGGTTTCAATCCATCTCCTTTTCAATGCACAGTGCTGTATATCAATGATCACAGTTTCTCTCTTCCACCATTTTTTCTCTCCTGATGGAGAGACTCAGGTTGGAGTACAGCATGCACTCCAAACTACAGCTAATCAATAGATTAAAAATAGAGACATCACCAATCAAGGTGATAACTCAGAAATAACCAGACGCCATGGAGCAGCGAGGGACCTGTCATAACTGATGTTGTAGGCTCTCCCAGCATTCCATGTCTAATATACCAGCAAGCTTCAAAATCATTTGGCCGTTATATTTAGTAATCAAATTAAAACAAATTAATATTTTGTTTGATATTAATATTTTACTGCCTCTCAGCGCCGAGGACCCGAGTTCGATCCCAGCCCCGGCACACTCCGTGTGGAGTTTGCACCTTCTCTCCCCGGGCCGTCCGGGATCGCTACACACCCCCATCCAGACCCACAAAACACCCTGGAGCACCATTCTGGGGAAGGCATCGATGTTTCAGCACTGCTTTCACTTGCACCAACCACCATCGTAGAAACTATCACCTCTGATCAGGCTCCTGGGTCACCCTCTGGGGAATGCCCCACACATGCTGCAGCACATGAAATGAAATGAAAATCGCTTATTGTCACGAGTAGGCTTCAATGAAGTTACTGTGAAAAGCCCCTAGTCGCCACATTCTGGCGCCTGTCCGGGGAGGCTGGTACGGGAATCGAACCGTGCTGCTGGCCTGCTTGGTCTGCTTTAAAAGCCAGCGATTTAGCCTTGTGAGCTAAACCAGCCCCTTCAGGTGGAGGCAGGAACTCCCGAGGGAGCCAACAGGCGGAGGGAGGGCTGCCAGATGCCAGGGAACAGCTGCCATCCAGGCAGATGTTGCGTTTCAGGTAAAGATGATTCAGTCATCGGTGCAGATTGAGAAGCAGAGCTAGAATTTACAGAGGGGGCGGTTTGGAACTTTCCACCACCTGAACGGCAGCTGGTTGAGTCCATCCACCTTCAGGCGAAGGAGATGGTGCCGGAACTGCGTGGACCCAGGTCAACACTGAAAGGATGGAGTCCCCGGTGGTGGGACTGGGGCAAGATGTTGGAGCCATGTTCAGGACATCCAAGGCTTGGGGCACAGTGTGGTTTCCATGGCTGGGGTACTGGACAGGAGAGTCAAGTCACAGGCGGACATGTCCCAGGCCTCATAGACATTGCTGCAATGCTCCAGAGCTTGGCCCAGTCACAAAGAGTCATGGCTGAGGGCATCGAGAGCATTGGCCCGGCGCTGGCTGACTGTGGCCAATCACAAAGGGACATATCACAGGTACAGAGAGACATGACCGAGGCAATGAGGGACATGCCTCACTCGCTGAGGGACATTCCTCACTCGCTGAGGGACATGCCTCACTCGCTGAGGGACATGCCTCACTCGCTGAGGGACATGCCTCACTCGCTGAGGGGCATGTCTCACTCGCTGAGGGACATGCCTCACTCGCTGAGGGGCATGTCTCACTCACTGAGGGACATGCCTCACTCGCTGAGGGACATTCCTCACTCGCTGAGGGACATGCCTCACTCGCTGAGGGGCATGTCTCACTCGCTGAGGGACATTCCTCACTCGCTGAGGGGCATGTCTCACTCACTGAGGGACATGCCTCACTCGCTGAGGGGCATGTCTCACTCGCTGAGGGTCATGTCTCACTCGCTGAGGGGCATGTCTCACTCGCTGAGGGACATGTCTCACTCGCTGAGGGACATGCCTCACTCGCTGAGGGACATGCCTCACTCGCTGAGGGACATTCCTCACTCGCTGAGGGACATGCCTCACTCGCTGAGGGACATGCCTCACTCGCTGAGGGATATTCCTCACTCGCTGAGGGACATTCCTCACTCGCTGAGGGACATTCCTCACTCGCTGAGGGACATTCCTCACTCGCTGAGGGACATGTCTCACTCCCTGTGGGACGTGCCCCAGTCTCAGAACGCCTTGGCTGACACAGGGCACCGAGACCATGGCTCAAATGAGGGTGGACCTCTGGGACTGGCAATGGTAGGTGACCGTGGTGCCTCTGGAGCTCACTCCAGCCTCACTCCATCCCATGGAGTAGCCCGGTGGCCAGTGAGCACCCCAAGGGAGGAGGAAGTGATGGGGCCCATTCTGGTGCGTTCTGCAAGGGAGGTGCTGGAACACCCAATCTTTCCGAAACCCCCCACCTGACACTGGCACATCTCATCAGCAGCGGGCAGAGCAGGATGCACATCGTCACCTTTGACACCTGAATGTCAGCCAGGCCCACCCAGGCCCAGGCCCCCCAGAAGACGGCCGGCAGGCGCATTGCAGAGCAGAGGACGAGAAAAGTAGCAGGCCGCCTCCACTTCCACTTCTGGAACGGTAGGCCATGTGAGATATGGACGATAGATGAAACATAAGTTACCGTGGGTGTAATAGATAGAAGAGAGTTATGAGTAAGGGCACACCATTGTATATAGTCACCATTAAATACTTTTGCACCACCAGACCCATCTGCCTCTAACCTGTCTGACGGGTGTGAAGGATGGATTGGGCTGGGTATTGGGCATCTGCCAGGTAGGAAGCGGGGGGGGGGGGGTGAAGGTTGGGGCGCGGGCACCCATGAGGCATCAACACCCCACGTGGTGGCACCCTCATCGAGAGGTGTCAGGGCATTGGGACAGGAATGTGCGCCAGCGGGATTGAATTGTCTCCCCATTTCCTGAAACAGGGAATCACATTTCGTCTCCTTGTTTTTTTTTATAAATTTAGAGTACCCAATTAATGTTTTTCCAATGAAGGGGCAATTTAGCGTGGGCAATTTAGGGCCAATCCACCTACCCTGCACATCTTTGGGTTGTGGGGGTGAAACCCACGCAGACACGGGGAGAATGTGCAAACTCCACACGGACAGTGACCCAGAGTCCGGATCGAACCTGGGACCTCGGTGACGTGAGGCAGCAGTGCTAACCCACTGCGCCACCGTGCTGCCCTCGTCTCTTTGTTTTAACCTGTAATTTTTCTCTCATGTTAAACCATGAAGGGGGCGATCTACCAGCCAGGTCCCGCTGGAACCAGACCACGCTGGCCGGCTGTTACACCTTGCGGGATCTAACCAGACTTTGCGACACGTTGCCATCATCGTCCCACCCACAATGGGCATGGCACAGTCTCGCAAGGCTCAATGAGTTTAAGAACCCACTGGGCCGTGCTAACGGCCTACCGGCCTCGCTGAGGAGACCCCAGCCAGCACGGTCAGTACTGGTCCCCCACTGGAATGGTACCCTGGGGTCTCCTAGGCGATCGGAGGCCCTGGGAGGTTTTGCTTCGGGCTGGGTGTGCACCCTGGCACTACTCTGCCAGCCAGGCACCTTGGTACTGCCAGCTTGGCACCGCCACCTAAGTGCCAGCCTGACACTGACAGGGTACCCAGGTGGCACTGCCAGGTTGACTGGGGCAGTGCCAAGGTGCCAGGCTGGCATTATGCCCTGCTGAGATTGGGCCCATGGGCACCCTGCCCAAGTGAGGTGGGGTATGGGGGTGGGGCTCAATGACCCCTTATAGGCGAGTCTTGGGTTGCGTTGATGGATCTAGAGATTGGGACGCCATTTTTCTGTGCAGGAAATGATGCTGAGTGCGGGTCGTTCCCGGCATTTGCTAATCCTGCCCAGAACAGACTCTATTTGTTTTTAGTTAGATTGCACCCTAAGTATTTACTTTACAGTTTGTCAAGTTTCCCTAATAGCTGGAGTTGAAAAATATTGTAGGCGGGATTCTCTGTCAGTGGGACCCTCCGTCAGCGGGATTCCCTGTCAGCGGGATTCACCATCAGCGGGATTCTCTGTCAGCGGGAGTCTCCGTCAGCGGGATTCTCTGTCGGCGGGATTCTCCGTCAGCGGGATTCTCCGTCAGTGGGATTCTCTGTCAGTGGGACCCTCCGTCAGCGGGATTCTGTCAGCGGGATTCTCCCTCAGCGGGATTCACTGTCAGCGGGATTCTCCATCAGCGGGATTCTCCGTCAGCGGGATTCTCCATCAGCGGGATTCTCTGTCAGCGGGATTCTCTGTCAGCGGGATTCTCTGTCAGCGGGATTCTCCGTCAGCGGGATTCACCGTCAGCGGGATTCTCCGTCAGCGGGATTCTCTGTCAGCGGGATCCTCCGTCAGCGGGATTCTCCGTCAGCGGGATTCTCTGTCAGCGGGATTCTCCGTCAGCGGGATTCCCTGTCAGCGGGATTCTCCGTCAGCGGGATTCTCCCTGTCAGCGGGATTCTCTGTCAGCGGGATTCTCCGTCAGCGGGATTCTCCGTCAGCGGGATCCTCCGCTTCGCCCGCAGCGCACTCACGCCCGCGGATTTCCTGACTACGTGCAGGTGGCCACAATGGGAAACCCCATTGGTCAGCTGCTGGGTCGGAGGGTCCCGCTGCCGGCAGGAAAACAGGTGCAGCGGGACAGAGAATCCCACCCATTATATTCACAAGAACCAATTTTACTGAATGATCCTTTCCACAGATACCTGGCTACAGCAGGTCAGTCACCATCTCTGGAGAGGCCAGAATAGAGCTCAACCACTGGAGCTGGTTTTGCTTGTCTCTTAAGTGTGGGCTCCCAATCTGTGGCCCTGTCTGCCTCGGTAAAGGTTTCTAGCAGCCAGAATGCATTGAGCATATGTCGAAACACGGCTCCCCCCTATTCTGCTGGTCCCAGCTTCCTCCAGACCCATCAGCACTAGACTGGGAAAATTCACTTTGAATGTTAACAGAAATATAAATAAATGTTCCCAGTGACAGGAAGCAGCCTTCCTACTAACAACAGGGATACAGCTACAGCTCCTTCCTGAATCACTCATTTGAAAAGGGGTTTACAGATCAAGGACTGTATTGTAGTCGTGAAGGTACTGACTGGATTGAATCCCAGAGGTCTCAAGTTAAAATCCCACCATGGCAAGTTCTGAAAACAATCATTTGCAGGTTATAAGACCACAAAAACTGAATGGAATGTCTGGTGAATCTTCTATTCCTTGCCCGTTGTGGTCTGTGCATCCTCCCAATCCCACACCACGTGATGCTCACAACAACTCGCATTTATGTAGCACCTTTAATCTTTAATGTAGAATCACTTTATAACTGATCCTTGTGAACAATCCCCCAGATATGGACAATAATGGCTTGCCATTGACATTCACATGGCTGGTACGGTGCTGTCACGCAGAAAGCACCAAGGTGCAATGACACTGTTTTAGCCACATACCCTGCTTACTGTTGGAAATACCTTCTGCAGAATGCAGGTAAATGTGTATATTTTCTTTACAAATATCTACACCTACTCAGTAAGCATGGAGATAAAGAATTTCCAATGAAATACACCGCACACACATTTACAGTTTCCTTGAGTATTTATATTCCCCTGTAGGGAGAGCTCTTTTCTCTCCCTGAAGATGCTGCCAGACTGTTGCTCTTTTGGCACCAATAATATTGCCAAATTAACTAGATATGGCAGTTATTAATGATAATATTGCTTTTCAGAGTTGCCAGGTATCAAATGATACCACCACAAGGTTTTACCGGATATCGACCAAACAACCAGTTAGTTAGTTCAAGTTCAAAGATAGTTTATTTATAAACAAGGATTACTTCGACATGAACATAAAACACTACAAGTTAAACTACACCTAACAACTACAAAAACCTGTACTTAACTTCAGGCACCCGGCTTTATGCAAATGAACAAGGCCTTTGTTCGGATCTTGTGTGGCTAGGTCTGGATAAGTGGCTTCATTTCTGCTGGGCTCATCCATCTGGGAGCGATCGTTGCTCTTGAACTTGTCTTCTGGTCGTGTTGCTACATTTGGTTTTAGGCGTAGGTCGGGGCCAAGAGAGACCGAGTGCCGGGGCCAAGAGAAACTGAACACATGGCTGTGTCTTTCTTTATCCTTCTGGGATTTCGCGCTCTTTTGGGGTGGTCCTTAGCTTTGGACCCAATAATTCGGCAGGCTTCGATTACTGCCTTCGATTTTGGCCAATAAAGGGGCAGGTGCCTTGATGGCTGGGCGTGTCCTGAGCGATCAGTGACCGTGGCTTTTTGGGCTCCCTGAGCAAAGGGAGTGGCACCGATGAGTCTGTTTCTGTATCTGTTACCTGAGTCCAGGTCTTTTGTTCTGGGGAAATGGGCCATTAGAATGCAAAGTAGCTGGGGTTTCGATAGCGTCTAGTTATCTGAGTTGCCAATATACATAAGCTCTGAGCGTCTGAGTCCTGGGTTGACCATATTTCCCAAGGTCCTTTGCAGGTGGCCATATTTCCCGGGATCCTTTGTAAGTGGCCATCCCAGATGGCTATAAGACCTGCTGAGATTTTCCAGCACTTTCTTCGAAAAAAATGAAATGAAAATCGCTTATTGTCCCAAGTAGGCTTCATATGAAGTTACTGTGAAAAGCCCCCAGTCGCCACAATCCAGCGCCTGTTCGGAGAGGCTGGTACGGGAATTGAACCGTGCTGCTGGCCTGCCTTGGTCTGCTTTCAAAGCCAGCGATTTAGCCCAGTGTGCTAAACCAGCCACTTTTTGGTTTCAGATTCCAGCATCCACAGTAATTTGCTTTTATATTTTCCCCTCATCATTTTACCAACAAACACTCAAAAAAGTTGAAGTTCACATGCACACACTATGAGAGTAAATATTGAGATCATAACCAGTGTAGTGGTGGTTACTCATTTGCTATTTACTTATCAGAAAAACAATTAGTCATTTCTGATTTCCCATTCACCACATACGGCCAGTGAGCAACGTGTCAGACAACTCTGCTCTAGAACGATGAGTGAAAAGGATTACGATATTGCTCTCAAACGATGAGTGAAAAGGATTACAATGTTCCTCTAGAACAATGAGTGAAAAGGATTACAATATTGCTCTAGAATAATGAGTGAAAGGATTACGGTGTTGCTCTAGAATGATGAGTGAAAAGGATTATGATATTGATCTAGAATAACGAGTAAAAAGGATGACGGTGTTGCTCTAGAATGATGAGCGAAAAGGATTACGATATTGCTCTAGAATAATGAGCAAAAAGGATTACGGTGTTGCTCTAGAACAATGAGTGAAAAGGATTGCGATGTTGCTCTAGAACGATGAGTGAAAAGGATTGTGATGTTGCTCTAGAACGATGCGTGAAAGAGATTACAATGTTGCTCCAGAACGAGTGAAAAGGATTACAATGTTGCTCTAGAACGATGAGTGAAAAGGATTACGATATTGTTCCAGAATAATGAGTGAAAAGGATTACGATGTTGCTCTAGAACGATGAGTGAAAAGGATTACGGTGTTGCTCCAGAACGATAAGTGAAAAAGATTACAATGTTGCTCTAGAACAATGAGTGGAAAGAATTACGGTGTTTCTGGAGCTGTGTCATGTTATCGAAAGAAGTAGGAGTATTTAAAATAATGAAGCACTATCTCAACAGCGTTGAAAATGTGAAATGAGTGGCAGTGCATGTACCTGAACAAACAACATAGAAAATGAAATCAATTGGTATTTAAATATCTATAACCAAAAGAAAAAATGCTGGAAAATCTCAGCAGGTCTGACACCATCTGTAGGGAGAGAAAAGAGCTAACGTTTTGAGTCCGATGACCCTTTGTCACATCTCTATATCTATAATTGCGCACAAGTGACAAAAAATTAATTTGACACTGAAAAGTCAATTCCAGCCACACTCTCCACAGTCACAACTTGCACAGAAAAAGGAAGAAACAAGGAGAGAATATAAAGCCAAGTCTTTCTTTCCATATATCAGTCACCAGGAGGCACATTGAACTATAGACAGGAGTTTAACCCAGTTTGTCTGAAATTCCCAGAATATGTCCCATTAGTGGGAGTCAGGTCTCATTGACACTCTACTGGTTGGATTAAATAAGATCTCTGTCTGTCACAGCAACCTTAAAGACTGTAATAAAATGTGTATTTCAGAGATTTATAAAAACAATCACCCTTCACAGAGTAGGCCAGTTGCGGATTAACGATAAAATCTGGCTGCCCGTTGATGTAAGCTAAAAGAATAATTTATGTAAAGCCAGTTCAAATATTTGATTGATGCATAAAGAAAATTGGAGACAGTCAAATGCATACAAATGGCAAAGCAACTAACAATCTATGAAGCTTATCTGAAGCAGGTCCTTTCCACAATATATAGCTTTTTAATTTTGTGGCTGCTTATCTTTCGCTGTAATAATAATTCACTAAATCTGTCCTTGCAAACAAAAGTGCGCTATCTTTTATGTAGTTTGCTTTGTGTAAACCCATTATTCCTCGGACACAATGTGACTTATAATGGAATAGATAAGAACTTGTGTGTTTACACTATAAACATTTACTGTCTACTACTGTGGCTTTCAGAGTGAAATACATGACCACATAAAACAATAGCTCTCATTATGGTTTAGCAGCTGATAAACACTGCTCTTCATCCATGTCAAGTTTACCTGAGATGATGGCTGCCTGCTGTGTGCTGTCTGCAGTTAAAGACAGCCGACCTCCTTTGCTCAGCCTGTCACACAGGAGCGTAATATGTTTCTTTAATCTGCAGGTATCTTTCGGCATACTGAGTTGGCTTGTTGAGCTTAATGTCTGGTCCCTGGAGCTTTTTGACAGACAGGTCCTTAGTAAATGAGCAACTGCTGCATCCACGCACTCCTCCCATCCCTGCCAGAGTCAAGAGATGGAATCTATTTAAAATAATGATTGATAATATTGGAAATTAATAGGCAAGGATAACAACTTAAAATCTGACTTCTTCAAACTAGAGGTGCACTTTCTTTTAGTTTCTAATCTTTAGCAGAAGCATTGGACTCCTGATAGTGATCCACTCCAAGTTGCATCATTAGGCGACCTTTTAAGATGATCAAAAAAAACATCCTCCTAGCAAGGAATTGGGACATTCATTTCCACATATTAAAAACAGTTTAGCACAAGAAAATCTGCTGCAAGTTTCTAAACTGCTAATAGCGACTAGCCGAAAGATGTCAGGTGAAATATTTATTACCACTGCAGTGACTTGCTGAGGACTGTGAAATTAAACATTAGGGAAGTTACATTGAATTTCAGGCTGGGAGAGCATTTTTCCAATCCACTCAGTCACCCATTTGAAATGAATGGATTGTGAACTTGTATTTATAGTTGTGTGTTTATTTTGCTATGTGTTTTGTGAGTCTGATGATGTAGCTGAAGTGTAACAGCGCAAGAGGTTACATTTTTACTTTCTCTTCAATAAAGGTTGTGCTGTTAGCTGTCTGGTACTGGAATTTACTCCTTTATCCTTTCTCTTTATCTCTAAAATGCTCCTTAAAACGCACTTCTTTTGGTCACCTGTCCAAGTGTCATGCAGATTGCTTGGTGTCAATTTATTTTCTCATGACCTTTCTGTCAAGCACTTGAGATGTTTTACCATGTTAAAGGCTCTATATATAGATGCAAGTTGTTTAAAGAGCCATCTCTCTGGTCAGCTATTCATGATGAAGAATACTTGCATTTATTTATAAAGCACTTTTCACAGCCATAGGATGTTTTACAGCTAATTAAGTAATTTGTAACAGGGCAGCACGGTGGCACAGTGGTTAGCATTGCTGCCCACGGCGCTGAGGACCCGGGTTCGAATCCCGGCCCTGGGTCACTGTCCGTGTGGAGTTTGCACATTCACCCCCACAACCCAAATATGTGCAAGCTAGGTGGACTGGCCACTCTAAATTGCCCCTTAATTGGAAAAAATAATTTGGTACTCTAAATTTATTTTTTAAAAAGTAATTTGTAAGATCGGAAATATGGCAGCCAATGTGTGTACAGTGAGATCTCACAAACAGCAATGTGACAATGACCATAGATTGATTGAGCGACAAATATTGGCCACAAAATCAGGGAGAACTCTGGGCTCCCCTTTGAAGTGGTGCCTTTTACAAGCTCCAAAGTAGGCGGGGCTTCAGTTTATCAGCTCATCCAAATGTTAGCACCACCAACACTCCCTCCCTTCATTTGTGCTCAAGTCCTGGAGTGAGTTTCACTCCCAGATCGTTCTGACTCAAACGTGAGTCTGTGACCAGCCAATGTATTGTTGACCCATGTGAGTGAGTGGTCTACACTTTGGCAGTCCAGTAAACCGCCTAGCAAAACTCTTAGATTGGTTCATAGGTGAAGCTGTGCCTCAGTTGCAACCATTTCCATGCTTTAATTCACTATTACCACGTACTCCCCATATGCACTATTCCTAAATGGTGCCAATCTCAAGAAAACATTAATTTACATCAATGTAGCACCACAAGGCTTCAATGTACTTCAGAGTCAATAAATCACTTTGCTTCTTGACGTGCAGTCACCATCATTATGTCAGTAAATCAACAGCTTTCTTCTGAGCACGAGCTCCACAGGCAGCAATGAGATGAATGATCTGTTAGATTTGGTGCTGTTGATTTAAGAAGGAATAATGGAGGTAAGCCTTGCGATAACACTCTCCACTGCGTCAGAGTTGTGGGTTCAATCCCCGCTGTAGAATTTGAGCACATAATTCACGAGGCTACAGGATTGACGTATTGTCATCTTTTACTGATGACATCAAGCCAAGGCCTCTTCCCTCTCTCATTACTAAAGAAAACTTCCCGTGGCACCATTCAAAGAAAGGCAAGGATATTCTCCAAGCCAGTCTTCATCCCTCAACCAACATCACTAAAACTGATTAACTGGTAAGTCTTTCATGGAACCTTGTTTTATGCAAAGTAGTCACTACTTTAGCCAAGATTTTCAACAGTAATTACACTTCAGAAGTATTTAATTGTCTGTGATCTAACATTTCAGGTGAAGGTCAGTAGCTCCAACTATGTGTCACAGTGGTTAGCACTGCACCAGAGACCCGGGTTCAACTCCCGCCTCGGATGACTGTCTGTGTGGAGATTGCACTTTCTCCCCGTGTCCACATGGGTTTCCTCCGGGTGCTCCGGTTTCCTCGCACAGTCCAAAGATGTGCAGGTTAGGTGGGGTTATAGGGATAGGGCGAGGGAGCACGCATGGGTAGGGTGCTCTTTCAGAGAGTTGGTGCACACTAGATGGGCCGAATAACCTCCTTCTGCACTGTGGGGATTCTATGACTATACGGTGCTCCCTCACTACTGCAGGATGAGGCTTCCCATTGGCAGGGTGACCCCCCCGCAGTGCTGGAGGGTTCGAGACACACATCTTTCAGTTTAAGAGCCGTGAGGTTTTGCTGCAGCTTTATAAAACCCTAGTTAGACCACACTTGAAATATTGTATCTTATTATAGGAAGGATGTGGATGTTTTGGAGAGGGTACAGAGGTGATTTACCAGGATGCAGTCTGGACTGGAGGGCATGTCTTATGAAGAAAGGTTGAGGTAGCTAGGGCTTTTCTCACTGGAGAGAAGAAGGCAGAGAGGTGACTTGATAGAGGTGTACAAGGTGATGAGAGGCAAGGACTTTTCCCCAGGGCGGAAATGGCTGTCACGAGGGGACATAATTTTAAGGTGATTGGAGGAAGGTATAGGGGAGATGTCAGAGGTAAGTTCTTTACACAGAGTGGTGGGTGCGTGGAATGCACTGCCAGCAGAGGTGATGGAGTCAGAGTCATTAGGGTATTTTAAGCGACTCTTAGACACGCACATGGACAGAAGTAAATTGAAGGGGTGTAGGTTAGGTTGATCTTAGATTAAGATAAATGGTCGGTATGATAGCGTGGGCCGAAGGGCCTGTACTGTGCTGTACTGTTCTATGTTCTGTAACCCCTGTTCACATCGGCAGGGCCAGAGGATCCTGCAGCCGGCCAATGGCGAGCCACCTCTGCAAAGCACACCACATGGGGAGATGGAAATTCCTGCCCAAGAACTCTTGTCAACTGAGTGACTGGCTGTTCAAGCAGAACCCAGAGACAGACCAGATTATTGCAGCACTAAGAGCTGTGCTGGACAGTGTCAGGTGGATCAGTTGACAGCCAAGATACAGTTATCAGTTCAATGTCCTTGTGTATCTGTTCGCGTATATCAGTTCACCTTCATGCAGTCAGGTTCAATACCCCCTCACTGTTCTTGATTATATCATAGCACAAGCTGCTATCTCCCCTCGACAAAAAATTTAACAAGATTAACAAATGGAATGTAGAATTAATTGTAAATTTTTGCAACTTGTCTTTTTGCTTCAAAAGTATGACCAGGCTTTTCTTTTCGTTGGCCTATTTGAAATTGAATTTAATATTGTACAACACAAAAATATAGCGATTAACACTAAATAAGACAAGCCAAATCGGAAAATCAATTATTTTAAAAGGCAAACTTGGTTGTTATTTCTCCACATCTTCAAAAACTTATAAGAAAATGTGTTTATCATGACTTTGTGAATACAATGATTACTGCATACATAAGACCCAGGTGCTCTCACTTTAGTATAATAATAATCTTTATTAGTGACACAAGTAGGCTTACATTAACACTGCAATGAAGTTACTGTGAAAAGCCCCTAGTCACCGCATTCCGGCGTCTGCTCGGGTACACTGAGGGATAATTCAGAATGTCCAAATTACCTCACAGCACGTGTTTCAGGACTTGTGGGAGGAAACCGGAGCACCCGGAGGAAACCCACGCAGACACAGGGAGAACGTGCAGACTCCACACAGACAGTGACCCAAGCCGGGAATCAAACCTGGGTCCCTGATGCTGTGAAGCAACAGTGCTAACCACTGTGCTACCCCAACCAAACATTTTCTAGTCTTTAACATCTGCTACATACCAAGAACTTTGGATTGAAATTTGTCCATGAAGCAATAGCTGGTTGTCCGAATTTCCTTTCCAATAACTTAGCAAAGATTTTAAACTGTTCAAATTAAATAATTAGTACCTTGGCTGGAATTGCAGAAAGAGGAATTTCACATGAACACATCCAACTATGGTGATCTTGGAATCATATCAATCATCCAATTCCATTTGTCCGCTGCATCAGGGCTCCGTTTACACAGGGATCTTCAGTTTAAGCTGAATTTTGATTGAGTATTAATCTGAATAGAACCCATCCACCCTCTGTTTTAGTTGATGACAATTCATAACAAACCAGCCCTTGCCTTAGAAACTAGTTGCACACATTTGGAAAGCAACAAAAGAGAAAATGCTGGAAAATCTCAGCAGGTCTGGCAGCATCTGTAACGAGAGAAAAGAGCTAAAGTTTCGAGTCCAATGACTCTTTGTCAAAGCTAACCTGCAGCGGCCCCCCACTGGCAATTCTCCAGGCCGCGATGGGCTGAGCGGCAGTCGGTTTCTGGCCAGTCCCGCCGGCGTGAATGGGACATGGTCCCACACGACGGGACCTGGCAGGTAAGTTGGCTGGTGCGGTCCTCAGGAGGGGCGCGGGGTGATCCGGCCCCGGGGAGGGCACGGTGGCCTGGCCTGCGATCGGGGCCCACCTTAGCTGCGGGCGGGCCGGTGCCATGGGGGTACTTCTTCCTTCCGCGCCAGCCCCTGGAGGGCTCCACCATGGCCGGCTTGGAGCATATAACCCCCTGTGCATGTGCCAGAATACGCAGGCCGGTCTGCGCATGTGCCAAAACACGCCGGCGGTTCTCCGCATGCGCTAACTCGCACAGTCCCTTCGCCGCCGGCTGACACCGCGCCAACCCCTCCAGCGTCGGCCTAGTGCGGTGAATTCTGCAACTTCCGGTCAGCCCGACGCTGGAGTGGTTTGCACAGTTTTTTACGCCGATTCGGGAGAATCCCGCCCACGGTGTTCCTGTTGAAAGATGCCATAGATATGAGCCGGGACTCTCCGGCCCCCATGGTCCCGCGATCGGGGTCGACCGGTCCTGTGGGTGGGCTATTTCCGTGGGGGCCTTCTTTCCTCCGCACTGGGCCCCTGTAGGGCTCCGCCATATTGCCTGGGGGCCGGCGTGGAGAAGAGAACCCCCGCGCATGCGCGGAAATACGCCAGCCGGTCTGCGCATGTGCGGAAATACGCCAGCCGGTCTGCGCATGTGCAGAAATACGCCGGCCGGTCCGCGCATGAGCGAGATTACGCTGGCCGGTCCACGCATGCGCGAACTCGCGCCGGCTCTTCGGCGCCGCCTGAAGTGGCGCCAACCACTCCGGCGTCAACCTAGTCCCTGATAATTTGGAGAATTGCTCACTTTCGGGGGCTGTTGACAAGGAGTGGTTGGTGCCAGTTCTCCCACCGGCATGGGGACAGAGCCCAGAAGGGAGAATCCCGCCCGTGGTGTTGTTCCAGTTTAAAAATGCCATAGATACGGTGTTGTTATTGTTTAAAGATGCCGTAGATACGGAGTTGTTTCTGTTTAAAGATGCCACATAGATACGGTACCGTTCCTGTTTAAAGATGCTGCAGATACAGTGTCGTTCCTGATTAAAGATGTTGTAGATACAGTGTCGTTACTGTTTAAAGATGTCGTAGATACGTTGCCGGTCCTGTTTAAAGTTGTCGTAGATACGGTGTTGGTCCTGTTTAATGTTGAGGGTAGACGTTTACAGCCAGTGAGATAGTGCCATGGCAGTGACATGGTGCCTGCCATCTAACTGCTTCCACAGGTATTTTGCCCTCAGTAGGGGGGAGACGTCAGGAAGCCCACCTGACCTTGGACTGACTGAGATCCTTAAATGGCCAATTACTCGCCACTCACTTATGGGCCTCCTGCCACCGCTGGTATTTTACTGATGGTAGAAGATATTGACGCCCTTTGTAAGCTCACCGGGGATCCTCCTGTTCAGGATATTCTGTGCCCAATGGAGACGAACCTCCCCCATGGTATCCTGCTCCTACTTGACGTTGGGGACTGCCTGGAAACCTAGCAGTGGCCACCACTCCCATCTGATCAGTTGACAGCTCTCCAATGTGGGACTTTTTCTCAGATGGGAGTAGAGGTTTCATCCTGAGCCAATTAATGACCCAATGGAAAGAAAATGGCTGCAGAGCAACGTGGCAAAACGGTGGTGTACTCTCCCCAAAATTAATCAAAGTCTATCCCCAGAGTACACTTGAATAGTACAGATACATTTCAGAGGGAGCTAGATAAGTTCTGAGGGAGAAGGTAATAGAGGGTTACAGTGATAGATTTTGGTTAGAAAACTGCACAAGTGGAACATAAACACCAGCATGGACTGTTCAGGCTGAATAAACTGTTTTGTGCATAACCTATATAACCCTAAATAATCTGGTCAGTATTATACGTTTTCACTCCCTGGACGCATTTTTGATGCTATCGCAGAAAGTAACATTTCAATTTCACATGACTAAATTTGAAATCCCAATTTTCTTTTACCTAAGTTCATCCATGTAAAGAAGCTAAGAGTGCTGTTTGGCACTTTTTAAATTGCAGTGGTTGTTATGCAGCAATGATCAACACAAAGTGCCTTGTGATTTTCTTTATTTACCCATCGCAAGTAGTAAAGACAGAAATGTGAATGAATCATGTTTAACCTCCAATTAAACCCTGACTCTAAAGCATTGCATGGACCATAACAGGCAATGAACAGAGACCCACAACAGAGTTGAGCTTCTATAATGATGGTCTGCTCAGAAAGCTCTCAACAGGCCTGCAGGTGTTTCGACTACAGGCCTTTCCATAGCTGCTCCACAGTGAGAAACCCCCAAAGGAAACACTTAGAAAGGGTAATCAGGCTGGTAATGATGATAATCGAGACGGACTATAAACCCTAGAATTACAATACCTCTTACTTAATTTAACAGGGACATGTTTGAATATTGGACAGGTGTGCTGTTTTGTAGAATTGTTTACTTGCTGTTAAAGTGAACGATTCTGTCCCGTTAGTACTCATTTTGAGTGCTTGTTTTTTTTCCAACTAAACAGCACAAAGAGAAGGGACCTGGAGAAGGGTCAAATGTTTCATGAAGACTATTAAATTCTTACCTTATTCACACTTTCTAAACTGATAGCAGCAGAAACTTGAGTCAGGGTATAATCATCAGGCTTATACAATCAAGAAAGCCATCAGGGTTCTTTAAGCCATTTAGGATCCCAGGTTCTTAAGATCCCAGGGTCCCAGGTTCGATTTTTGCCTTGGGTCACTGTCTGTGCGGAGTCTGCACGTTCTTCCCGTGTCTGCGTGGGTTTCCTCCGGGTGCTCCGGTTTCCTCCCACAAATCCTGAAAGACGTGCTGTTAGGTGAATTGGACATTCTGAATTCTCCCTCCGTGTACCCGAACAGGCACCAGAATGTGGCAACTCGGGGATTTTCACAGTAACTTCATTGAAGTGTTAATGTAAGCCTACTTGTGACAATAAAGAGTATTATTATTATTATTATTAATAAGATAATTCTGTATTTGCTAAAGTATATGCTAAGATGTCACACTAATAACAACTTATGCAGGGGCAGCACAGTAGCATGGTGGTTAGCGTAAATGTTTCACAGCTCCAGGGTCCCAGGTTCGGTTCCCGGCTGGGTCACTGTCTGTGTGGAGTCTGCACGTCCTCCCCGTGTGTGCGTGGGTTCGAGGGCCGAAGGGCCTGTTCTGTGCTGTACTGTTCTATCTATGTTATTCAGCTAAATATTTGACAATTGCTTTTAAATGTTTAAATGCGCAACTTAACTGCAATTTAACCATATTTTTGTTCTCTTTTGATGTTGTAACACCAATTATAATGGTGAAATTAATTAAATGAGAATGAGTTATTTGACGATAAGAAATCAAGTGAATTGTTTTGTAAAGAGCAGAATATTTGTTTGGAAAGCAGATGTATTACCAAAATAAGCAGTAGCTTTCAGGGCTGGATAGTCTGTTTGATTTAGTATTCCAATTCAATTCAGTTGCATTAACAGCATTTATTAGACCTTTCTGATTTCTAAATGGAAAATGTGGCGGCCCAAGAAAAATAAACTGGAGTTGGAATGGACGACCATGTCAATTATAAAGGCAATAAAAATAATGCACAATTCACAGAGAAAAATAAGGGGCAGAACTCTCAAGTGGAATTTTCTAAAGTTAACATATTAATAAGGCCAAGATGATCCGAGGGATGAACGGAGTTAAATACAGTAAAGAGATACAATTATTAGACGATTTATATGAAGCATATCTAGACTGCAGGTTCAGATGACCAGAGTTTTTCAACTTTTAAAATGTAATGGAAGATTGTGCAGCAATATCCAGCTCCTGCCAACTTCAAATTCTCATACTAGTTCCACATCAATGAACACTGGGAAACTTCTCATTTCCATTTTTCAACATAAATCTGCCTAATGGATTGACATTACATTCAAAGTAAGTGACATTATTGGGATGTATGAGGCCATTGAAGGACCACACGATCTATGCTCAGTGTACTGGCTGTGGGTCAATGGGATGTGGGTGACTAGGGCCAGCATTTATTTCCCAACTCTACGAGGGGCGACTAGCGAGGAATATAAACACTGACAATATTTAAATATATAAAAAGGAAGAGAAGTTAAAGTGAGCATAGGCCCTTAGAAAATGAATCTGAGGAGTTAGTTATGGGAACAAAGAAATGGCGGAGGAGTTGAACAGATATTTTACCTCAGTCCTTAAGATGGAAGATACTTCGAACATCCCATTAACGTTAAAGAATGCAGATGAGGAATTAAACACCATCGCTAGAGAAGGAGTATTAGACAAACTAATGGGACTAAAGGCAGTAGGTCCCCTGACCCTGATGATTTGCATCCTAGGATCCTAAAAGAAGTAGCTACGGAGATAAAGGATGCATTGGACAATTTTCCAAATATCCTTGGATTCTGGAGAAGTTCCGGAGTATTGGAAAACTGCCAATGCGACAACCCCATTTAAAAAGGGAGGGAAGCAAAAAGCAGTTAACTATAAGCCAATCAGCCTAACACTTATCGTGGAAAAATGTCAGAATCAATTATTAAGGACATAATAGCAGCACATTTTGAAAATCATAATCGAGTTAAGCAAAGTCAGCATGGCTTCATGGAAGGGAAATTGTGCTTGACTAATTTCTTAGAGTTTTTCGAGGAAGTCTCCAGCAGGGTGGATAGAATGTTGGCCCTCATTTCAAGGGGGTTGGGGTATAAGAGTGGGAAAATCTTGCTGCCACATGTGGAGCGCTGTGAGCAGTTTTGGTCCTCTTATTTGAGGAAAGATATTATTTCATTGGAGGGGGTTCAGAGAAGGTTCACTGGGATGACCCCGGTATGGGGGGATTGTCTTCTAGGCCAAGGTTAAACAGGTTGGAATCTAGAATAATGAAAGGTGATCTCATTGAACCACACAGGATTCCTATGGGGTTTGACAGGATAAACGCTGAGAGGATATTACTCCTCATGTGAGAATCTGGGAGCAGTGGGCAGAGTCTCAGAATAAAGACAAGCCAATTTCAGACTGAGATGAGGAGGAATTTCTTCCCTCAGAGGGTTGTGAGTCTTTGGAACTCCCCGTCACAGAGAGCTGTGGGGACAGAGTTCCTGTGTATATTTAAGGCTGAGATAGATTCTTGATCAGAAAGGCAATCGAGGGTTACGGGGAAAGGGCAGGAAAGTGGACATGAGGAATGCTGGATCAGCCATGATCCGGTTTAGGGGCCAGTTTAGCACAGTGGGCTAAGCAGCTGGCTTGTAATGCAGAACAAGACCAGCATCACGGTTCAATTCCCCTACCGGCCTCCCCGAACAGGCGCCAGAATGTGGCGACTAGGGGCTTTTCACAGTAACTTCATTGAAGCCTACTTGTGATAATAAGCGAATATTTATTTTATTTATTTATATTTATCCTATTGAATGGTGAAGTGGGCTTGAGGGGCCGAGTGGCCTACTCCTGTTCTTATTTCTTATGGTCTTTATATGGCTAGTTCAGTTCAGTTTCTGGTCAATGGTAACCCCCAGGATGTTGACAGTGTGGGATTCCGCAATGGCCATGCCACTGAATGTCAAGGAGAGATGCTTGGATTCTCTTTTGTTTGAGGTGGTCATTACCTGGCACTGGTGCGATTGTTACTTGCTACAAGTCAGCCCAAGACTAGATATTGTCCATGTCTTTCTGCATTTGGACAAGGATTCTTCAGTATCTGAGGAGTCGCGAATGGTGCTGAAGATTGTGCAATTATCTACAAACATCCTCACTTCTGATCTTATGATGGAAGGGAGGTCATTGATGAAGCAGCTGAAGATGGTTGAGCCTAGGACACTCTGCTGAGGAACTCAGGCAGTGATGTCTTGGAGTTGAGAGGATTGACCTCCAATAACCACAACCATCTTCCTTTGTGACTCCAACCAGCGGAGAGTTCCCCCCTGATTCCCATTGACTCCAATTTTGCTCGGGTTCCTTGATGCCACACTCAGTCAAATTCTGCCTTGACGTCTGTACATGTGGAGTTTGCACATTCTCCCCGTGTCTGCGTGGGTTTCGCCCCCACAACCCAAAGACGTGCAGGGTTGGTGGATTGGCCACGCTAAATTGCCCCTTAATTGGAAAAAATGAATTGGGTACGGAAAATTTATTTAAAAAAAAAACAAAATGCTGCCTAGTAATCTCAGGATTGCTACCAATGCCACGAGCTAGTCAGAGTAGGAATGTCAGGATAGATAGGATGAATGGTTGGCTCGAGAGTTGGTGCAAGAGGGAGGGTTTCAAATTCCTGGGGCATTGGGACCGGTTCTGGGGGAGGTGGGACCAGTACAAACTGGACGGTCTGCACCTGGGCAGGACTGGAACCGATGTCCTAGGGGGGGTGTTTGACAGAGTTGTTGGGGAGGGTTTAAACTAATGTGGCAGGGGGATGGGAACCAATGCAGGAAGTTGGAAGGTAGTAAAACAGGGACAGAGCAAAAGGAAGTAAAGGGGAAAGTGTAAGGCAGAGAAGCCAAAGTCAAAAATCCATAAGGGCGACAGTACAAGGTACAGTGACTGAGGGGAGCTCAGCGAATAGGCCCAGTAATGCTAAAAGGAATAAAACTGGAGATGTTAAGATTCAAAACAGAGGAGAAAAAAAAACAACATAAGTGTACTTTACCTGAATGCTCGTAGTATTCGGAATAAAGTAAATGAGTTGATGGCGCAAATGATCGTGAATGACTATGATTTAGTGGCCATTATTGAAACATGGTTAAAGGATGGTCACGACTGGGAGTTAAATATCCGAGGGTATCAAACTATTCGGAAAGACAGAGTGGATGGTAAGGGAGGCGGTGTTGCTCTGTTATTTAAGGATGACATCCGGGCAATAGAAAGGGATGACATTGGTGCTATGGAGGATAAGGTTGAATCCATTTGGGTGGAAATCAGGAATAGTAAGGTGAAAAAGTCACTGATAGGAGTAGTCTATAGGCCACCAAATAGTAACATTATGGTGGGGCAGGCAATAAACAAAGAAATAACTGATGCATGTAGAAATGGTACAGCAGTTATCATGGGGGATTTTAATCAACATGTTGATTGGTTTAACCAGGTCGATCAAGGCAGCCTTGAGGAGGAGTTTATAGAATGTATCCGCGATAGTTTCCTAGAACAGTATGTAATGGAACCTACAGGGGAACAAGCGGTCCTAGATCTTGTCCTGTGTAATGAGACAGGATTGATTCATGACCTCATAGTTAGGGTTCCTCTCGGAAGGAGCGATCACAATATGATGGAATTAAAAATACAGATGGAGGGTGAGAAGGTAAAATCAAATACTAATGTTTTGTGCTTAAACAAAGAAGATTACAATGGGATGAGAGAAGAACTAGCTAAGGTAGACTGGGAGCAAAGACTTTGTGGTGGAACAGTTGAGGAACAGTGGAGAACCTTCCAAGCGATTTTTCACACAGCTCAGCAAAGGTTTATACCAACAAAAAGAAAGGACGATAGAAAGAGGGAAAATCGACCGTGGATATCTAAGGAAATAAGGGAGAGTATCAAATTGAAGAAAAAAGCATACAAAGTGGCAAAGATTAGTGGGAGACTAGAGGACTGGGAAATCTTTAGGGGGCAACAGAAAGCTACTAAAAAAGCTATAAAGAAGAGTAAACTAGATTATGAGAGTAAACTTGCTCAGAATATAAAAACAGACAGTAAAAGTTTCTACAAATATATAAAACAAAAAAGAGTGGCTAAGGTAAATATTGGTCCTTTAGAGGATGAGAAGAGAGTTTTAATAATGGGAGATGAGGAAATGGCTGAGGAACTGAACAGGTTTTTTGGGTCGGTCTTCACAGTGGAAGACACAAATAACATGCCAGCGACTGATAGAAATGAGGCTATGACAGGTGAGGACCTTGAGAGGATTGTTATCACTAAGGAGGTAGTGATGGGCAAGCTAATGGAGCTAAAGGTGGACAAGTCTCCTGGCCCTGATGGAATGCATCCCAGAGTGCTAAAAGAGATGGCTAGGGAAATTGCAAATGCACTAGTGATAATTTACCAAATTCACTAGACTCTGGGGTGGTCCCGGTGGATTGGAAATTAGCAAACGTGACACCACTTATTAAAAAAGGAGGTAGGCAGAGAGCGGATAATTATAGGCCAGTGAGCTTAACTTCGGTAGTAGGGAAGATGCTGGAATCTATCATCAAGGAAGAAATAGCGAGGCATCTGGATAGAAATTGTCCCATTGGGCAGACGCAGCATGGGTTCATAAAGGGCAGGTTGTGCCCAACTAATTTAGTGGAATTTTTTGAGGACATTACCAGTGCAGTAGATAACAGGGAGCCAATGGATGTCGTATATCAGAGTATCAGTACAGGGCACCCTCCCAGAATCAGAGTATCAGTACTGGGCACCCTCCCAGAATCAGAGTATCAGTACTGGGCAGTCTCCCAGAATCAGAGTATCAGTACTGGGCACCCTCCCAGAATCAGAGTATCAGTACAGGGCACCCTCCCAGAATCAGAGTATCAGTACAGGGCACCCTCCCAGAATCAGTATCAGTACTGGGCACGCTCCCAGAATCAGAGTATCAGTACAGGGCACCCTCCCAGAATCAGAGTATCAGTACAGGGCAGTCTCCCAGAATCAGTATCAGTACAGAGCACCCTCCCAGAATCAGTATCAGTACAGGGCAGTCTCCCAGAATCAGTATCAGTACAGGGCACCCTCCCAGAATCAGTATCAGTACAGGGCACCCTCCCAGAATCAGTATCAGTACAGGGCACCCTCCCAGAATCAGTATCAGTACAGGGCACCCTCCCAGAATCAGTATCAGTACAGGGCACCCTCCCAGAATCAGTATCAGTACAGGGCACCTCCCAGAATCAGTATCAGTACAGGGTACCATCCCAGAATCAGTATCAGTACAGGGCACCCTCCCAGAATCAGTATCAGTACAGAGTACCCTCCCAGAATCAGTATCAGTACAGGGCACCCTCCCAGAATCAGTATCAGTACAGGGCACCCTCCCAGAATCTGTATCAGTACAGGGCACCCTCCCAGAATCAGTATCAGTACAGGGCACCCTCCCAGTATCAGTATCAGTACAGGGCACCCTCCCAGAATCAGTATCAGTACAGAGTACCCTCCCAGAATCAGTATCAGTACAGGGCACCCTCCCAGAATCAGTATCAGTACAGGGCACCCTCCCAGAATCTGTATCAGTACAGGGCACCCTCCCAGAATCAGTATCAGTACAGGGCACCCTCCCAGAATCAGTATCAGTACAGGGCACCCTCCCAGAATCAGAGTATCAATACAGGGCACCCTCCCAGAATCAGTATCAGTACAGGGTACCCTCCCAGAATCAGTATCAGTACAGGGCACCCTCCCAGAATCAGTATCAGTACAGGGCACCCTCCCAGAATCAGAGTATCAGTACAGGGCACCCTACCAGAATCAGTATCAGTACTGGGCACCCTCCCAGAATCAGTATCAGTACAGGGCACCCTCCCAGAATCAGTATCAGTACAGGGCACCCTCCCAGAATCAGTATCAGTACAGGGCACCCTCCCAGAATCAGAGTATCAGTACAGGGCACCCTCCCAGAATCAGAGTCAGTACAGGGCACCCTCCCAGAATCAGTATCAGTACTGGGCACCCTCCCAGAATCAGCGTATCGGTACAGAGTACCCTCCCAGAATCAGTATCAGTACAGGAAACCCTCCCAGAATCAGAATCAGTACAGGGCACCCTCCCAGAATCAGAGTATCAGTACAGGAAACCCTCCCAGAATTAGAATCAG
Organism: Scyliorhinus canicula; assembly: GCF_902713615.1. NCBI lineage: Eukaryota > Metazoa > Chordata > Chondrichthyes > Carcharhiniformes > Scyliorhinidae > Scyliorhinus > Scyliorhinus canicula. The sequence continues at coordinate 190,450,925 of NC_052155.1, forward strand.
TACAGGACACCCTCCCAGAATCAGAGTATCAGTACAGAGCACCCTCCCAGAATCAGTATCAGTACAGGGCACCCTCCCAGAATCAGTATCAGTACAGGGCACCCTCCCAGAATCAGTATCAGTACAGGGCACCCTCCCAGAATCAGTATCAGTACAGGGCACCCTCCCAGAATCAGTATCAGTACAGGGCACCCTCCCAGAATCAGTATCAGTACAGGGTAGCCTCCCAGAATCAGTATCAGTACAGGAAACCCTCCCAGAATCAGAGTATCAGTACAGGGCACCCTCCCAGAATCAGAGTCAGTACAGGGCAGTCTCCCAGAATCAGTATTAGAACAGGGCACCCTCCCAGAATCAGTTCTGGGCACCCTCCCAGAATCAGTATCAGTACAGGAAACCCTCCCAGAATCAGAGTATCAGTACAGGGCAGTCTCCCAGAATCAGAGTATCAGTACAGGGCAGTCTCCCAGAATCAGTATCAGTACAGGAAACCCTCCCAGAATCAGAGTATCAGTACAGGGCACCCTCCCAGAATCAGTATCAGTACAGGGCACCCTTCCAGAATCAGTATCAGTACAGGGCACCCTTCCAGAATCAGTATCAGTACAGGGCACCCTCCCAGAATCAGTATCAGTACAGGGCACCCTTCCAGAATCAGTATCAGTACAGGGCACCCTTCCAGAATCAGTATCAGTACAGGGCACCCTCCCAGAATCAGTATCAGTACAGAGCACCCTCCCAGAATCAGTATCAGTACCGGGCACCCTCCCAGAATCAGTATCAGTACAGGGCACCCTCCCAGAATCAGTATCAGTACAGGGCACCCTCCCAGAATCAGTATCAGTACAGGGCACCCTCCCAGGATCAGTATCAGTACAGGGCACCCTCCCAGAATTAGTACAGGGCACCCTCCCAGAATCAGTATCAGTACTGGGCACCCTCCCAGAATCAGTATCAGTACAGGGTACCCTCCCAGAATCAGTATCAGTACAGGGCACCCTCCCAGAATCAGTATCAGTACAGGGCACCCTCCCAGAATCAGTATCAGTACCGGGCACCCTCCCAGAATCAGTATCAGTACAGGGCAGTCTCCCAGAATCAGTATCAGTACAGGGCGCCCTCCCAGAATCAGAGTCAGTACAGGGCACCCTCCCAGAATCAGTATCAGTACAGAGCACCCTCCCAGAATCAGTATCAGTACAGGGTACCCTCCCAGAATCAGTATCAGTACAGGGCACCCTCCCAGAATCTGTATCAGTACAGGGCACCCTCCCAGAATCAGAGTCAGTACAGGGCACCCTCCCAGAATCAGTATCAGTACAGGGCTCCCTCCCAGAATCAGAGTATCAGTACAGGGCACCCTCCCAGAATCAGAGTCAGTACAGGGCAGTCTCCCAGAATCAGTATCAGTACAGGGCTCCCTCCCAGAATCAGTATCAGTACAGGGCAGTCTCCCAGAATCAGAGTATCAGTACAGGGCACCCTCCCAGAATCAGAGTATCAGTACAGGGCACCCTCCCAGAATCTGTATCAGTACAGGGCACCCTCCCAGAATCAGTATCAGTACAGGGCAGTCTCCCAGAATCAGTATCAGTACAGGGCTCCCTCCCAGAATCAGAGTATCAGTACAGGGCTCCCTCCCAGAATCAGAGAATCAGTACAGGGCACCCTCCCAGAATCAGAGTATCAGTACAGGGCACCCTCCCAGTATCAGTATCAGTACAGGGCACCCTCCCAGAATCTGTATCAGTACAGGGCACCCTCCCAGAATCAGAGTCAGTACAGGGCAGTCTCCCAGAATCAGTATCAGTACAGGGCTCCCTCCCAGAATCAGAGTATCAGCACAGGGCACCCTCCCAGAATCAGAGTATCAGTACAGGGCACCCTCCCAGAATCAGAGACAGTACAGGGCAGTCTCCCAGAATCAGTATCAGTACAGGGCACCCTCCCAGTATCAGTATCAGTACAGGGCACCCTCCCAGAATCAGTATCAGTACAGGGCACCCTCCCAGAATCAGTATCAGTACAGGGCACCCTCCCAGAATCAGTATCAGTACAGGGCACCCTCCCAGAATCAGTATAAATCAGTACAGGGCACCCTCCCAGAATCAGTATCAGTACTGGGCACCCTCCCAGAATCAGTATCAGTACAGAGCACCCTCCCAGAATCAGTATCAGTACAGGGCACCCTCCCAGAATCCGAGTATCAGTACAGGGCACCCTCCCAGAATCTGTATCAGTATAGGGCACCCTCCCAGAATCAGAGTATCAGTACAGGGCACCCTCCCAGAATCAGAGTATCAGTACAGGGCACCCTCCCAGAATCTGTATCAGTATAGGGCACCCTCCCAGAATCAGAGTATCAGTACAGGGCACCCTCCCAGAATCAGTATCAGTACTGGGCACCCTCCCAGAATCAGTATCAGTACAGAGCACCCTCCCAGAATCAGTATCAGTACAGGGCACCCTCCCAGAATCAGTATCAGTACAGGGCACCCTCCCAGAATCAGTATCAGTACAGGGCACGCTCCCAGAATCAGAGTATCAGTACTGGGCACCCTCCCAGAATCAGAGTATCAGTACAGGGCACCCTCCCAGAATCAGTATCAGTACAGGGCACCCTCCCAGAATCAGTATCAGTACAGGGCACCCTCCCAGAATCAGCGTATCAGTACTGGGCACCCTCCCAGAATCAGTATCAGTACTGGGCACCCTCCCAGAATCAGAGTATCAGTACAGGGCACCCTCCCAGAATCAGTATCAGTACTGGGCACCCTCCCAGAATCAGTATCAGTACAGGGCACCCTCCCAGAATCAGTATCAGTACAGGGCACCCTCCCAGAATCAGTATCAGTACTGGGCACCCTCCCAGAATCAGTATCAGTACAGGGCACCCTCCCAGAATCAGTATCAGTACTGGGCACCCTCCCAGAATCAGTATCAGTACAGGGCACCCTCCCAGAATCAGTATCAGTACAGGGCACCCTCCCAGAATCAGAGTATCAGTACAGGGCACCCTCCCAGAATCAGTATCAGTACTGGGCACCCTCCCAGAATCAGAGTATCAGTACAGGGCACCCTCCCAGAATCAGTATCAGTACTGGGCACCCTCCCAGAATCAGTATCAGTACAGGGCACCCTCCCAGAATCAGTATCAGTACTGGGCACCCTCCCAGAATCAGTATCAGTACAGGGCACCCTCCCAGAATCAGTATCAGTACAGGGCACCCTCCCAGAATCAGTACCAGTACAGGGCACCCTCCCAGAATCAGTATCAGTACAGGGCACCCTCCCAGAATCAGTATCAGTACAGAGCACCCTCCCAGAATCAGTATCAGTACTGGGCACCCTCCCAGAATCAGTATCAGTACAGGGCAGTCTCCCAGAATCAGTATCAGTACAGGGCTCCCTCCCAGAATCAGAGTATCCGTACAGGGCTCCCTCCCAGAATCAGAGTATCAGTACAGGGCACCCTCCCAGAATCAGAGTATCAGTACAGGGCACCCTCCCAGTATCAGTATAGGGCACCCTCCCAGAATCTGTATCAGTACAGGGCACCCTCCCAGAATCTGTATCAGTACAGGGCACCCTCCCAGAATCAGTATCAGTACAGGGCACCCTCCCAGAATCAGTATCAGTACAGGGCACCCTCCCAGGATCAGTATCAGTACAGGGCACCCTCCCAGAATTAGTACAGGGCACCCTCCCAGAATCAGTATCAGTACTGGGCACCCTCCCAGAATCAGTATCAGTACAGGGTACCCTCCCAGAATCAGTATCAGTACAGGGCACCCTCCCAGAATCAGTATCAGTACAGGGCACCCTCCCAGAATCAGTATCAGTACCGGGCACCCTCCCAGAATCAGTATCAGTACAGGGCAGTCTCCCAGAATCAGTATCAGTACAGGGCGCCCTCCCAGAATCAGAGTCAGTACAGGGCACCCTCCCAGAATCAGTATCAGTACAGAGCACCCTCCCAGAATCAGTATCAGTACAGGGTACCCTCCCAGAATCAGTATCAGTACAGGGCTCCCTCCCAGAATCTGTATCAGTACAGGGCACCCTCCCAGAATCAGAGTCAGTACAGGGCACCCTCCCAGAATCAGTATCAGTACAGGGCTCCCTCCCAGAATCAGAGTATCAGTACAGGGCACCCTCCCAGAATCAGAGTCAGTACAGGGCAGTCTCCCAGAATCAGTATCAGTACAGGGCTCCCTCCCAGAATCAGTATCAGTACAGGGCAGTCTCCCAGAATCAGAGTATCAGTACAGGGCACCCTCCCAGAATCAGAGTATCAGTACAGGGCACCCTCCCAGAATCTGTATCAGTACAGGGCACCCTCCCAGAATCAGTATCAGTACAGGGCAGTCTCCCAGAATCAGTATCAGTACAGGGCTCCCTCCCAGAATCAGAGTATCAGTACAGGGCTCCCTCCCAGAATCAGAGAATCAGTACAGGGCACCCTCCCAGAATCAGAGTATCAGTACAGGGCACCCTCCCAGTATCAGTATCAGTACAGGGCACCCTCCCAGAATCTGTATCAGTACAGGGCACCCTCCCAGAATCAGAGTCAGTACAGGGCAGTCTCCCAGAATCAGTATCAGTACAGGGCTCCCTCCCAGAATCAGAGTATCAGCACAGGGCACCCTCCCAGAATCAGAGTATCAGTACAGGGCACCCTCCCAGAATCAGAGTCAGTACAGGGCAGTCTCCCAGAATCAGTATCAGTACAGGGCACCCTCCCAGAATCAGTATCAGTACAGGGCACCCTCCCAGAATCAGTATCAGTACAGGGCACCCTCCCAGAATCAGTATCAGTACAGGGCACCCTCCCAGAATCAGTATAAATCAGTACAGGGCACCCTCCCAGAATCAGTATCAGTACTGGGCACCCTCCCAGAATCAGTATCAGTACAGAGCACCCTCCCAGAATCAGTATCAGTACAGGGCACCCTCCCAGAATCAGAGTATCAGTACAGGGCACCCTCCCAGAATCTGTATCAGTATAGGGCACCCTCCCAGAATCAGAGTATCAGTACAGGGCACCCTCCCAGAATCAGAGTATCAGTACAGGGCACCCTCCCAGAATCTGTATCAGTATAGGGCACCCTCCCAGAATCAGTATCAGTACTGGGCACCCTCCCAGAATCAGTATCAGTACAGAGCACCCTCCCAGAATCAGTATCAGTACAGAGCACCCTCCCAGAATCAGTATCAGTACAGGGCACCCTCCCAGAATCAGAGTATCAGTACAGGGCACCCTCCCAGAATCTGTATCAGTATAGGGCACCCTCCCAGAATCAGAGTATCAGTACAGGGCACCCTCCCAGAATCAGTATCAGTACTGGGCACCCTCCCAGAATCAGTATCAGTACAGAGCACCCTCCCAGAATCAGTATCAGTACAGGGCACCCTCCCAGAATCAGTATCAGTACAGGGCACCCTCCCAGAATCAGTATCAGTACAGGGCACGCTCCCAGAATCAGAGTATCAGTACTGGGCACCCTCCCAGAATCAGAGTATCAGTACAGGGCACCCTCCCAGAATCAGTATCAGTACAGGGCACCCTCCCAGAATCAGTATCAGTACAGGGCACCCTCCCAGAATCAGAGTATCAGTACTGGGCACCCTCCCAGAATCAGTATCAGTACAGGGCACCCTCCCAGAATCAGCGTATCAGTACTGGGCACCCTCCCAGAATCAGTATCAGTACTGGGCACCCTCCCAGAATCAGAGTATCAGTACAGGGCACCCTCCCAGAATCAGTATCAGTACTGGGCACCCTCCCAGAATCAGTATCAGTACAGGGCACCCTCCCAGAATCAGTATCAGTACAGGGCACCCTCCCAGAATCAGTATCAGTACAGGGCACCCTCCCAGAATCAGTATCAGTACTGGGCACCCTCCCAGAATCAGTATCAGTACAGGGCACCCTCCCAGAATCAGTATCAGTACAGGGCACCCTCCCAGAATCAGTATCAGTACAGGGCACCCTCCCAGAATCAGAGTATCAGTACAGGGCACCCTCCCAGAATCAGTATCAGTACTGGGCACCCTCCCAGAATCAGAGTATCAGTACAGGGCACCCTCCCAGAATCAGTATCAGTACTGGGCACCCTCCCAGAATCAGTATCAGTACAGGGCACCCTCCCAGAATCAGTATCAGTACTGGGCACCCTCCCAGAATCAGTATCAGTACAGGGCACCCTCCCAGAATCAGTATCAGTACAGAGCACCCTCCCAGAATCAGTACCAGTACAGGGCACCCTCCCAGAATCAGTATCAGTACAGGGCACCCTCCCAGAATCAGTATCAGTACAGAGCACCCTCCCAGAATCAGTATCAGTACAGGGCACCCTCCCAGAATCAGTATCAGTACAGAGCACCCTCCCAGAATCAGTATCAGTACTGGGCACCCTCCCAGAATCAGAGTCAGTACAGGGCTCCCTCCCAGAATCAGAGTATCCGTACAGGGCTCCCTCCCAGAATCAGAGTATCAGTACAGGGCACCCTCCCAGAATCAGAGTATCAGTACAGGGCACCCTCCCAGTATCAGTATAGGGCACCCTCCCAGAATCTGTATCAGTACAGGGCACCCTCCCAGAATCAGTATCAGTACTGGGCAGTCTCCCAGAATCAGTATCAGTACTGGGCACCCTCCCAGAATCAGTATCAGTACAGGGCTCCCTCCCAGAATCAGAGTATCAGCACAGGGCACCCTCCCAGAATCAGAGTATCAGTACAGGGCACCCTCCCAGAATCAGAGTCAGTACAGGGCAGTCTCCCAGAATCAGTATCAGTATAGGGCACCCTCCCAGTATCAGTATCAGTACAGGGCACCCTCCCAGAATCAGTATCAGTACAGGGCACCCTCCCAGAATCAGTATCAGTACAGGGCACCCTCCCAGAATCAGTATCAGTACAGGGCACCCTCCCAGAATCAGTATAAATCAGTACAGGGCACCCTCCCAGAATCAGTATCAGTACTGGGCTCCCTCCCAGAATCAGTATCAGTACAGAGCACCCTCCCAGAATCAGTATCAGTACAGGGCACCCTCCCAGAATCAGAGTATCAGTACAGGGCACCCTCCCAGAATCTGTATCAGTATAGGGCACCCTCCCAGAATCAGAGTATCAGTACAGGGCACCCTCCCAGAATCAGAGTATCAGTACAGGGCACCCTCCCAGAATCTGTATCAGTATAGGGCACCCTCCCAGAATCAGAGTATCAGTACAGAGCACCCTCCCAGAATCAGTATCAGTACAGGGCACCCTCCCAGAATCAGAGTATCAGTACAGGGCACCCTCCCAGAATCTGTATCAGTATAGGGCACCCTCCCAGAATCAGAGTATCAGTACAGGGCACCCTCCCAGAATCAGTATCAGTACTGGGCACCCTCCCAGAATCAGTATCAGTACAGAGCACCCTCCCAGAATCAGTATCAGTACAGGGCACCCTCCCAGAATCAGTATCAGTACAGGGCACCCTCCCAGAATCAGTATCAGTACAGGGCACGCTCCCAGAATCAGAGTATCAGTACTGGGCACCCTCCCAGAATCAGTATCAGTACAGGGCACCCTCCCAGAATCAGTATCAGTACAGGGCACCCTCCCAGAATCGGTATCAGTACAGGGCACCCTCCCAGAATCAGTATCAGTACAGGGCACCCTCCCAGAATCGGTATCAGTACAGGGCACCCTCCCAGAATCAGTATCAGTACAGGGCACCCTCCCAGAATCAGAGTATCAGTACTGGGCACCCTCCCAGAATCAGTATCAGTACAGGGCACCCTCCTAGAATCAGTATCAGTACAGGGCACCCTCCCAGAATCAGTATCAGTACTGGGCACCCTCCCAGAATCAGTATCAGTACTGGGCACCCTCCCAGAATCAGTATCAGTACAGGGCACCCTCCCAGAATCAGCGTATCAGTACTGGGCACCCTCCCAGAATCAGTATCAGTACTGGGCACCCTCCCAGAATCAGAGTATCAGTACAGGGCACCCTCCCAGAATCAGTATCAGTACTGGGCACCCTCCCAGAATCAGTATCAGTACAGGGCACCCTCCCAGAATCAGTATCAGTACAGGGCACCCTCCCAGAATCAGTACCAGTACAGGGCACCCTCCCAGAATCAGTATCAGTACAGGGCACCCTCCCAGAATCAGTATCAGTACAGAGCACCCTCCCAGAATCAGTATCAGTACTGGGCACCCTCCCAGAATCAGTATCAGTACAGGGCACCCTCCCAGAATCAGTATCAGTACAGGGCACCCTCCCAGAATCAGAGTATCAGTACAGGGCACCCTCCCAGAATCAGTATCAGTACAGGGCACCCTCCCAGAATCAGTATCAGTACAGGGCACCCTCCCAGAATCAGTATCAGTACAGGGCACCCTCCCAGAATCAGTATCAGTACAGGGCACCCTCCCAGAATCAGTATCAGTACAGGGCACCCTCCCAGAATCAGTATCAGTACAGGGCACCCGCTGAAGCGCTCAGCAGGACTGAGGGAACTGAGTGGAAAAGCCAGCGGAAAGACAACAAGAAAGGCAAGAGACAGGTGACTGGAGACTGATACGCAAGTCAAAGCTTCGAAATATATAGCAGCTGCAGAGGAATAGGAACTTATTAATGGTTAGGAGTGTTTCAGGCAGCATTTTGCAAATTCTCAGAGCTCTTTGCATGGGATGGAGATGCTTCAGAAGTGAGGGTTCGACACCAACGCAAATGTTTGTTTCCCGGCACAGATTGAGTAGAATTGCCACAGCCATCTACCGAGAACTGTCTTCACCTGAAACATTGAACTGCTCAGTGTTTTCTGCGTTTTATGTTTGTGATTGTGATTTCCAGCATCTGCAGTATTTTACTTTTGATCAACATTATGAATAGTCAAAAAGGGTGCACCCTGATACTGGCTATTGGTCAATTCAGTAATGTTCTGGAGTGCAGAACTGGTTCCAATATTGACCCCTAAGGAGCTGGCTTGATAATCCCAATATTATGTCCAATCAGGCACTTAGATTTTGGATATGGGTTCCTCATTTACCAACATATCCTGGATAAGCATTTATTCCATCAGTTTGTACATCTGCCCCCAAACCTTCCCGAACAGGCGCCGGAATGTGGCGACTAGGGGCTTTTCACAGTAACTTCATTGAAGTCTACTCGTGACAATCAGCGATTTTCATTTCATTTCCTGCCTCCATATCTACAGCCAACGAATACCATGTCAGAACTGTGACTGAAGTACATCCTAAACAGGTACATTATGTCAAACTTTAAAACATTAAATAAGAAATAACTGAAGTTATGAAATACCGAGCAGTTATTTCCATAATAGAATTATTATGCATTAGAAAAGGGAATAGTAGTATATGTTTACTTGATCAGTGTTTTAACGTTCTGAATTTAGACATTCTTACCCTTCCTAATAAATACTTTTGTTTCACATAACATTTGCAAAAACATGTTCTGGTACACCTTTAATACTAAATGCTATAAAGTATATTTAAAGAAAAATGCTATGAACATTTAATTAGCTATTCAGAATAAAATCAAGAATAGTCTCTTTCTTGTAGTGAAATCCCAGATGATGTAGTATCAAGAGGGAATAAATTCCTAACAGTCTGCAATCATCCACACTTTTCAATAATCTTTTTCACAAATACTTCTGCACTGAGACAAACATTAATTAATTAATTGATGAATTAATACTGGCCACTTATATTTCTGTTTGTAGCCAGGGAGGAAAGTGCCAGGGAGCATTCAATGCACTGTAAAACAGAATCTAATCCAACTGGAAAAACAAATAAACACTCTGCCAAATCAGGGAATGAACTATTCACACTGGGGATTACAGCATCTTGACATTTTAGAAAGGGATAAAAAAATCATAAATGAAGACAAATGGTTTAATGGCTTACACGCTCACAGAAAGCCCCATTGTTCTGGAGCCCTCTTATTTCACCAATACAGAGAATTTAAAAAATAATACAAACACACACTTGTTTTGTTTGTGGTTCCGAGCTGAATATGACTCCTGAAAGTCTGCATAAAGAACGTGAACAGAGAAGACAATTCCTTCTCAAATCCCTGGCATTAAGCCTATTCTCCAAAAACCTGTGAAGTTGTTTGTCCATTAGATTAGCATTATCAAACTTTTAGGATGAAAGACACACCAGTGGAACAATGCTACACCCTTTCTGTCTCATTATTATTAAGAGTACTTGTCTGTACCCAAAGGAACACATTAAGCCTGCCAAAAGAATGTGCGAAGACTAAAGTATATTTGAATGTTGCAACAGGACTATTGAGTCTTTATTTTGAGCTGTGTACAGCAGTGAAATATTTTAAAGGCAACACATTTTAATTGCAGACAAACTTTCAATAATGTCTTTTGGAAGGGCTCCAGAGGGTTTTTATAAGGTTGCCTGTTGCCTCTTCATGAACTATAGGGCAGCCACCAACTATTTTCTTTACAATGCAGTTCTGCATTCGTGCAAAGCTGTCAGGGTCATTTTTATGGATCAATTAAGTGTGGATTCACTTTAAAATATATACATAATCACAAAAATACAAAAGCGAACCGCAGCAACAAGTAACAACCCAACCTCCTCCCCCCCATCCTCCCGAACAACAGCCCCCACACACCTCACTGACACCCCGGTACCCGCCAATCCACCTAACCCGCACATCTTTCAGGACTGTGGGAGGAAACCGGAGCACCCGGAGGAAACCCACGCAGACACGGGGAGAACGTGCAGACTCCGCACCGACAGTGACCCAGCCGGGAATCGAACCTGGGACCCTGGCGCTGTGAAGCAACAGTGCTAACCACTGTGCTACCATGCTGCCTGGAACATAATTCCCTTTGGTAACTGGTATGCTCCCTCCAAGTCTGCAAACCCCCCCCCCCCCCAACCCCCGCCAACAATTCCCAGAGGTGCTCTATCCCCACCTGCCACCACCCCCAGAACCTCACATCCAACCCCGCCGGGCCCAACTACTGTATCCCAAGATAGCGAAAACCTGCTCCCAACAACCAAAAAGGCAGTTCCCCAGCCTCCTCACCTTTACCCACGCATTAATTGGAAATCCTTGCTTTTCCCCATATTCAGCTTGTACCACAAAAAGCGGCCAAACTCACCCAGAATCCCCACAATCCTATCGAACTCTGAACTGGGTCTGCAATATACAACAGGAGAACATTTGCGGAGAAAGAAACTCAATGCGCACCCTCTCTCTGCTCAATTCCACTCCAGCCCTTCAACCCTTCAGTGCAATTGGCAGCAGCTCTATCTCTGGGGCAAACAGCAGGAGGGAGAGCTGCTTGTCATCCGGTGTAACCCAAAGTAACCTGATCTAACCTTGTTCATCCGAACACTCGCCTTAGGTGCCTTGTACAGCAGCCGAACCCAATCCATAAACCCAATCCACTGGCCAAACCCGAAGCGCTCCAATATCGCAAACAAATACTCCCATTCAATCCGATCGAACGCCACCTTCTCCATGTCCATTGCCACCACTACTTTCACTTCCCGGCCTTCCGAGGGCATCATAATGACATTCAGCAGCCTCTGTACATTTGCTGACAACTGCTGTCCCTTCACATACCCACCTAGCCCTCTCCTATCACCTCCGGCATGTAATCCTCTATCCGTGATGCCAGCACCTCCGCATCTCCTTTAGTAACACCTCACGCGCCACCAAATATTTCCGGTCCACCCTCAGAATGTCCTCCACCAATCTCAGCCTCTTAGCCCACTCCACTGACTCCCTGTGCCCCCCGCCCCCCCCCCCCCCCCCATCGATATAAATTCCCCTCTCACCACCACTTTCAGCACCTCCCACCCCGTGGAGGCAGAAACCTCCCCCGTATTATTCAACTCCACATCATTTCGGGTGGTCACCCTCTCAAAGACACCCTTGGCCGCCGGTAACCCCACATCCAACCTCCACTGTGGAAGCTGAGCCTCCCGCTGCACCACGATCACCGAATACTCCGATCCAACCATCCCCGCCAACAACACCTTGTCTAAAATAAAGAAATCAGGCAACAGGATCTGAAGGCAGGGGAGCCGCCGAGGGCGATGGTGGTTAGGCTGCATCGTTTTCTCAACATGGAGAAGATACTGAGATGGGCGCAGGAACTGAGAAAGTGCTCCTGAGAAGGGAACGTACTGGGAATCTATCAGGACCTGGGTGTGGATTTGACCAAGCGGAAGGCCGGTTATAATTGGATCACGGCGGCCCTCTACAAGGAAGGAGTGGGGTTTGGAGTGTTGCATTCTGCTCGTCTGTGGGTTGCGTACCAGAATCACGTCGGAGGAGGCAGTGAATTATTTTTTTTCTTAAATTTAGAGTACCCAATTCATTTTTTTTCCAATTAAGGGGCAATTTAGAGTGATCAATCCACCTACCCTGCACATCTTTGGGTTGTGGGGGTGAAACCCACGCAGACACTGGGAGAATGTGCAAACTCCACACGGACAGTGACCCAGAGCCGGGATCGAACCTGGGACCTCGGCGCCGTGAGGCAACAGGGCTAGCCACTGTGCCACCATGCCACCCTAGGAGGCAGTGAATTTATGAGAGACCATGGACTGGGAGCTGTGTGAGAACATTGAACTTTGGAGATGTTGGGATTACACGATGTTCGGATTGTTGTATTTAATGAACCTTAAGGTGGCGGGGGAGGGTGGGGTGGAGGATGGGGAGAGGAAGGTGGGTGGGAGGAGGGGGAGGGTGGGAGGGGGGGAAGGGTGGGAGGAGGGGGGAGGGTGGGTGGGAGGAGTGGGAGGTGAGGGAGGAGGGGGAAGGGATGGGTAGGGGGAGGAGGAGGGTGGGGGTGGGTGGGAGGAGGAGGGTGGGGGGAGGGGATGGTGTGTGGGAGGAGGGGGAGGGTGGATGGGGGAGGGAGGATGGGTGGGGGGAGAGGAGGGTGGGTGTGTGGGGGAAGGGTGGGTGGGGGGAGAGGAGGGTGGGTGTGTGGGGGGAGGGTGGGTGGGAGGAGGGTAGGGTGGGTGGGAGGAGTGGGAGGTGAGGGAGGGGGTGGGTGGGAGGAGGGGGGAGGGTGTGTGGGAGGAGGGGGTGGGTGGGTGGGGGAGGGCTGGGTGGGAGGAGGGGGAGGGTGGGTGGGAGATGGGGAGGGGAGGGTGCGTGGGAGGAGGTGGATGGGAGGGTGGGTTGGAGGGGGAGGGAAGGGTGGGTGGGTGTGAGGAAGGGGAGGGTGGGTGGGTGGGGGAGGGGAAGGTGCGTGGGAGGAGGGGAGGGGAGGGTGGGTGGGTGGGTGTGAGGAGGGGAGGGTGGGTGGGGGGAGGCGAAAGTGCGTGGGAGGAGGGGGAGGGGAGGGTGCATGGGAGGAGGAGGAGGGGCTGGAAGCAACAGAAGCAGCTGTATGGCTGATCTCAACCTGATTGAGCAAAAGTGCATGAGGTCATCACTCTAGTTGTTGGAACAAGAATACAAAGGCGGGGAGAAAGGATTATAGAGAGGATTGGCGATGGACAAGAGAGGCTAGGATATCTTTCGCTGTTTTGGTTGAGCATGGAGTATTTGAAGAGGGCCTGAGACTTGACAGCACTTGCTATGATCTAAGACACTGACTTCAATCCCTCAAATAAAACATGTTACCTAGTTTCCTCATTACAACATACCTGGAGGAGGCAGTGTGGGAATTGTAGCAAGTAGGCTGCACAGACTTGAATGCACATGTCGTTGTGTTGCTGAGCGAGTAATAGTTCTGTGTATTATGTAAGGGTCCTTCCTATTTAACATAGAACATAGAACAGTACAGCATAGAACAGGCCTTTCGGCCCTCGATGTTGCGCCGAGCATTGTCCGAAACCAAGATCAAGCTTTATTCTGGGTTACTCCCATATTCCCCCTTTTGAAATATTTTGCCATTACATTGTTGATCCATGGATGTTTAATGGACCTGTGACTTTTACGCAAAGCAGTCTGTACCTTTATTTCAAATTGAAAGATCCAGAAGGCTGTCCTGTTTTGAGCTGGAGATTGAAGATTGCCTGGCATCACTGCTGACTCGGTTTGATTGATCTGGCTGGCAGCCAATGAATTGGCCCAAAAGGATGTCCTGTGCCCGGTAACAGGTGGTGATTGGATCTGATCCCACTGGAACATTTTCAGAGTTACAAGGTTCCATTTTGGATGGAGGGATCTAACTAACTCTCTTCAGAAAAGATCAAACTAAACTTCTACAGCAGGCCACTGAGAGGGCTGACTCTCTCTCCCGCAAGTCTGGGTGGCGGACAGCTATGATTTCTGTAAATTATAAATGGATACCCTAAGAATCCTTACTTAAGGAAAACCACGTTTAGAAACAGCTCACCAGTGAAGAACTGCATCATCAAATTGTAAGCAAAACTGTTCATGAAAGCAACGTGGGTCATCTGGTTTTAATCTATCTTTTCAGAATTCCAGCATTTCCAGTCTTTTTGTTTTTATTTTCGTCGTGTTCTTTACTATTTATGTCTTTTTTTAAAAAGTGTTGACTTTTAACTGCTCTCCCTGTGAATAAATATGAATGAACATCTCTGCAGGGAGATCATATATTCTACAACCTTATAGGGCACTTACTAATTCCTGGCTATCCTGCATCAGTGGTAGAAAGGTAGCCTTCAGTATAGCCATCTGATCCATGCTCAGATCTTGCCACAGGCCAATCAACTGGACCAACAGCTGGGTGCCACTCTTCAGCCTGGTGAAAGCTTGGTACAAGTTGGCCTGATTCTCTTCCGCAGCATCAGCAAGAGCTGTAAGCTGAAACAAATGCAACAGTAATTATATCATATTTATTCAAATAACAAACCTTACATTTCCAAAAGGAGCCCTTTGAAAAAAAATACACTGCTAGTCACAAGGGTCCCATTAAAAATACTGGCAATGATACATGGAAAAGGGAAAGGAAATTAAACTTCTAATGATGTCAATTAAAAGAATGCATGACATGATACCATACTGGTTGTAAAATACTCTTTCAATGAACAAAGATTATAAATTTAGAGCAAAATCCATGTCACAACTGGCAAGCTGCTGACCTGGAACATTTCAATGGTTCTCTCACAGTCAGGATCCTCCAGCCAATTTCCTGAAGTGTTAGTGAGAAATCTCCTGACCGCTTCTCACCACTTCCTCACTGTCTGCACCTTTCAATCCGGCTTTTAATGTAACCATCTTCATGAGAGGAGCCAGGCAACTGCCCACTCATAGAGTCAGGTTATTTTAGTACAGCCCTCGCAGGGCCATTGTCTCTGAGAAATTAGTCAATATGACAGCAAATGCTGCCCACCCCCCCCCCCCCCCCCCCCCCCCCCCCCCCCCCCCCCCGGCAAATAGGAAAGAGCAATAATCACTGGCCTTGCGAATTTTGCTCAAATCCCATTGGATGAACAGAAATAAAGGCCATGCCATCAGAAATACAAATAGTTTTGTGAACATATTAATAATCTTAGATGTGGTATGCATTAGCCTGTTTTATGCAAATGATGAGTTTTGTTATATATTGCCCATTTAAGCCGGTCCATTTCCGAACTCTGAGAGATATCAGACTCGGGATCTGTGTCATGGGGCAATAATGCCCGGGGGCTTTTCACAGTAACTTCATTGCAGTGTTAATACAAGCCTACTTGTGACAATAAAGATTATTATCAGATTATAGAAGGGAAATCAGTGTTAGGCAGCAAAGTGCAGCTGAGGTTGAAGATCAGCCATGATCCAGCTGAATGGTGAATGTTTCCACCTGGATTTGGTACATTATGGCTCAATGTGCTTTACCACATAAATGGCATACCACTGACCTTTCAAACTATTAATTTTGTGTTTGCTTTTAGCTTTACACACAGTAAAGTTTCAACAGAATCATAGAATCCCGAAGGTGCAGAAGGAGGCCATTCAGCCCATCAAGTCTGACCGATCCTTGGAAAGAGCATCTACTCACATCCACTCTTCCGTCCACTCCACCCTATGCCTGCAACCCATAACCTGACCTGCATATCTCTGAACACTAAGGGGCAATTTATCATGGCCAATCCACCTAACCTGGACATCTTGGGAGAACATGGAAACTCCACACATGTCACGGGGAGAACATGGAAACTCTACACAGTCATCTAAGGCCGGAAATGTCCCCGTCACTGTGAGGCAGCAGTGCTAACCAGTGTGCCACCGTGCCACCCATAATGGAACAATGAATTGGATCAATAGCCGAGAGGTCACAAGCTCAAATTGCAGCACAGCAAAGGTTATGAAATTGAATCCAATACTAGACTAGTAATCTTTGAAACTGTTGTTTGTTTCCAAAAAATCAACTAGTTTACCAATATCCTTCAGCTGAGGGAAGGTGACACGCCACCCCATCCAGTCCTGCCAACAGCTAACTGCAGCCCCATCTGCTTGGCTGATCCTTAAATGCTTTGATCACATTCCAAAAAAAACAGGTTCCCTCCAGGACATCTGTAGGTGTTTCACATCGAAAGCCTACACGGAGCTAAACGTTTTTAAACTGAACAACAAATAAATGCAGCTCAGATCTGCCTTCTATCACCTTAGACACCATACATACTTTTTTTTAAAATGTCATGGCATGTGAACATCGAAAGGCTTCTATCCACTTTAAAGATAAATAGCTTTTAGTAACCTGTAATTGACAGCTTCCAGACAACCAGATGTCTGGTTTGATTATTTTCATTTCCCTTCATGCTTGAATGGTTCTCAAGTACTCTGTTGTGAAACTGAATAATGTTTATAAACATCTAGCTTTGATTGAAAGCTTGCAACCACATCAAAAACAGTGCTATATAATCACTGTTTATAGACACTGTAGTTAGTTACGGGGGGGGGGCATCTGTTGGGGGTGGGCAGTCTGGTGTGGGGGGGAGCTGAAATGGACAAGAATTGCATTGTGGGGGGGGGGTGGTGTGCCCTCCGATGAACTTGGGGGGCACCTGCAGAAATGCTTATCCTCTTGGCCTACCGCGAGATCCACCACATCAGGGCCATGCTGGGAAATACTTGTGCCAATCCACATCCATGTGAATCCTGGCCAAGAGGGCTGGAGAATCACAGAGGCGTGGGGAATCCAGTGCCCAGCCCGTCACAAGGATGCAAATGGGTCATTTTGACCTATTCCCATCCTCCCACCTGTGAACCTCAATGCCATCGGCAGCGGGGGACCGGACCATCATAAACAGATCGATGCCTCGTTTTCCCCCGATGCTGCAGTCTACACCGCATCTGGAACTCCACTACCAGCGGCGAGAGGCTGATAATCCAGCCCATGATCTCCACATCCAAATCATTGATACAAGGTGCGAGTCACCCAAAAAAATGTCATTTCTGACGTGTTTGGCAGGGTGATCCATGCAGGGTATCTTGGTGCAATCCAGACCATTATTCACCCGCATTGTGGAGACCAGTACTAATTCACGCCCGAGTGAGGCCTCGTTATGTGGCCGGTGACTACCAGGAACCAAGAGAATGCGGCCTCAAAGGGTTTGAGCGTATTTAAATATTATCCGAATCACACCCAGTGAGGGCGTGGTCCAAATCGCTCCGGATGTAGCGAGTCAGGGTTCATAATCAGCTTGCCGCTCAGTGCAAAACTGGTTTTGGGCCTCAGCCGCGCAGCGGGATCACCGCTGGCCGCATTGGGTTGGAAAACCGCACCCAGAGATTGTGAGCTTTGGGCAGCAGGACTGATCCTTATGGGATCCCATCAATCACAGCCTGCCAACCTGAGAATGATCCGTTTACTCCTACTCCCTGTTTTCTTTCCATTAGCAAATCCTCAATCCATGCCAGTATATTTCCCTCAATCCCATGTGCTCCTATTTCGTTGACTAATCTCCTGTGTGTGACCCTATTGAAATTCTAATCTCCAAATTGTGAGGGCACCCTGGGCTAGTGCGCCCGTACAAGTCCCCATAGTTCCCTCGCTAAATTGCCCGCGTCCAACAGTTCTTCTAAGAATGATTGTCCTCGCACTCGTGGGTATGTCTTTGTTTCCCCACAGAGGAAGCTTTTGACTTGCATGTGTTGTAACTCGTTCCCCCTGATCAGTTGGAGCCTCTCCATCAGCGTCGTCAGTCTGTCTTTCGTATTAATGTCCCTGACCGTCAGTGTCTGCCCCCGCCGCGTCCTGCCCCCACATCTTAAAAGTGATGTCCATTGTGGCTGGCGCGAGCCTGTGATTATTGCAGATGGGGCCAAAGTGGACATTTTGATCAGGATGTAGTGTTGTCTAAGTTGGTTCTACGTCCGGAATGTGGCTATTACCATTGGGCTTGTAGAGTGCTTGGCTGGTGGGAATGGGAGCGCTGCTGTGGCCAGGGCCCGGAGGGACGACCCTTTGCAGGAACTCTTCTCCATTACCCATTCTGCTTCTGGTTCCTTTACCCATCCGCTCACTCTTTCCTCTGTGGCTGCCCAGTGGTAATGTTGCAGGTTTGGGAGAGCCAGGTCCCCTTGATCGTCTGCACCCTCCCCACCAGGGTGTGAGTGTGTCACAACTCTGCAGGTCCTTCTTTACTTCCTCTACCAGACTTGTCAGGTTCCATTCGTGGGCAATTTGGATCTGCAGACAGTGGAATTTATTTTGGGCTTGTTTGAATGGCAGTCCCTCCAGCTCTGCCCCTCCGCCTTGCAGGTTCATTGGGAAGATTTCACTCTTGCTCAAGGTGAGTTTGTAGCCCGAGAAGGCTCCAAACTCCTTCATGATCCCTTCCAGATGTAGAGGAGCAGATCGTCTTCATAGAGCGAGACTCTGTGCTCTCTGTCCCCTCTCAGGATCCTCTTCCAGTTTTCTGCTGCTCTGAGGGTGATTACCAATGGTTCAATCGCCAGGGCGAATAGTAGCAGGGACAGCGGGCATCCCTTCCTGGTGCCTCTGTGCAGCTGGAAGTACTTAGAGATGGTGGTGTTGGTCCGCACATTTTTGGACTGTGGGAGGAAACCGGAGCAACCGGAGGAAACCCACGCAGACACGGTGAGAACATGCAGACTCCACACAGACAGTGACCCAAGCCGGGAATCGAACCTGGGACCCTGGAGCTGTGAAGCAACTGTGCTAACCAGTTCTAATGGTGCTTCTAGCCCCCACTTTCTATTCTCCCCATGACTGGCATGTCCAGTACATCGAACAACTGCTTCATCCTCAAGTGCCTCCTCGTGGAGAGCAGGTCAAAGTCCATTTGTAGCTTTGTTAGCTTTGAGATACGTGGATAATTGGAGCACATTCTGGGGAAGGTCGGACCTGTACAGACAGGACGGTTTGCACCTGAACCAGAGGGGCACAAATATCCTGGGAGGGAAATTTGCTACGGCTCTTCGGGGGAGTTTAAACTAATTTGTCAGGGGGCTGGGAAAACGAGCTGTAGTCCAGAAGCCAGTGATGAGAGTAGTGAGGTACTGAGGTCGCAGGAGTGTACCGGCAGACAGAAAGGTGGGTTGAAATATGTCTACTTCAATGCAAGGAGCATCCGGAATAAGGTAGGTGAACTTGGAGCGTGGATTGGTACTTGGGACTACGATGTTGTGGCCATTACGGAGACATAGTTAGAACAAGGACAGGAATGGTTGTTGGAAGTTCCGGGGTATAGATGTTTCAGTAAGAGTAGGGAAGGTGGTAAAAGAGGTGGAGGAGTAGCATTGTTAATCAAGGATAGTTTAACGGCTGCAGAAAGGCAGTTTGAAGGGATCTGCCTACTGAAGTAATATGGGCCAAAGTTAGAAATAGGAAAGGAGCGGTCACATTGTTAGGAGTTTTCTATAGGCCCCCAAATAGTAATAGAGATGTGGAGGAAGAAATTGCAAAACAGAGTATGGATAGGTGTGGAGGTCTCAGGGTAGTTGTCATGAGTGACTTTAACTTTCCAAATATTGATTGGAACCTCTATAGGTCGAACAGTTCAGATGGAGCAGTTTTTGTACAGTGGGTGCAGGAGGGTTTCCTGACACAATATGTGGATAGGCCGACAAGAGGGGAGCCACATTGGATTTGGTATTGGATAATGAACCGGGCCAAGTGTTAGATTTTTTTGTGGGAGAGCACTTTGGAGATAGTGACCACAATTCGGTGTCTTTCACTATTGCAATGGAGAGGGATAGGGCCATACGGCAGGGCAAGGTTTATAATTGGGGGAGGTATAATTATGATGCGATTAGGCAAGAATTAGGGAGCATAAGATGGGAACAGAAACTGTCAGGGAAAGGCACAAATGAAAAGTGGACCTTGTTCAAGGAACAAATACTGCGTGTCCTTGATAGGTATGTCCCTGTCAGGCAGGGAGGAAATGGCCGTGTGAGGGAACCATGGTTCACAAAAGAGGTTGAATGTCTTGTCAAGAGGAAAAAGGAAGAGTATGTAAGGCTGAGAAAACAAGGTTCAGTTGGGTCGCTTGAGGGTTACAAGGTAGCAAGGAATGAGCTAAAAAAAAGGGCTTAGGAGAGCTAGGAGGGGGCATGAGAAGTCCTAGGCGGCTCGGATCAAGGAAAACCCCAAGGCTTTTTACTCTTATGTGAGAAATAAAAGAATGACCAGGGTGAGGGTAGGGCCGGTCAAGGACAGTTGTGGGATATTGTGCATGGAGTCAGAAGAAATAGGAGAGGCGTTGAATGAATACTTTTCTTCAGTGTTCACCAAGGAGAGGGGCCATGTTTTTGAGGATGAGACTGTGATACAGGCGGGTAGGCTGGAGGAGGTAGATGTTCTGAGGAAGGATGTATTAGCAATTTTGAAAAACCAGAGGGTCGACAAGTCCCCTGGGCCAGATGGGATATATCCAAGGATCCTTTGGGAGGCAAGGGGTGGGATTGCAGAGCATTTGACTTTGATCTTTGGGTCCTCACTGTCCACGGGGATAGTGCGGAGGACTAGAGAGTGGCGAATGTTGTTCCTCTGTTCAAGAGAGGGAATAGGAATGACCCTGGTAATTATAGGCAAGTTAGTCTTACTTCGGTGGTCAGTAAGTTAATGGAAAAGGTCCTGAAGGGTAGGATTTATGACCATTTGGAAAGTTGCAGCTAATCAGGGATAGTCAACACGGATTTGTGAAGGGTAAATCTTGCCTCACAAATTTGACTGAATTCTTTGAGGAGGTAACTAAGTGTGTAGATGAAGATAGAGTAGTTGATGTCGTATACATGGATTTTGATAAGGTTCCCCACGGTCGGCTCATGAAGAAAGTAAGGAGGTGTGGGATAGAGGGAAATTTGGACAATTGGATAAGTAACTGGCTATCACATAGAAGGCAGAGGGTGGTGGTGGATGAAAAATTTTCAGACTGGAGACCAGTTACCAGCGGTGTACCACAGGGATCAGTGCTGGGTCCTCTGCTATTTGTGATTTTTATCAATGACTTGGAGGAGGGGGCTGAAGGTGGTAGAAAAAATTTGAATGTGGATTACAGGGTCAACGGCAGGGTTCTGAGGAATGTGGAGGAACAGAGAGATCTTGGGGTTCATGTCCACAGATCTCTGAAGGTTGCCACTCAAGTGGATAGAGCCGTGAAGAAGGCTTATAGTGTGTTAGTGTTTATTAACAGGGGGCTTGAATTAAAGAGCCGCGGGGTTATGTTGCAACTGTACAGGACCCTGGTGAGGCCACATTTGGAGTATTGTGTGCAGTTCTGGTCACCTCATTATAGGAAGAATGTGGAAGCATTGGAAAGGGTGCAAAGGAGATTTACCAGGATGCTGCCTGGTTTGCAGGATAGGTCTTATGAGGAAGGGTTGAGGGAGCTAGGGCTTTTCTCTTTGGAGCGATGATATGGACACCTCTTTAACCTGGGATCACCCCTATCTCTGGATCTGTAATGATTTGATTACCCGCAAATGCTCGCATTCCAAGCATTGTCTGGCATCTCTGACTTTGTCTATATAAATGTTTCTGGAACATACCTCTCCATTCACCTGAGGAAGGAGCAGTGCTCCGAAAGCTCGTGTTTGAAACAAACCTGTTGGACTTTAACCTGGTGTTGTAAGACTTCTTACTGTGCTCTTTGGAGCGGAGGACAATGAGAGGCGACTTAATAGAGGTTTATAAGATGATGAGGGGGATAGATAGAGTGGACGTTCAGAGACTATTTCCTTGGGTGGATGTAGCTGTTACAAGGGGGCATAACTATAAGATTCAGGGTGGGAGATATAGGAGGGATGTCCGAGGTAAGTTCTTTACGCAGAGAGTGGATAGGGTGTGAAATGGACTGCCTGCTGTGATAGTGGAGTTGGACTCTTTAGGAACTTTCAAGCGGTTATTGGATAGGCACATGGAGCACACTAGAATGACAGGGAGTGGGATAGCTTGATCTTGGTTTCGGACAACGCTCGGCACAACATCGAGGGCCGTAGGGCCTGTACTGTGCTGTACTATAGAACATAGAACATAGAACAGTACAGCACAGAACAGGCCCTTCGGCCCTCGATGTTGTGCCGAGCAATGATCACCCTTTCAAACCCACGTATCCACCCTATACCCGTAACCCAACAACCCCCCCTTAACCTTACTTTTTAGGACACTAAGGGCAATTTAGCATGGCCAATCCACCTAACCCGCACATCTTTGGACTGTGGGAGGAAACCGGAGCACCCGGAGGAAACCCACGCACACATGGGGAGGACGTGCAGACGTCACAGACAGTGACCCAGCCGGGAACTGAACCTGGGACCCTGGAGCTGTGAAGCATTTATGCTAACCACCATGCTACCCTGCTGCCCTATGTTCTATGTGCTCTCCGCTAGAAGCTCTGTGGTCAGGGCCGCAGAGTATCGTCAATCTATCACCAGTATGGAGTCAACCAGCTGTTGCCTAGCCGCCCTCTTTTCCCTGCCTCTTCGTGCTTTTTAGGCAATTATCTCACCCCTGATCACAGCCTTCAGCGCCTCCCAGAATGTGGAGGGTGACACCTCCCCATTCCGGTTGTTAGTAACATCGTGGTCTATGGTCCATGATATTTTCTGGCAGAAGACCTTGTGTCCATCCTCCATGGGGGGCGTTGGGCCCAGCCCTTCGCCAACCTCAAGTCCATTTAGTGTGGAGCGTGGTCGGAGATTATGATCGCAGAATATTCCACTCTTAATGTCACTGGAAGCACCGACTTCCCCTCTACAAAAAAGTCAATCCGTGCATATACCTTATGTACCAGGGAGAAGAAGGAGAACTCCTTCTCTCTGGGTGCGTGAATCTCCATAGGTCCACTGCCCCCATCTGCTCCATAAATGTACTGAGTTCTTTCGCCATGCTGGAGGTCTTCCCTGTTTTGGGGTTTGACAAGTCCATCCGCTGGTCCTGTACACAGTTAAAGTTCTCCCCCCTTAGGGCAGCACGGTGACACAGTGGTTAGCATTGCTGCCTACAGCGCTGAGGACCCGGGTTCGAATCCCGGCCCTGTTTCACTGTCCGTATGGAGTTTGCACATTCTCCCTGTGTTTGCGTGGGTTTCACCCCCACAACCAAAAAATGTGCAAGCTAGGTGGATTGGCCACGCTAAATTGCCCCTTAATTGAAAAAAATAATTGGGTACTCTAAATTTAAAAAAAAAAGTTCTCCCCCCTTTTCACTGGGCCGTTAAGTCCCATGACGTTCCTGGTGATATTCTGATGGGGGTTTTTGTTCTACCCCCCACCCCCATCCCCGAACCCCCCAGATCAACCATACTTATCTGGAGGATGCCCTCCTGCACTCCGAGGTTTCCCTTTGTTAGGGGGCTGTCCAAAATGTCCACAGTGACCGTACTCACCATGAGTCCGGGCCCCTGCACTCCGGTTTCCCTTTGTCCACGGGCCACCCAACATGGCCGCCAACTATGTGTACGCCTCATGGTTGAGCTCCTGCACTCCAGGGTTCACTTTGTTTCGGAACCCTCCAAAGTGGCTGCTTGTGGCACCATCTTGTTCCCTCTTGCCATGTGTGGCCTGCTGTAGCCAGCCTAGAGCCCTTTCCCCTCCCGTCCCTTTGTTCCCCCTATGGTTCTGCACCTTCCCACCTGGGGTCACTCTCAGTCTTTTCTATGCCTACTGTTTTTCTTCCCTCTTCCTCTTTCTCCCCTGTTCTTGCGCCCCGCTGCCCTCACCCCCTCCTTTCTGTGCCTTCAGAATGAGGTGGTAAAGTCCTGCGGAAAGTGTCTTTCAGTCTCTCAGGGTGATGGCTTCACCTCTGTTTCTACTGCAGCTTTCCCAGCCCCTTCTTTCGGACAAATTCGTCCCCTTCTGCAGGGGCTGTAAAATAGCGCTCACTCAGCACATCCCTGTCACTCAGCACATCCCCGTCACCAAAAGTCCCTGCCAATCACGTTTGAGGATTGAGAGCAGGCTGATGGGACAATAATTGTCCAGGTTGGATTTGTCCTGCTTTTTGTGAATAGGATACACCTGGACAATTTCCCACATTTCCAGGGATGTGCAGGCGTTGGCGTTTTCCTGGAACAGCCTGGCTAGGGGCATGGCTAGTTCTGCAGCACACAGTCTTCAGTACCATATGCTGGAATATTGTCAGAGCCCATAGCTGTTGCAGTATATAGTGCCTTTGGCATCTCTTGATATCACGTGGAGTGAATGGAATTGACTGGAGACTGGTATCTGTGATGTTGGGGACCTCACGGAGGAGGCCAAGATGGATTATGTGCTTTCGCCGTTTGGCATGCAAGTAGTCCTTGATGTCTCTTCACCAAGTTGGCCCACAGCATCTCATGAATTGACGGTTTTGTGTTGAGATTGGTTCGAAATCTATTCCATTTAGCATGATGAGTGTTAAACATAATACAGGCTATCCTCAATGTGAAGACATTACATGTCCTTTGTCTCCGCAAGGGCTGTGTGCTGTACACTCCCACCACTACTGCTATAGACAGATACATCTGTGACATGTAAATTGGTGAGGACAAGGTTCAAGAGGGGCTCTTCTTCTGGTTGGTTCCCTCACCACCTACCACACGGCCAGTCTAGCAGCTATGTTCCCGCCCAGGGTACATTCTGCGCCCTTGCCACCTTCAGTGCTTCCTCCAAGTGGTGCTCAATATGGAGGGTACTGATTCAGCAGCTGAAGGAGGGGGGGTTTAGATGGTAATCAGCAGGAGATTTCCTTGCCCATGTTTGACGTGATGCCATGAGACCTCATGGGGCTCAGAGCCGATGTTGAGAACTCCAAGGGAAACTCCCTCCCGACTGTATACCACTGTGCCGCCACCTCTGCTGGGTCTGTCCTGCCGGTGAGACAGGATATACCCAGGAACGGTGACGGCAGTGTCTGGGACGTTTTCTGTAAAGTATGATTCCGAGAGTACGACTATGTCAGGTTGCTTGATTAATCTATGAGACAGCTCTCCCAATTTTGGCACAGGACCCCAGATGTTCGTAAGGCCCACTGTGGCACAGCTGATGGTACATCACAAACTTCCCAAATCCCAAAGGAAACTTGAAACAGCTGCCACAACGTTTTTTTGTAATTTGTCTCATATGATGAGGAGGAGCTCCAAAATCAGGAAATGTTGTCCCCAACTACTTGTGATGATTTCATAGTTAAGTAAATGTTTATTAAAAAATAAAGAAAAGAAATAAAACAAATTAAACTTAAACACAATAGCTTTCCACAGTAAACAATACTTCAAAACAGTTCTAAATGATCTGAACTTAAACTACCCTCACATCTCGCCATTCCCTTCTCTGTTCAGCAACTATCCTTATAGATATTAAAATCTGTAGAATTACAGTATTTTTTTTACCACACATTGCCCTTTTTCCCTTGGGATGTCCCCAGCAACTGATTCTCATTGTCTTCTGCGAGTTCTGTCCATCTATCCTGTCGTCTTCTGGGAGATCTAAACAGCTACCCCCTTACATAGGTTTCAGTATTTCCTTAAATCGTTTCCTTCCATTTGATCTCTCTATTGTCTCAACCAGTACCTTCAGAAGTGTTTTCTTCCCAGAATTGGTCACATTTATTTCTTTACTTCAGCTCTTCGGTTTAATTTTTAAAAAAAACTTACCCTATCTTTATCTTGCTTACTTTTACAACCTGTATATTTTCCCTTTGAACTAAAATAACTCACTTTATAACTACTCCTACGTAAAATTCTGATTGAAGTTCCTCTTGTTTGACTTTCGGTGATGGCGGGCGGGAGGCAGCGGCACACCGGAGGGCTCCTGCTCGGGAATAGAATTTTCGGGGTCTTAACGCCCGGTCCCAGGGGCAACGGAGGCTGGAAAAGCTGTAAGAAGGCACAGGGAGGAGAAATGTCCAAGCTTGGGGAAAAAAACACCGTGAAAAGGGGGTTAATGAAAGTCCGCCGGGGAGCAGAAAGGTCACCGTGGGGACTGCAAGGAAAGCGGAGGCTGGGGCACCGGGGGAGGCCACATCACTCACAGCAGAAGAAATAACCAATGTGATGGTTGTGGAACTTGAAAAACAGTTCACAAAGCACATGGAAGCGATGAAGAAGGAGATGGGGGCGGTATTGAAAGTGATGGTGGAGGAGGCGATTGCCCCGGTGAGGACGGCGGTATCAAGCGCAGCGGCGGAGGTGCGGGAGCAAAGTGAGACACTGAAGGAAGTGGAAGAGGTATTATCGCAGCACAGTGATCAGCTCACCTCGATGGGGAAGGGGTTGCGGAAGGTGACAGAGACCAACAAGGGTCTGCGAGCCAAAATGGAAGACCTGGAAAACAGATCCAGGCGTCAGAATCTGAGGATCATGGGTCTGCCCGAAGGGGTGGATGGCCGAGGCTGACGGAGTATTTTGCCACGATGTTGGCGGAGCTATTGGGGGAGGGGGAACGATCCCTCTCGATACGAACTGGATCGGGTCATGGAAGCCTATACCAAAGGCGAGTGAGCCGCCAAGAGTAGTAACTGTGCGTTTCCGTAGGTACAGTGTGAAGGAGAAGGTCCTGTGCTGGGCAAAGCAGAAGCGGGTGGTGCAGTGGGCTGGTGCTGGTATACGCATGTACCAGGACGTTACGGTGGAGCTGGCGAGGAGGCGGGCTACCTTCAGCCAGGTGAAGAAGGCACTGTATATCAGTAAGGTGCGGTGTGGCATAGTATACCCAGCTAAGTTGAGGGTGACTTACAAATCCAAGGAGTTTTATTTTGGGACGGCGGAAGCGACAGAGGAGTTTGTGAAGGCAGAAGGACTGTGGCAGAATTGAGAAATGGGACTGAGAGCGGGTCGTGTACCGATGTAGCCTCATGTAACTTTAATTTTTCACTGCGTGTTGGTGTATGTACTAAATGAGTCAACGCTGTATATTTGGACAAGGGAAGAGTTGGGACTTTCATTTGCAATAATGGTTCTTTGGGGCTTGGGTGTGTATGTGGGGTCTGTGTGCTGAAGGGGATTTCTTGGTTTTTCCTGGGACCGGGCAAGGGGGAAGGAGACCCGGGCGGGGGCCTCCACACTGGCCGGTTTAAGCCGGCCAGTGAATGGGAGTGAGGTGGGGGGAGGGGCTGCGGCCATCGGAGCCTGGTAGAACAGGTTTTGGTGAATCTAGCCGGGGTGAAAAGTTGGGGGAAGGAACCGAGGTTGGGGGAGGAGTTCGCAAGAGGAAGTGGAGGGGGGGGGGGGAGTCTGGGAGGGGTTGGGGGGGTCTACAATTCATGGGTATCATTCACGGTACTCTTTCGGGGATTGGATGGCATTGAATATTGGGGGGGGGGGGGGGGGGGGGGACTATATACGTCAACAGTGACCAGGGGCGATTCCTCATTCCTTTTTCTTTTTTCCCTCCTTGGGAGGTTTAGTTTTATTTGATGTTTATATTGTCAGGTGGGTCGTTGTTTGGGGGATGGTGGGAGGATGGGATCATTGTTGTTGATAAGGGGATTGACATCGTATTCGTTACCGTTTACTGTTCGTAGGTGGGGTGTAAATTCTGAAGAAAATGTGAAAAAGGAGAATAAAAATATTAAAAAGAAAGAAGTTCCTCTTGTTTCATTAACATTTCAAGCCACGTCCTACTGCTGGTTTAGATTCTTGCAGCTACCGTGTCTCTTTACGCCAGTTACCATGCACACCACCTTCAACAGCCTTTCTCTCAGTACATATGAAATGTGAGTGCTATTATCCAAAATAAAAGTATTCCAATTTCTTGTTTTCTTGAGAGGAGGGCTTTGCAGGGTTGACCAGGCTGGGTATACCGTTGTTGTTTCGGCTGCCGAGGTCAATGTTGGGTGACCCGTCTGGTTTCATTCTGTTTTGTAGACTTTTCCGTGGTTTGTTACAACTGAGTGGCTTGCGAGGCCATCTCAGAATCAGGCATATATCTGTGCGTCTGGAGTGAGACACAGGCCAGGCCAGATCAGAATGGAAGGTTTCCATTTGGTAGCATTTGGGACAGACTGTCACCTCGCACCGGGAATGAGGCAACTACCCAACAGTGTTTAAAGGAGAAATCGCAGATTCTGGAGTCAACAAAGAACACTGGCTTGCACATCTAGTGCCAATAAGAAGACAGAAATGAAAATCACCTGGTCACCTGCTACAAGACGGTCTAAAGAAAAAGGCTGAATGGCTGTTGGTGTTTCTAAGTTCTTTCCATACAGGTGAATCTATAATGCAACTTTGGAAATTGTTTGGATAAATCTGATTTGATCTGAATGGGATTTCCAGTGCAAATATCTGGATTAAAATTTCAGAAAGATCAGACAAGCTACATAAAATGATACAGACAGAATTGTATCCAGCATCACAATTGTAGACAATCTACAATTATCTGTGTACACATGAGGTCAGAGGAGAGTTATGAGAATGTTGCATTGGCGTTCAACAAGGCCACTAGTGGAAGATCAGTGACTGAGGTAAGGTCAGGACATGTGTTATGGTTGCCAAGAAACCCGGAATCTATAGCTGTTGTGAGAATCAATCCTTGGATTCTGTGCTTCAAGAAGGCTCATTGCTGACCTGATCCACTATGAATAGTATAACTATGAAATGTGCACTTCGGGTTTCGTGCTGTATCAATGTCTTCAGATTCATGCAGGAGTGCTGCTTTTCTCCTGAGGTGTGGCGGATTCTTTAGTCTGCACTAAAGCTTTGCATCTACAGTCAAGGAACAGTAGATGCTGTTTTCATCAAACCAGACATGATGGGCTGGAGTCTCCAATTTTGCAGCTAAGTGCCGACGCCGGCGTGGGAACTGCTGTGTTTTACAACACCAAAAGCAGCGGCGAACCTTCACTGATTCCGGGACCAGTGAGGGGTTAGCAGCGGTGCTGGGGAATACTCACGGCTCCCATGCCAAAAATGGCCGGAGAATGGCCGGGTCCGTGGCCACATATGCGACAACCTGCACCAGTCGCGCCGTACAACATGGCGCCGACGGCGCACGGACCCGACCTGCCGGATAGTTCCCTCCTGGACTTCCCCTCGGCACCCCCAGACCACCCCACACCAGCCCTCGCCGTAGCCCCCCCCGGCCAGCGGCACGGTTCCCCCTCCCCAGCGTGGCAGCAGTGGACGCAGACGCAGCCGCCATGCCAGGTTCACGAAAACTGAGCGCACAAGTCATCCACGC
Organism: Scyliorhinus canicula; assembly: GCF_902713615.1. Taxonomy (NCBI): domain Eukaryota; kingdom Metazoa; phylum Chordata; class Chondrichthyes; order Carcharhiniformes; family Scyliorhinidae; genus Scyliorhinus; species Scyliorhinus canicula. Next base: position 190,480,448 of record NC_052155.1, read on the forward strand.
CGTCAGGAACTCGGCCCATCTTGGCGGAGCATCGGGGGAGGGCCTTCAGGTAACGACCTGAGGCCGTCCCAAAGGTTGTGCGGTGTGCTCACCGGTGATGCTGTTTTGGAGGGGGCGGAGCCTCTGAAAAGAGGCGCTGCCCCCGATTCGGTCGTAAAAAGGGATTCTCCGCCCGATCGGCAATTACGATTAAGGTGTCGGGCAACGGTGAATCCCGCTCGATGTTTCCTGATAGAGAGGCCAAGAGCCTCTTTTCAGGTGCTTGCTCTGGTGGATGTTGGGGTTGGCCAGAGTCACACTGTGGCTTCTGCTGGCTGAAGGTTGAGAGGTTGTCAGTGACGTACTGACTGAGAAGGCCCTAGTGTGAACTTTGACGCCTTTAATGTTAATTTTCTTGCAGTTTTGCTTTTGTTGCCACCGTTGTTTGGAGGCCAGATTGAAGGTGGCAAGTCAGATAAGGTGGAATCGGTCATCAGTACCGTGGGGCAGCAGGGTAGCATGGTGGTTAGCATAAATGCTTCACAGCTCCAGGGTCCCAGGTTCGATTCCCGGCTGGGTCACTGTCTGTGTGGAGTCTGCACGTCCTCCCCGTGTCTGCGTGGGTTTCCTCCGGGTGCTCCGGTTTCCTCCCACAGTCCAAAGATGTGCGGGTTAGGTGGATTGGCCATGATAAATTGCCCGTAGTGTCCTAAAAAGTAAGGTTATTGGGTTACGGGTATAGGGTGGATACGTGAGTTTGAGTAGGGTGATCATGGCTCAGCACAACATCGAGGGCCGAAGGGCCTGTTCTGTGCTGTAATGTTCTATGTTCTAGTACCTGTCATTGGAACATGGGAAATAGAAGCAGGAGTAGATTATTTGGCCCCTCGAACCGGCTCTGCCATTCAACTAGATCATGACTGATCTTCAACCTCAATGTCACTTCCCGCACTATCTTCATATCCCTTGATATCTTTAATATATAGAAATCTATTGATTGTTGTTTTGAACATACTCAATGACTGAGCCTCCAGAGCCTCTGGGATAGAGAATCCCGAAGATTCACCACCCTCTAACCGAAAAGATTCCTCCTCATTTCAGTCGTAAATGGCCCACCTCTTATTCTGAAGACTGTGTCCCTGGTTCTAGGCCTCCCAGCCAGGGGAGGCACTCTGTCGAACCCTGTCAGAGGTTTCTATATTTCAATGAGATACCTCATTGAGATATCCTGGTGTGGATGATGTAACTCTGAAGTTCCTTGCTCAAACGGTAATATAGTTGAGCAATTGCCAATATTTGGACCGTGTGTTGCAACAAGAGTTTGTGTTTGTCTTGCTAACCAAACAGGTTGTTGGCTATGATATTTTCTCAAGAGGAGGACTGTGTTGGGAGTTAGTTTTCCCTGCTCCTTTCTTGCTAATCACACTCTTCCAGTCCTTTCCGACTCTGCTGATGAAATTTCCAAGGAGGATAAGTTCCTATCTCTCTGAGACTTGGGCTAGCATTTGCTCAAGGTTGATGCAGAACCCCTACTTGGTCTCGCCTATTGCCTGAAATGTAACAGCAAATGTTCTGATGATAGTAGAAGGCAAATTCCTCATGAGTATGAGCCAGGTAGTCATGAGATACTCTCTTATCCCACAAGGGGAGTTGCTAAGACCTCAGACAAGCTCATTGTCAACTTCTTCTTCAAAGAAAAAATGAGCTATCACTAAACACCTACAGCTCCCACAGCAAAACACCTTTCCCCAGTGATCAAGTTCAATGGCGAGTTCCTGGAAAATGTGGATCATTTCTTGGGAACCTCCTCTCAACGAAGGCAGATACTGATGATGAAATTCATCATCACCAACAATGTGCCAGCTTAGTCTTTGGTCAACCGAGGAAAATATTGTTTGAGGACCTGGATCACCAGAGACTAACTAAGGTCATGGTTTCACACACAGCAGTAATTCCACATTCCTATATGCTTCAGAGATATACACAACCTACATTATGCACCTTAAATCACTGCAGAAATATCACCAGCCGTGCCTTTGCACGATCCTCCAAATCCAATTCAACAGGAGACATAGTCTCCTGAACCAATGTGTCCAGCATCGAGAAGCTAATCACTCAGAACCAGCTCCGCAGGGTAGGACAAGTCATTCATATGTCTGTCATTAGACTCCCAAAGTAACTGCTCTACTCTGAACCCGGTTGCTGGCTTTTAACAGTCCAAAATGAAGAAGATTCATCTGGGAAGGCACTGAACATACCAAGAGATTTTATCAGGAACATGCAGAGGCAAAGGTAAGGCATCGGAGAAGGTTCACAAACCTCCAAACAACTCATCTACCCAAGCCTTCAAGCATCACCTTCCCCCGCATGTGGCAGAGTCTGCAGTAGGTGCATTGGATATATCTGCCATCTCAGAGTTGAAGCAAGTCATCCTCGATCCTGAAGGACAGCCTAAGAAGAAGATGCATTGAGACACAGAAGTTTGCACCAACACACTGCACATCATGAAGGCCAAGAGCTCTGAACTTTCAGAACGTGTGCAGGGCAAGGGTTTACACGTCTCGTTGCAAAAACAGTAACCATAACATACACACATCATTTTTCAAGATTTACAACATTCACACATTGAGCCCACCGCAGTCGGATCTGAGACAGTTTGAAACTACTGATAAGCTACCAGGATTTTACAACCTGCATAACATTATTGAAAATACATAATAACAGGTAGGGGAAGTTGAAGGCCCAACACAATCCCCCTATTTAGATAATAAGCTCACATCAGTTGAGCTTTTCTCTTGTTTTTTAAGCATCTACTGATCTCATTACCACTGTGTAAATCTCTTTGACTCGCCCATTGTTCTGGATGTACTTTGTAGCCTAAACCTCTGTACCAAAAATATTAGTCGGGTCAAACTGAGTGCAAAGCCACCCCCTAAGATTGGTTCAGCACATTGTCTCTGAGACCTGTATTGTTCTCCAGGATTAAGAATCAGTTACACAGTCATTGAGGAAGGTTTACGGACATTTCAGCTGCCTGCCTAACCACTGAATCTTTATTCCACGAGGACTGTTTGTGAAAAAGGCTAGCTTTGATTCAAATGAAGGGAAATGCATCCACAAATCCAAGTATTAAATTGATTAAACAGTACCATCAAACTAAATCAAGTGTAGGTACGAAACTTGTGGCACCACCATTATACCCTCATGTTTCAGGTTTTAGGCATAACTCCAATTTTGAAATCTCAGTGGCAAAGCTGACTGGTGCCAGGTTAGCCTCATACACAGATCAAAGCAGCTCACAGAGAGATGGGAAAGCAGCTCGCAGAGAGATGGGAAAGCAGCTCGCAGAGAGATGGGAAAGCAGCTCGCAGAGAGATGGGAAAGCAGCTCGCAGAGAGATGGGAAAGCAGCTTGCAGAGAGATGGGAAAGCAGCTCGCAGAGAGATGGGAAAGCAGCTTGCAGAGAGGGGAAAGCAGCTCGCAGAGAGATGGGAAAGCAGCTCACAGAGAGATGGGAAAGCACCTTGCAGAGAGAGGGGAAAGCAGCTCGCAGAGAGATGGGAAAGCAGCTTGCAGAGAGGGGAAAGCAGCTCGCAGAGAGATGGGAAAGCAGATCACAGAGAGATGGGAAAGCAGCTCACAGAGAGATGGGAAAGCAGCTTGCAGAGAGATGGGAAAGCAGCTCGCAGAGAGATGGGAAAGCAGCTCACAGAGAGATGGGAAAGCAGCTCGCAGAGAGATGGGAAAGCAGCTCGCAGAGAGATGGGAAAGCAGCTTGCAGAGAGATGGGAAAGCAGCTCACGGAGAGATGGGGAAAGCAGCTTGCAGAGAGATGGGAAAGCAGCTTGCAGAGAGATGGGAAAGCAGCTCGCAGAGAGATGGGAAAGCAGCTTGCAGAGAGAGGGGAAAGCAGCTTGCAGAGAGAGGGGAAAGCAGCTTGCAGAGAGAGGGGAAAGCAGCTTGCAGAGAGAGGGGAAAGCAGCTTGCAGAGAGATGGGAAAGCAGCTTGCAGAGAGATGGGAAAGCAGCTTGCAGAGAGATGGGAAAGCAGCTTGCAGAGAGATGGGAAAGCAGCTCGCAGAGAGATGGGAAAGCAGCTTGCAGAGAGGGGAAAGCAGCTCGCAGAGATGGGAAAGCAGCTTGCAGAGAGATAGGGAAGCAGCTCGCAGAGAGATGGGAAAGCAGCTTGCAGAGAGATGGGAAAGCAGCTCGCAGAGAGATGGGAAAGCAGCTCACAGAGAGATGGGAAAGCAGCTCGCAGAGAGAGGGGAAAGCAGCTCGCAGAGAGATGGGAAAGCAGCTTACAGAGAGAAAGGAAAGCAACTCACAGAGAGATGGGAAAGCAGCTCGCAGAGAGATGGGGAAAGCAGCTTGCAGAGAGATGGGAAAGCAGCTCGCAGAGAGAAAGGAAAGCAGCTCACAGAGAGATGGGAAAGCAGCTCGCAGAGAGATGGGAAAGCAGCTTGCAGAGAGATGGGAAAGCAGCTCGCAGAGAGATGGGAAAGCAGCTTGCAGAGAGATGGGAAAGCAGCTCACAGAGAGATGGGAAAGCAGCTTGCAGAGAGGGGAAAGCAGCTTGCAGAGAGAGGGGAAAGCAGCTTGCAGAGAGATGGGAAAGCAGCTCGCAGAGAGATGGGAAAGCAGCTTGCAGAGAGATGGGAAAGCAGCTTGCAGAGAGTTGGGAAAGCAGCTTGCAGAGAGGGGAAAGCAGCTTGCAGAGAGATGGGAAAGCAGCTTGCAGAGAGATGGGAAAGCAGCTTACAGAGAGATGGGAAAGCAGCTTGCAGAGAGATGGGAAAGCAGCTTGCAGAGAGAGGGGAAAGCAGCTCGCAGAGAGATAGGAAAGCAGCTCGCAGAGAGATGGGAAAGCAGCTTGCAGAGAGATGGGAAAGCAGCTCGCAGAGAGATGGGAAAGCAGCTCACAGAGAGATGGGAAAGCAGCTTGCAGAGAGGGGAAACCGGTTGCAGAGAGAGGGGAAAGCAGCTTGCAGAGAGATGGGAAAGCAGCTTGCAGAGAGATGGGAAAGCAGCTCACAGAGATGGGAAAGCAGCTTGCAGAGAGATGGGAAAGCAGCTTGCAGAGAGATGGGAAAGCAGCTTGCAGAGAGATGGGAAAGCAGCTTGCAGAGAGATGGGAAAGCAGTTTGCAGAGAGGGGAAAGCAGCTCGCAGAGAGATGGGAAAGCAGCTCACAGAGAGATGGGAAAGCAGTTTGCAGAGAGGGGAAAGCAGCTCGCAGAGAGATGGGAAAGCAGCTTGCAGAGAGATGGGAAAGCAGTTTGCAGAGAGGGGAAAGCAGCTTGCAGAGAGATGGGAAAGCAGCTTGCAGAGAGATGGGAAAGCAGCTCGCAGAGAGATGGGAAAGCAGCTCGCAGAGAGAGGGGAAAGCAGCTTGCAGAGAGATGGGAAAGCAGCTTACAGAGAGAAAGGAAAGCAGCTCACAGAGAGATGGGAAAGCAGCTTGCAGAGAGAGGGGAAAGCAGCTCGCAGAGAGATGGGAAAGCAGCTCGCAGAGAGAGGGGAAAGCAGCTCGCAGAGAGATGGGAAAGCAGCTTGCAGAGAGATGGGAAAGCAGCTTGCAGAGAGATGGGAAAGCAGCTTGCAGAGAGAGGGGAAAGCAGCTCGCAGAGAGATGGGAAAGCAGCTTGCCGAGAGATGGGAAAGCAGCTCACAGAGAGATGGGAAAGCAGCTCGCAGCGAGATGGGAAAGCAGCTCGCAGAGAGATGGGAAAGCAGCTCGCAGAGAGAGGGGAAAGCAGCTTGCAGAGAGATGAGAAAGCAGCTTGCAGAGAGATGGGAAAGCAGCTTGCAGAGATGGGAAAGCAGCTTGCAGAGAGAGGGGAAAGCAGCTCGCAGAGAGATGGGAAAGCAGTTTGCAGAGAGATGGGAAAGCAGCTTGCAGAGAGATGGGAAAGCAGCTCGCAGAGAGATGGGAAAGCAGCTCGCAGAGAGATGGGAAAGCAGCTTGCAGAGAGATGGGAAAGGAGCTCACAGAGAGATGGGAAAGCAGCTTGCAGAGAGAGAGGAAAGCAGCTTGCAGAGATGGGAAAGCAGCTCGCAGAGAGATGGGAAAGCAGCTTGCAGAGAGATGGGAAAGCAGCTCACAGAGAGATGGGAAAGCAGCTTGCAGAGAGATGGGAAAGCAGCTCACAGAGAGATGGGAAAGCAGCTTGCAGAGAGAGAGGAAAGCAGCTTGCAGAGAGAGAGGAAAGCAGCTCGCAGGGAGATGGGAAAGCAGCTTGCAGAGAGATGGGAAAGCAGCTTGCAGAGAGATGGGAAAGCAGCTTGCAGAGAGGGGAAAGCAGCTTGCAGAGAGATGGGAAAGCAGCTTACAGAGAGATGGAAAAGCAGCTTGCAGAGAGAGGGGAAAGCAGCTCGCAGAGAGATGGGAAAGCAGCTTGCAGAGAGATGGGAAAGCAGCTCGCAGAGAGAGGGGAAAGCAGCTTGCAGAGAGGGGAAAGCAGCTCGCAGAGAGATGGGAAAGCAGCTTGCAGAGAGATAGGAAAGCAGCTCGCAGAGAGATGGGAAAGCAGCTTGCAGAGAGATGGGAAAGCAGCTTGCAGAGAGAGGGGAAAGCAGCTCACAGAGAGATGGGAAAGCAGCTTGCAGAGAGGGGGGAAAGCAGCTTGCAGAGAGATGGGAAAGCAGCTTGCAGAGAGATGGGAAAGCAGCTTGCAGAGAGAGGGGAAAGCAGCTCGCAGAGAGATGGGAAAGCAGCTTGCAGAGAGATGGGAAAGCAGCTTGCAGAGAGATGGGAAAGCAGCTCGCAGAGAGATGGGAAAGCAGCTTGCAGAGAGATGGGAAAGCAGCTTGCAGAGAGATGGGAAAGCAGCTTGCAGAGAGACGGGAAAGCAGCTTGCAGAGAGGGGAAAGCAGCTCACAGAGAGAGGGGAAAGCAGCTCACAGAGAGATGGGAAAGCAGCTTGCAGAGAGAGAGGAAAGCAGCTTGCAGAGAGATGGAAAAGCAGCTTGCAGAGAGATGGGAAAGCAGCTTGCAGAGAGAGGGGAAAGCAGCTTGCAGAGAGAGGGGAAAGCAGCTCGCAGAGAGAGGGGAAAGCAGCTTGCAGAGAATTGGGAAAGCAGCTTGCAGAGAGGGGAAAGCAGCTCGCAGAGAGAGGGGAAAGCAGCTTGCAGAGAGAGGGGAAAGCAGCTCGCAGAGAGAGGGGAAAGCAGCTTGCAGAGAGATGGGAAGGAGGATCCTAATCCTTTGTTTTTTAGTCAAGATTTCTTGTTGTTCTGCAGTGGTTAAGACAATTATAAGTAACACTTTACAAAACCTTCCTTCACATTGCTTACTGATGGATATCTTCTTGTCCTTTGATAATCTGAAGGCAATAGGTATACAGAATGTGGTGATTTCTCTATGCCCCAAGGAAACACACTAATTCTTCTACACTGATAGGCATCTTAGTGGCAATGGGAAGTTAGTGCTCATGTTTATGAAAGATACAAATCACAAGTGCCATTAATGTTCTGACTATTTTTGAGTCAGTAAAATGACTCTCACTTGAAATGAAATGAAAATTGCTTATTGTCACAAGTAGGCTTCAAATGAAGTTACTGTGAAAAGCCCCTAGTCGCCACATTCCGGCACCCGTTCAGGGAAGCTGGTCCGGGATTTGAACCGTGCTGCTGGCCTGCCTTGGTCTGCTTTCAAAGCCAGCTCTTTCACTTGCCATTCATTGTTCAGTTTCCTTGATTGTTAGGGTCACCAATAACTATATTTCTTTAGCCCTTTCCTCAAGACTATCAGCATGTCAAATGCATTTTTAAATAACCCAAGGAGGTGATCCTAGAAAGAATCAAAAGAATGTTGAAGCTTACCATAATTCGTTGCATTACATTATAAAAAAGATGCCACAAGATGTCACAAATAGTGAGGATATAAATGACCAATCTATTTTAGGGACTGGTTGAGGGATAAACATTGGCCAGGGCACAAAGGCAGGTAGGACCTTGGTTTAATGGCTTGTCTAAAAAACAGATTGGCATGTGTTTATGTCTGTGTGGTGAAAAAGGTGAAATTTGGTGTGAAAACTTGAAAGCATTTGGAAACCTTTAAAATTCTAACAGGACTGGACAGGGTTGATGCAGGAAGGATGTTCACGATGGTGGGGTGTCCAGAACCAGGGGTCACAGTCCGAGGATACGGGGTAGACCATTTAGGACTGAGGTGAGGAGAAATTTCTTCACCCAGAGAGTGGTCGGCCTGTGGAATTCATTGCCAGAGGAAATAGTTGATATATTTTCAAGAAGCAGTTAGATATATCTCTTCGGGCGAAGGGGATCAAAGGATATTGGGCATGGGAGGCAGAATCAGACTATTGAGTTGGATGATCAGCCATGATCATAATGAATGGCGCAGTAGCTCAAAGGGCAGAATGGCCTCCTGTTCCTGTTTTCTATGTTAATAGATGAGCATTCCTTAAACTGATTGATGTTGAAGGATGCTTGAAATCTCTGATAGCCTGCTGCATCATTATAGTTTACTTTTAGCTTTAGACAATATTTAACTGCTGTAAGAAACAGTAATGTACAGAATTTTTGCAAGTTAAATTTTGATGTTATTTTCAGAATTTAAATAATGTTGATAGCAGATCTTTACCACACCTCAGCTGGGTAGTCACCAATATTCTGAGCTCACTGTAATATTGAAGGTGGGTGCAAGGCCACTGGGTTGCCCAATGATAAATCTGGCAGGAATTTTAATCAGAATGGCTTTCTCGTTAATGCCATCTACTCTAAATTTAAATGATTTTAAGCACTAAATTGTCACTATGTTGTGTTACACGCGTACGTGGGCTTAATTAAATTATTGGACAATGCAAAAGATTTCTGGCCCAAAAAGTAACATGACACTGTGAGGATGGGAGGAGATTCATTAGCATAAACACCGCCATTGACCTATTGGAGTGAGTGGCCTGTTTCTGTGCTTCACTATTCTATCCTAATTCTATATAATGAAAAATGAAAATCGCTTATTGTCACGAGTAGGCTTCAATGAAGTTACTGTGAAAAGCCCCTAGTCGCCACATTCCAGCGCCTGTCCGGGGAGGCTGGTACGGGAATAATATATAAATGTTTACATTACAAACAGAAAAAAGCTCAAAAAGGGCAGCACGGTGACGCAGTGGTTAGCACTGCTGCCTTACGGCGCTGAGGACCCGGATATGATCCCAGCCCCGGGTCACTGTCCGTGTGGAGTTTGCACATTCTCGCCGTGTCTGCGAGGGTCTCCCCCTCACAACCCAAAGATGTGCCGGGTAGGTGGATTGGTTACGCTATGTTGCCCCTTAATTAGAAAAAGAGAATTGGGTACTCTAAAATTAAAATATAAGCTCAAAGGTAAAACTTTGTAATCAAACATTATTTTTTTAATAAAGCCGATGATAAATTGAAGCATGGTGTTCAGGTTTTAGATTTTGTAATCAAATGCAGATTTCAAAGGGGCTGGTTTAGCACAGTCGGTTAAAGAGCTGGCTTGTAATGCAGAACAATGCCAGCAGCGCGGGTTCAATTCCCGTACTGACCTCCCCGAACAGGTGCCGGAATGTGGTGACTAGGGGCTTTTCACAGTAATTTCATTGAAGCCTACTTGTGACAATAAGCAATTATTATTATTATAATAGGGGCTGATTTAGCACAAGGCTAAAGAGCTGGCTTTTAAAGCAGACCAAGGCAGGCCAGCAGTACAGTTCAATTACCGTACCAGCCTCCCCGAACAGGCGCCGGAATGTGGCAGCTAGGGGCTTTTCACAGTAACTTCATTTGAAGCCTACTTGTGACAATAAGCGATTTTCATTTCATTCATTCATTTCATACTATTTCAGTTTTCCATATCCCAAGCTGGCGTGAGTATGTGTTAAACCTGGCTTTGCTACGGAAATCCTTGACTTGCCAATGGCAATGGCCTAGTTGTGATGGCTATAAATGACTACAGACTTCCTGAAAGATTGGCTGCACATTGGTTTGCTTCATATCAGTAGCTGTGTTACTGTGCCAGTGCAACACGCTCCTTCTTTAAAAGAAAACCCTTGTTCACCAACATTTAAATGCTATCATCTGGTCAACAGAAAATCATTGCAATTGGAAATCAGCAAGTAGTGTTCCATACATGTGTTTGTATGTACATACAAAACCAAGCTAATCCACCCCTTCCTTACTGAGTAGTGCCAATGATTAGCTTTGATGTCAAACCACTGCTCAGATGATCTCCATACTCGTTCCTCAATGTCAGCGCAAGTTGAAGTTCATTTGTAAAAACTTTACATTTTCTACTAGACATAAACAAATATACTAATTAAGTTTCTGAAACAACATTTAATTGGATTTTGCTGGAAATGGATAATATGCTTATGAAATTTAAAACCATGTTGACTTAAACAGATCTGCCAAAAAAATGAAACAATGCTTCTGCACAATTCAAATTTGGAACAAATCCTGTGGAAACCACAGAAATCTCACAGCCCCTGTGCACTCCATCCATCAAACTTGGAGTCATTTATCTTGTGTTCACTTTGGGTTTGGAGACACCAAAGTATTCATTTGTTCATGTTGTGATGTCCAGAGCCATGCTTCAAAGTTATTGGGTTTATCTTATTAAGTTCATTAGAATATTTTGTGCATTATACCATTACTGACTTTGGTAATCTTGATTACCTTTCTTGATCTGCTTGATTGTGTGTATAGGGGCTGAACTAAAGGATAGCAGCATCTTCATGCTGGGAATTGAACCCCAAGGTTATGAAACCATAATTTCTGTAAATATTTGATGCTTAATTACTATTTTTATTATGTGCAAGTGTTTTTTTTTCAAGTTTGGGCTGCTGGAAGGCTGAAGATGAATTTGAAAATGGATTGGCAGTGAGTATGACCAACAATCCGGGGGTTACCATTGACTAGAAACTGGACTAGGCATATAAATACTGTGGCTACCAGAGCAGGTCAGAGTAACTCTCCTCCTGACCGCTCAAAGCCTGTTCATTATCTAAAGTGTGATGGAATATTTTCCACTTGCCTGGATAAGTGCAGTTCCAACACTTAGGAGCCCAACACTATCCAGGACAAAGCAGCCCACTTGATTGGCATGCATTCCATAAACATTTACTCCCCTCCACCACCGACACACGGTGGCAGCCGTGTGTACCATCTACAAGATGCACTGCAGCAACTCACTAAGTTCAACAGCACCTTCCAAACACAAGACCACTACCATCGAGATGGAAAAGAACAGCAGATACCTGGGAACCCCACCACCTGCAAAATACCCTCCAAGTCACACATCATCCTGACGTGGAAATATATTGCCGTTCCTTCACTGTTGCTGGGCCAAAATTCTGGAATTCCCTCTCTAACAGCACTGTGATGTGCCCACACTTCATGAACTGTGGCAGTTCAAGACAGCAGTTCACCACCATCTTCTCAAGGGCAATTAGGGATGGGCAATATAAATTAGGCCAGCGATTCCCACATTAATGCAATGCTTATGAAAGGATTCACAAACTAATTAAATTATGGCTGATGTACTTTAAAATCGTAACTATTATTGCTGAATTTGTTTTCTTATTTTAACTTACTGGTTAAATAACTGATAGCCAGAAATAAACTAATACTCCTAAATGTAATCAGATATGTAGCACAGTGGTTAGCACTGTTACATCACAGCGCCATGGACTCGGGTTCGATTCACGGCTTGGGTCACTGTCTGTGCGCAATCGGCACGTTCTCCCCCTGCCTGCGTGGGTTTTCCTCCGGGTGCTCCGGTTTCCTCCCACAAGTCCCGAAAGACGTGCTGTTAGGTGAATTGGACATTCTGACTTTTCCCTCCGTGTACCCGAACAGGCGCTGGAATGTGGCAACCAGGGGATTTTCATAGTAACTTCATTGCAGTGTTAATGTAAGGCTTGTGGCAATAAAGATTATTATTATTTAGATCCAAAGTATTCTGAATATTTACATTTATTTTGGAACTCTGATGTGAAGAATTGTCTGAAAGCACTTCACAAATCGATGCAATGGAACTGGATACCAAAGCAGGAACGGGGTGGGTTGTGTGAAAACTGTAAAGCTGGGCCAAGAGATTGGAATTAAAGAGACTTTTAAAAGCTGGGGAGAAAGCTACAGAGAGGTTTAGTTTGGGACCTTCCAAGTTTAGGAAGGAAAAAAAGTCTCAGTTACCAATGGTGGAACATGTGATGACCAAGGGTGCACAGAAGTCCAAAGGCAGAGGAACAGAATGTTTCGAAGGAATATAAAGTTGGGAATGCCAGAGATGGGTTTGGAGAAAAGGCGAGTAAGGATTTTAATTTATTATGTTGAGGGAAGGGGAACCAATGTGTGTCAGTGAGGATTGAACTGATGGGCAAGTCAGATTTTTTGCAAGGCGGAGTTTTGCACAATTAAGATATGGTTCTGGACTTTGTTAGCTTTTCAACCATCCAGTAGGCCATTCACATAAGTAGCTCTGGCTATGATATGGTATCGGGGCTGGGGGCCCATTGCTGTTTGCAATTACACAATGACTAGGAAGTGAGGACAGAAATAAAACTCTCCAAGCTTGCAGTTCATACCAAACAGGAACAGGAGATTCCATACGGAGGTCCTGGATAAATTTGGGAGTTGGGCTTTCAAGTGACAGAGGTGATTAAATGTGGCCAAATGTCAAGGTTTAGAACATAGAACAGTACAGCACAGAACAGGCCCTTCGGCCCTCAATGTTGTGCCGAGCCATGATCACCCTACTCAAACCCACGTATCCACCCTATACCCGTAACCCAACAACCCCCCCTTAACCTTACTTTTATTAGGACACTACGGGCAATTTAGCATGGCCAATCCACCTAACCCGCACATCTTTGGACTGTGGGAGGAAACCGGAGCACCCGGAGGAAACCCACGCACACAGGGGGAGGACGTGCAGACTCCACACAGACAGTGACCCAGCCAGGAATCGAACCTGGGACCCTGGAGCTGTGAAGCATTTATCCTAACCACCATGCTACCCTGCTGCCCCTGTTTGTAAAGGACATTAAACAGTACTGTGCAGAACATGATGCGGCAGAGAGATCCGGGAGTACTCAGGTCCAGATCACTGAAATGTCATCGGGATAGTGTGCAGTAGTGGCGCAGGGGTCTTTGGGTGCTACACCTAGAGGAATAGGATCTGTCACGTTTGTAGACAGTGCTGATCAAGCCCTATTCAAAGCACCTTACACAACTCTGCTCATCATATTGTGGGAAAGGCATCCAGACTTTGGAATGTGCACAGCAAATTGCAACTACATCAACAGCTGAGATCGGGCACCCAAGTTATGAGAAGAGGTGAGAGAAATTGAAAATGCTTGCACGGGAGAAGACTTACAGTGAAGCTGTAGAACATCCTAAAGGGTAAACAACGTAAAGATAAATATATTGAACACGGTTTTTTTAAAAAATCCAATTAAGGGGCAATTTAGCGTGGCCAATCCACCTACCCTGAACATCTTTGGGTTGTGGGGGTGAAACCCACGCAGACACGAGGAGAATGTGCAAACTCCACACGGACAGTGACCCAGGGCCTGGGTGCTGTGAGGCAGCAGTGCTAACCACTGTGCCACCATGCCGCCCTTATATTGAACACAGTTGTACCAAAGACATGAGGACTATGCTTCCAACTTAGTAAAGGGAAAGTAGAAAGATGATTTAGATTTCTTGCAGAGAATGGTGAATGTTTAAAATGGTAGACTCTGTAATATATAATCAAGTGAGATTATGCAAATTAATTCACAACCTTTAAATTCAGTTTATCATTTTTAAAAAACAACAACCAAAATAGTGACCAAGCTAAATTTGTTTTATAAAAAGTACCAATGTTTGTGTAATTTCAGCAATGGAATAAACTCAACAAAAACAAATCACTCTCAATTTGGATTGCATCAACTGAACAATACACAGACAGATTAGTACCTAGTTAAACTCCCTTTTGTTGAATTAAGAAGTCCAGTTAGAAATAAGCAGAACATTCGAAGCAACCCACGTTCTTTGCTAAGGTTAAATAAAAGCAGCTTGGTGCCAAACTCTGGGTCAAGCTCAACAGCCTAAAGAATGCTGATGTGATGGTTATCTGGTGTCACTGTGAAGAAGTGCTGATATCCAGCTTTTCTCCTTTCTTTTTGAACTTTAAATCTCTCTTACCATTTGCCAGACAATTTAATTCCAAAGTAAACTCCCGTCTTTTTATGTGATGTGCAAATTGTTTTTCAATTAAGGGGCAATTTAACGTGGCCAATCCACCTACCCTGCAGATCTTTGGGTTGTGGGAGCGAAACCCAAGCAGACTTGTGGAGAATGTGCAAACTCCACATGGACAGTGACCCGGGGCCGGGATCGAACCTGGGGCCTCAGCGCTGTGAGGCAGCTGTGCTAACCACTGCGTCACCATGCCACGCTGTGATATCTAAGTTACTCTTATTCCCCCACGGAGCGGACGGCACGGTGGTGCAGTGGTTAGCCCTGCTGCCTCATGGCGCCGAGGACCCGGGGTCGATCCCCGCCAAATAGTCCAAAACTACAATTGAGTCGATCAGATTTTCTTCTGACTCTGGTTAATCGTCCCAAAGTTTGACCTTGCTGCTCAGAACTTGTAGATTCAATGTTCTCCATGACATTCTCATGCTCAGGAACTGCTGAACTATCTAAAACTGCAGCTGACATTGATTCTGAAGTAGATCTGTCACCCATCATGTTGCTGTGAAAGGCTTCTCTGGGTTTCAAGTGCATGACGATTTCTTCTGAAAACCAACCCATCCTCTGTCTGTGCATTGTAGGAACGAGCTGCTACTTCTTCAAGTACAATGGCTTTTCTCGACCAATTGCCTGAAACTTCTATTCTCACCCTGTCATCACTACTCAGAGGTGGTAACGTTCGAGACACTCTGTCATATCAATGCTTTTGTTTTGCTTTAATGTTTTGTATTTCCTGCAGTACCGCTGCATTCTCCTCCTTCTTTGCCAAGTATGGAAGTGTGGTACGCAACCTTCTATTCATGAGTAAATCTGCTGGTGATCTACCATCTACAATGGTAACGCATTGTAAAGTGATTCCGTGAGATATGGATCAGATTAGCTGTCCTAATTCTGTTTCTTTCTGTAAACCGTTAAGATCTTTGGGATCCATGCCTATTCGAGCATCACCATTTTTTTGTTTCACACATACCATGAAATTTACCCCATTGGTAGGTTCTTCTGCCTTCTTAATAATTGTGGTTTTGTATCTGATGCGGGTGAGAGGGTAGAAATGAGATTGACATGCAGATCTACATCTTCAGCAATTTCACTACTAATAGTTGTATCGGTGCATTAGAACACGTCGCTGAATTTGCCGATAATGTTCTCAGAATCGTTGGGAGTGTTGATCCAATCCATTGTGGATGCTATATACCAACTGCACCAGACCTAATTCTTCACAGGACTGATTACCTAATAATGAATCCATGCCCTCTGATACAATACAGAATGGGACGGCATAAACTGTGTTCTTCACCACCACACTCAAGTCACAAGCACCATAACATTTAATGCTTGAACCATTCTAATCTCTGAGATATTTTGTGATTTCTTCTAATCGGCTGAATTTTTTGATTTTTAAAAATCAGTCATGCTGATTAAATTGGCAATATAGCATCCTCAATGGATTGGATCAACACTCCCAACGATTCTGAGAACATTATCGGCAAATTCAGCGACGTGTTCTAATGCACCGATACAACTATTAGTAGTGAAATTGCTGAAGATGTAGATCTGCATGTCAATCTCATTTCTACCCTCTCACCCGAATCAGATACAAAACCACAGTGTCTAACTTCAATTGGACCACTGTACCGTTCACTTCAAATGGTAGCAGCCATTTGTCCTCATCAACCTCATTTATGTTAAATGGAGCATCAGTTTACATTTTTTGAAGTACTGGAGAATTTTCTGGTGCCTCCAAAAAATTGTTCGTCTCTGTTAGTACTCCAACAAACAATGCTGTTTCATCGCTGGAGACTGTGTCTTCCCTTCTGCTGACTGATCTGGGGTTGAGCTGAGAGTAACAATTCTGAGCAAAGTGATCTTTTCCTTTGCATCTGGAACAAAACTTGCCAAACGCTGGACACAGCCTTAATTTGTGCCTTTGACCAAACATTTTACACAGAAATACTTCATCCTGATCTTTAACCTGTTTGTGTGTGAGGAGCTGAGGAACTTTCCCAACTTTTTTCAGAAGTTTCCCACATGATATCACTACAACCCCCACAAACCCAAAAATTTGCACGGTAGATGGATTGGCCATGCCAAGTTGCCCCTTAATTGGAAAAAACATAGTTTTGAAAAATTAATTCCCCCACGGAGCCTCCTCTGCAACAGAAACTTCAGCGCCTTTTCACATTTACAACAGCAGACTTTTCTGAAACCCAACTTGCTGACTGTCTTTGCAAGCAGCATTTACAGTGTCCAAAGTGAAGCGCTGACAAGTCAATGTAATGAGTTCCGGTTACACCTCATTAATCTCAGAAAGAGAAATAATAAACATTACATTTGCTGTTTTACCACAATTACGCGAATTGAAAAAAGCTGACAGTGATTTAAAGGTTCTGTTCCTTCTTACCTGTGCACCACTCCACTCACATGGGTTCAGTTAGTTTGCTACTCAGAGAACACAATGTCAGGTTTGAACCAAAATGTGAACCAATTGTTTCTTTTAGATGCTGATCAATTGCTGCTGTTTTTTTAATGTAAACTTGCAATCCTATAGCAGCTGAAAGCCTTGCAGCGTAACATATTTTGTATTAACATGTAAAGAGAATGTATTCAGTGGATAGCCGCCATCAGAACAGGAAGGTTTCTGGTTTCACAGCAAGTTGCATTGATAAAGCAGCTTTGATGAAGGGACACATGTGGAATCTATGAGGAGAGCTAAGAGCAGTGACTTGGTTGGAGAGATGGCCTTTCAGAAAACTTGGGATGGAGAAAATAATTGAGAGCAATCATTCCGGAGAATATGACCAAAGAGGCTGCACGTTCTGCCACTGATGATAGATGGGAAAATGGAGAGAGGTGAGGCAGACATGAGGGCCTGATAAAGGGGGAAAGTGGGCTGCCAGGTGGTGGCAGGGGCTGAGAAAGTTTGGAAAATTGCACAGGTGTGGGGAAACGAGACCCCTGAGGAATCTGGAAGTGGTAACATGGGTTTTAAATAAATCACAGGATGCTGCGGATACCAAATGGGGAAGATTATTACACTAGAGGATATAGTGACCAGTGGAAACTTCAGTGCATAATGATTAGCAGCTAAGTCAACACTTAAAAGGAATTTTAAGTAACTATTCACAATAGCTTACAATGCATAAACTAAAAGGCAATGAGGGGATCATAGGACCCAGTACAATGGAAGAAAGGGTGGTTACATGAACACGCCATTACATCTGGAATCTCAATGAATAGGTTTATCCAATCATTCTTCATTGGTACATCTAATTGTACGTAAAAAGCAGTAATCTGGGGATGGATTCTCCGCAGCCCCGCGCCAAAATCTCGTTTGGTGCAGGGGTGGAGAATCAACTTTCACGGCAAAATCAGGCCCGACGCCAGTCTGGCGATTCTCCGGGATCCGAGAATCGGTGTGTTCACGGAGTACTCCGCACTGCTGGGGGGCCATTGCCAGGGGTCCGCCCAGCGATCCCCCACTTCCAACCGGCCGAGTTCCCGACGGCGTGGTTTTAACCATCTATCACCATTCGATAAGCTCGCGTGGCGGCTGCGGACTCAGTCTGCGGCCGCCCTGGTGGTGGGGCAGGGGGATCGGACACCGGGTGGGGGGGCTTATGGGTGGCCGGGGGACAGATCGGGCCGGTCGGATCTTCGGGCGCCCGGCCGATCAAGGGTGGCCTAGATTCTGCAGCTGCCTCCGCGGTCTAAGTCCGCCATGGCACTCGGCGCGGCCGCTGGAGGCCGGCGAGGTATGCTGACCGGAAGTGCGGGGGCCCGTATTCGCAGCCAAAGCTGCTTGAACCAACTCTAGGTCCCTGGCAGCCCCCTGCAGGTGAGTGAATCGACTGATCTTTTTTACTGGAAACTCAGGAGTGAAACACCAGTGTTTTTACGTCGGCGTGGGGACATAGTCCCATTTTGGGAGAATCCAGCCCCTGGTCTCGAAACATCTGTGTGTATTTTAGTTTTGTACCCTGAACTTGAAAACATCAAAAACGTTGTTGGGGGTGGGGATGGGGGGGGGGGGGGGGGGGGGGGGGAGGAGGGGGGGGGGGGGTGCGAGAAGGATAAAGCAGTTTGCTTATTGAATTGTTGCCATGGATCACATCTTACTGCAATAAATTTGCTTTGAACAGTGTGAGGCAAGTCCTTTCCTTCAGGAAAAGTGAAAAATTAACAGCTATTCCCAGCTGTGCGAAGAATGTCTACTTGCAATGCTTCATTAACTTGTCTTTATGTCCAACTCAAAGAGTTTCTCTCAAAGGCAATAGAAAGCCATTATTCCCAGTAACCCCAAAACAGAGCCTGGTACATCCTATTCCTTGTCCTTTTCTCCTACCACTATAAGTGATTAAATTAAAGCAAGAAAAACAGATAAAACTATAAATAGAACAGAGTGTGGAACAGCTGTGCTTTGTGTGGGCCGCCCTGTCCACTCACACCTCTGATACTAGCCAAGGAAAAGGCAAGATGCGAGTTGTGTGTTAAAAAGAGAATCATGTTTGAGAGTTAATGAACAGTCACCTGTTATCAGTTTGGATCATCGGTAAAGCAAAGGGCATGAAGCATGACACTTCTTTCATTGCCATCACTCCTCAGCCCCCATCCTCAAGGCCTTTATTGCACTCCACTGTCTAGTTGTTGCTTTCCTCTTATCTTTCCAATTAATCATCAAACTTGGTAGCTTAATGCAGTCAAGTCAAAGATGTAGATGTTCACTTTCGAAAGTGGTGGGAGTTAAGCTAAGCAATGCTAAGTGACATCAAGGTCTTTCTTCTCAGTTCTGAAAGCTGTATCTATAACAAAGATTTGAAAATGAACCCAGATTAGGTTACCAGTGTGAACTATAAGAAGATATGCTGTAATCGTAATCTTTTCTTGACACATGTAATTTGTCCAGTGCATTTTGTAGCTTGCTTTTATGTATGGTCTCCCAAAGACATCTGTTCGTAAAAACATTACATGGTTTCAACCAGTGAAACGTCAACATTTAGAGTCCACAATCCCTAAAACAACAATCTGCTGCATGTAAGGTATGGTCTGTTGTGTTTATAGGAATGCAGCACTGCAGATTTTGTGACCATCAGCCTGCAGTCTGTGACAGTGTTTCTGGCCTCTGTGCACAGCATTCCGGAAGCAGCACCATCTCCCGCTCATTGCCTCATTTATTTGTAATATTTTAAAAAATAAATTTAGAGTACCCTATTCTTTTTTTTCCAACTAAGAGGCAATTTAGCGTGGCCAATCCGCCTACCATGCATATCCATTTTTTCTTTGGGTTGGGTTGGTAGGGGGGAAGATTGTGCAAACTCCACACGGACAGTGACCCGGAGCCGGGATTAACCCGAGTCCTTAGCGGCATGAGGCAGCAGTGCTAACCACTGTGCCACCATGCCGCTCTCCTTTATAGTATTTCCTTTGCACACATATGGATAGCACTGTAGCTTCACAGCGCCAGGGTCCCAGGTTCGATTCCCCGCTGGGTGACTGTCTGTGCGGAGTCTGCACGTTCTCCCCGTGTCTGCGTGGGTTTCCTCCGGGTGCTCCGGTTTCCTCCCACAGTCCAAAGATGGGCAGGTTAGGTGGATTGGCCGTGATATATTGCCCTTAGTGTCCAAAAAGGTTAGGAGGAGTATTGGGTCACGGGGATAGGGTGGATAGGTTTAAGTGGGTCGGTGCAGACTCGATGGGCTGAATGGCCTCCTTTTTCACTGTATGTTTATGTTCTATATAATTTTATTTAACATCTGCACTGAAAATATATTAATAATTAATTGTGTGCAGTGCTCATCTACCCCAGGAGTGGCTGCACCAATATGGCAGGGAGCATTAGTGTGTATGTCTCAACCTTACTGTGGTGAGCAGCAGAATCTCCCAGGACCTCAGCATTAGCCTAAGTCCCTCAGTGAGCCGCTGGTCCCTCTAAAGTTCAAGGTGAGCCATGTCACCAACTGGAAGCCAGAGAGAAAAGGAAGGGGAAGTGTGGGAAACAACTGTCAGCTGAGTAACAAGAACTGCTGTGGAGTTCCCTCAGATAAACCAAACATATCGGAAATAAATTCAAAATGTCAATATTTTAACCACATGGCCAGCTGAATGTCTCTGAAATGCTGCATCCTGAAACAATGGTTAAGGTGGTAGAGTTAACATCACGAGGTCCCAGGTTGGTAAACATCCCGAGGTCCCTGGTTGGGAGAGTTAACATCCCGAGGTCCCAGGATTGTACGGTTAACATCCCGAGGTCCCAGGTTGGTACGGTTAACATCCCGAGGTCCCAGGATGGTACGGTTAACATCCCGAGGTCCCAGGATGGTACGGTTAACATCCCGAGGTCCCAGGTTGGTACGGTTAACATCCCGAGGTCCCAGGATTGTACGGTTAACATCCCGAGGTCCCAGGTTGGTACGGTTAACATCCCGAGGTCCCAGGATGGTACGGTTAACATCCCGAGGGTCCCAGGATGGTACGGTTAACATCCCGAGGTCCCAGGTTGGTACGGTTAACATCCCGAGGTCCCAGGATGGTACGGTTAACATCCCGAGGTCCCAGGATGGTACGGTTAACATCCCGAGGTCCCAGGATGGTACGGTTAACATCCCGAGGTCCCAGGATGGTACGGTTAACATCCCGAGGTCCCAGGATGGTACGGTTAACATCCCGAGGTCCCAGGATGGTACGGTTAACATCCCGAGGTCCCAGGTTGGTACGGTTAACATCCCGAGGTCCCTGGTTGGTACGGTTAACATCCCGAGGCCCCAGGCTGGGAGAGTTAACATCCCGAGGTCCCAGGTTGGGAGAGATATCATCCTGTGGTCCCAGGTTGGTACGGTTAACATCCCGAGGGTCCCAGGTTGGTAAACATCCCGAGGCCCCAGGTTGGGAGAGTTAACATCCTGTGGTCCCAGGTTGGTACGGTTAACATCCTGAGGTCCCAGGTTGGTAAACATCCCGAGGTCCCAGGTTGGTAAACATCCCGAGGTCCCAGGTTGGGAGAGTTAACATCCCGAGGTCCCAGGTTGGTAGAGTTAACATCCCGAGGTCCCAGGTTGGGAGAGTTACTATCCCGAGTCCCAGATTGGGAGAGTTAACATCCCGAGGTCCCAGGTTGGTACGGTTAAAATCCCGAGGTGGCCATGCTAAATTGTCCCTCAGTGTCCAAAAGGTTAGGTCAGATTACTGAGTTACGGGGATCGGGTGGAAGCGTTGGCTTAAATAGGGTGCTCTTTCCAAGGGCCGTTGCAGACCCGATGGGCCGAATGGCCTCCTTCTGCACTGTAAATTCCATGATTAACTATTTATCCTCTTTCCCTTTTTGAAAGTTATTTTTGAATCTGTTCCTTCTCAGGCAGCAACTTCCAGATCACAGCAATCCACTGTTACTTTGGGTTTTCAGTTATTAATTTACTGCATTTTACAAAGTGCATTAGTGAGGCTCCTTATGAACAACATTTCCTTTCATTAATAGGCTCTGTAGATGGACTTTGGACCGTCATGGAAATGGTGAATCCCTCTTTGCTTCTGATAGTTTATTCCTTTTATGCAACCCCCTGCTGCCAACATTATTTGAAGCAAGAATGGAGCACCCTGATTGCAAGACATGCCAAAATGATAGGAGGCCATTGCGCCTGTCACACAGACGTTGTGTATTGGGCCGAGGCTTCAGATCACTACAGGAACCATCATAATCAGTTGGCCACACAGAACCTTGAGGCGACTGAAAAAGGGACGTTGTTAGAACAGATCCATACTGTGCACTGCTTAATCTGAAAATTGCTCAGTATGGCTACCAGATCAATCCCCACTACCAGGTAATTTGTTGTCCGGAAACAATGGATGCAAATGCGACATGTCAGCATACCAAATCTGCTGAGTCTGATGTAGCGGTCAATGGAGACATGCCAGCATACCAAATCTGCTGAGTCTGATGTAGCGGTCAATGGAGACATGCCAGCATACCAAATCTGCTGAGTCTGATGTAGCGGTCAATGGAGACATGCCAGCATACCAAATCTGCTGAGTCTGATGTAGCGGTCAATGGAGACAAAGCACATTATGTCCTTAAAAACTAATCATTTTAGTGACATACAGAAAAACTAGAAGTATGGGAGAATTACTGGAGTAGTCCTGACTGCTGCCAATTCATGTTCAATTGAGTTTGATAATCTAATGTCCGGAGCAATACTTTAAGAGGTGATTTTTTTTTGGGGGGGGGGGGGGGGTGATGTTCGAGAGTGTTATAAGGATTTGCTCAGTAGGTCTCCTTACGAGGTTCCGAAGCGTATACAGTTGAACAGCAGTGTTTATTGGGAACATATAACTATTTATATATCAACAAAGTACCGTCCAAACTGGGAGCTAACTTCATACTGACTCTCTCATACTGTCATGTGTCTCTCAACAAAATCATACTGTGGGTGGTACTGTTCTCCAGTGTCACATTAACATTCACTGCGCTGAATACCCTTATCATGCACTCGTGGAGAAATGTAAAAGTATTTAAATTATTCCCACCTGAGAGGGGGCTACAAAAGCTTTTCCAATCCAGAGCTTATAGGTGCTGAACCCAGTCAGTGGTTTCCAGGCAGAGGTTATCATTTGAGCTCATCATTCTACCTGTCAAATGTATTCTCTTTGAGGTGAGATTTGCAGAAGAAAACATCTGTTCTCAGGAAGGAGTATTCAGAATGACTTTAATCTGTATTAGGTTTTTTGAAGAGCGATCGAGGGATTTGTTTTAAAAGTACTCTACATAAAGAAGAGTTCTGTCTCGGTGTGTTTTCTCTCATCTGGAAGTTGGGACTTCTGTAACAAACCACAGCATCTTATCCGAAAATAGCTGACAATTTTCCCAAGTGGCTGGCTTTGTGTGTAAGCTTGTCAGTGGTGGGCAGTCTGTTCGACCATGGAGAGAGCTACCTTGTGCTCAGCTCACATCCACAAATTCCCATTTTTGCACAAAGGTTATTGGATAGACATCTGGAGGAAACAACCATGACTGATTGTTATCCCTTTCTCAGCCAAGAGCCAGATGGAACTGCAGCTGAAGCAAAGACCACCCCAAAGTCTGCAAAGACCAAGGGGAGTAAATGACCAAATGTTACATTAAAGAGAAAAATGCAAGTTCCCAAATTTATAATTTGTTAATTTAATTTTTTTCAGATAATTTGAAATTACCATCCAGATCCCAACAGTCTGCTCAATTAGTACCTCTGCCATCAGACTCAACCTCCAGCCGTGACTGCAGTGTGTGCCTTCTGAAGGAGAAACTGCAACACCTCATCAAATTAACTTCATCAAAAAAGACGAGCAGCAAGAATGGACGGACATCATCCACTAAACCCCCCTTACAAGGCACACATCCCCAGACATCGATCAGTCCAGCAGTTCCTGTGTTATTATGGAACAGAGAGGGCGGGATTCTCCGTCAGTGGGATTCTCTGTCAGCGGGATTCTCCGTCAGCGGGATTCTCCGTCAGTGGGATTCTCCGTCAGTGGGATTCTCTGTCAGCGGGATTCTCCGTCAGTGGGATTCTCTGTCAGCGGGATTCTCCGTCAGCGGGATTCTCCGTCAGTGGGATTCTCTGTCAGCGGGATTCTCTGTCAGCGGGATTCTCTGTCAGTGGGATTCTCTGTCAGCGGGATTCTCCGTCAGCGGGATTCTCTGTCAGCGGGATTCTCTGTCAGTGGGATTCTCCGTCAGCGGGATTCACCGTCAGTGGGATTCTCCATCAGTGGGATTCTCCGTCAGTGGGATTCTCCGTCAGCGGGATTCTCCGTCAGCGGGATTTTCTGTCAGCGGGATTCTCTGTCAGTGGGATTCTCCGTCAGCGGGATTCTCCGTCAGCGGGATTCTCTGTCAGCGGGATTCTCCGTCAGCGGGATTCTCCATCAGCGGGATTCTCCGTCAGCGGGATTCTCCGTCAGCGGGATTCTCTGTCAGTGGGATTCTCCGTCAGCGGGATTCACCGTCAGTGGGATTCTCCATCAGTGGGATTCTCCGTCAGCGGGATTCTCCGTCAGCGGGATTCTCTGTCAGCGGGATTCTCTGTCAGTGGGATTCTCCGTCAGCGGGATTCTCCGTCAGCGGGATTCTCTGTCAGCGGGATTCTCCGTCAGCGGGATTCTCCATCAGCGGGATTCTCCGTCAGCGGGATTCTCTGTCAGTGGGATTCACCGTCAGCGGGATTCACCGTCAGTGGGATTCTCCATCAGTGGGATTCTCCGTCAGCGGGATTCTCCGTCAGCGGGATTCTCTGTCAGCGGGATTCTCTGTCAGCGGGATTCTCTGTCAGCGGGATTCTCCGTCAGCGGGATTCTCTGTCAGCGGGATTCACCGTCAGCGGGATTCACCGTCAGCAGGATGCTCCGTCAGCGGGATTCTCTGTCAGTGGGATTCACCGTCAGTGGGATGCTCTGTCAGCGGGATTCTCTGTCAGCGGGATTCTCCGTTTCGCCGGCAGCGCACCCACGCCTGCGAATTTCCTGACGGCGTGAGGATGGCCACAATGGAAAACTCCACTGACCGGCTGCCGAGACGGAAGATACCGCTGCCAGCAGGGGTGCACCGCGCCATAAAGAGGGTCTGCTGGGACAGAGAATGCTGCCCATGATCTTGTGTATCAGTCATGGCTCAATTGTAAATACACTTGCCTCTGAATCACGGCTCCGGGTTCACGCGCCAGGACTTGAGCATAAAAATCAAGTCTGACACTCCTGTAACACTGAGGGAGCTGCACTGTCAGAGCTGACCTGCTTTCAGGTGAAATATTTGTGGCCCCAATGCCTGCTCGAGTGGGTGTAAGTGATCCCACAGCACTATTTCAAAGCAGAGCAAGTAAGTGATCCCTGAGTGTCCTGGTCATTATTTATCCCTCAATCCACAGGCCAAATAAAATCATCTGGTCATTATCACATTTCTGCTTGTGGAACTTTGCTACGTGCAAATTAGCAGCTATGGGTGCGATTTACTCGCTGCATTGTTCTGAGGTGAGGGCGTGACGAGGCCGTTAGATCGTGGGAGAGGCCAAAACCATGCTGGGCGCCGATCGGTTTGCGATCTAACCGACTCGCTCCCGTTGGCGAAATCAGGAAGTCGCTGAGGTCTGGCGAGAAACCAATAACTTTCGCCCAATCTCCAGGCAATTAACGGGAGCAACCCCCTATCAGCGGTCTCCCGTGATCTAACTCCCTCTTCAGTAGGTCAGGCTGGTTCCGATTCAGGCTGCTGTGGGGATCCGAGCAGGTTCACAGCCATCTTCACTCCTGGGCAATGAGCCCGAGTACTAGAGTTGTTGCCCAAGTGCCCGGGGATGGGGGGGGGCTCTTGGTCAGCATGATCCGCTATCGGTGGTGGGTAGGGTGCTCACCTATGGCCGGGGGGGGGGGGGGGGCACGAGAGATGACTGTCTCAGCACCCGTGGGTGCACCATGCCACCCCCTGGATCGTGTGTTTCTGTTCTGGGACAATCCCAGCCCCTGCCTATCTGCCCCACTGACCAACAATAACTCCCACTGACCGCAGAGGCCTCAGATTACGCGGCTGAAGGCTATTGCTAATTGGGAATTGGCATTTCACAGCTCCCAAGTGAATTCCTGTGCCAGGTGGCATGTGGGAGATATTGCCAAGCACCCCAAACAGTCGGTGATGCTTGAACACTGCAGGAAGCACCACCACAGACGCAGCAGCCAACATCTGAACATCCGGGGGCTGGTCCCCAGCACCAGGAACATTTCAGCGACCAGAGGGTGGGGACCAGCGGCCGGTACAGGTAACGTTACATGCGGGTTTCTAGGGTACAGGATCTGAGGTCTGGTGACCAGGGACCCCCGCTGCAGCCAGGGGTGTGTGGGCAGGTTGTGTCGGATGGTAGTGGGTGTGGGAGGAGAGGGGGAGAAAGGGCAATGGGGGAACGGAGGGTCCGGGGTGGAAACACCCTGTCTAATTTCTCATAGATGTTACAAGGGGAATGGATGATATCTTGGACCCCCGCGGAAGCTGCCCTCGTGTTGCTGCTGGCAGGCTGGGCGGCCAGAGGCCGGAGAAGGCAGCGGCAGCAGCGCCAACAGAGGCTCGAGGCAGCCAACCATGTGCAGGGCCCCGCCACATACCCTGAGGACCCGGCCGCCCATAAGGCCAGGGAGGGACCGAGAGAGGGAGGCCGGCAAAGGCCCAAGGTGCAGAGACATCGCTGGTCTTTCGAACTGATGATGAACAGCTTGTGCTGCAGGAGGCTCTGCCTCAACAAGGGGACAGTGCAGAACCTGCCATGCCCTAGCAGATTTGGCACCACCTGGAAGAGGAGGATACGCGGTCCTGGTGGCCGTCAAGGTCACCGCAGCCCTGAACGTCAACGCCTCAGGATCATTCCAGGCCTCGAGTGGGGACCTGTGTGGCATCTCACAAGCTCCAGCCTATAAGTGCATCTATGAGGTCCCGGATTCCCGGATTGGTGGAGCCTGGAGATGAAAGCTGTGCCGTAAATGCTGTGGTCTCTTTGGAGCTCCCCTCTGATGTGTTCTCATGGGAGGCAGAGGGGGAGGGACCATCCTGTATGGGCCGGCACCGTGATCAGGATCCTGAAGAGTGCCCAATTCATTTTTTCCAATTAAGGGCAATTTAGCGTGGCCAATCCACCTGCCCTGCACATCTTTTGTGGGGGCGTGTATGGCATTAACAACTCACGTGTGACAGGTCATCTGTGTGGGGGCCGGAGGAAGCTGACCTCTGCGCCGTACGGCAGTGCCAGTGGCAACCCAGCGGTGGAGGTCATTGACCTTCGTGCGGCACTGGGTTCCAGTCCCCGTGTTGACAGCCGCTGCTCCCAGGTGGCACTGGCTGCCCTGTGGCTGAGCCCCCGACTCTCGGCGGAACAGGGCATGGTGTCCGGTTTTGACCGTGTCCAACAGTCTGGCCAGGTGGGTATCTCCGTGGGGCTGGTCTCCTCGCTGGCCTGGCTGTCAGTTGTGTGGGGTTGACTGTGCAGGATCGGTTTCAGAGCTGTCCCCCCCGTTAGCGGGTGGCTGGCAATTTAGCCGGCGGGACCATCATTTGCGGCGTGAGGCCTGTGGGGCCTCGTTAAGTGGACTAATTAACATTGTATATGGTGACGGCCTCACTGGGCCGAGCATCGCGAAGCTCGCGGCAGTTCCCACTCACTACCACACTTAGAAATGTTTTGGTTAAATCGCGCCCTCTGTTCACTGGCTGTTAAATGCTTTGAGAAGTGTGATGGTCATGAAAGGCACTATACAAATGTAAGACTTTCTTTTTCTTTTTTGAAGCCAGCTTGAATTAGTTACTTCATTGGTTAGGAGAATCCAAATAGTTAAAGCTGCCAAGAAGTCTCTCACAGGCTGAACCATTGATTGACCGATTCATCAAGAGAGATCAGACTGGGTTTTCTTGAATGGTATTGTGCAGGGGACAAATATGAGATTTCCTTTCCAAAGTCCCTCCAGCAGGCCAACAGCAGCTAGATGACAGACTAAGATAATAACAAGTGGCATGGAAATTGACCCTCTGTGTACCACAGTAATGTTCTGCAGTGGACTCCAGCTCTGATACAGGACGATGGGAAGACGGACTATTGCTGGGGTTGCCAAGCTCAGAAAGGCATCTTGCTCCTTCGATGACTGGAAGAAAGATTACAAAATAAATACCAGATGTTACCGCTGGATTTGAGGACTGTTGGGCCCGCTGCAAGTTAAAAACCTACAAGCCAAGAAAATAAAAACAATTTGTGGTTGTAAGAAAATGGAATTTCCATAAAACCTATCAAGTTATCCGTTGTGAGAGTATTTGGTAGTATGTTAATGATATTAATTTGAATATATGTTTGTGCTAATTTGTATGCCATCACATGAAGTGATGCATTATCATATAATTCACCGTTCTTATACATTTCACACGTGCAAACTGGAAGGAATAAAGGCTTCAACCTCTCTGTCTGCCTTTCAGCTCCCTTTGTATTAATCTCGGGAATAATGCAACAATAAAAATTAAAATAAATGCTTAATGATCAGAACATTGGTGGAAGTCATTGAAAAACCTGAAACACTTCGGCCAGGGTACAACGGTTTGATGGTTTCATAGAATTTATGGTGCAGAAGGAGGCCATTCGGCCCATCGGGTCTGCACCAGCCCTTGGAAAGAGCATCCCACTTAAGCCCACATTCCATCCTATCCCTGTAACCCAGTAACCAAACCTAACCTTTTTGGACACTAAGAGCAATTTATCATGGCCAGTCCACCTAACCTGCACATCTTTGGGACTGTGGGAGGAAACCGGAGCACCCGGAGGAAACCCACGCAGACATGGGGAGAAGGTGCAGACTCCACACAGACAGTGACCCAGCCGTGAATCGAACCTTGGACCCTGGAACTGTGAAGCAACTGTGTTAACCACTGTGCTACCGTGCTGCCCCCAAAATGATACTGAACTCACTGGAGTTGAGAAGAATGAGAGGCGACCTTATTGAGAATTATCGGATTCTCAGGGGGTTTGACAGGGTCGATGCTGAGAGGCTGTTTCCCCTTGTGGGAGAGTCTAGGACCAGAGGGCAGCATCTCAGAGTGAGGGAGTCACCCATTTCAGGCAGAGATGAGGAGGAATTTCTTCTCTTAGAAGGTAGTGAATCGGTGGAATTCTTTACCGTAGAGAGCTGTAGAGGCTGGGTCGTTAGTTATGTTCGAGGCTGAGAGAGACAGATTTTTAATCAGTGAGGGAATCGAGGGTAATGGAGTTGAGGATTAACACACCAGATCAGTCATGACCTCATTAGATGGCAGAGCAGACTCGATGGGCTGCTTGGCCCACATCTTTTCTCATGTCTTATGGTTATGAATGCAAATCCCACCGTGGAAAGTTGTGAATGGAATTCAATAGAAGTGTTCATTTGTAGGCTTTCCAAAAACTGTCAGATTGTTGTAAAAATCCAATTGCTTCAACTAATAATAATAATCAATGATAATCTTTATTAGTGTCACAAATAGGCTTACATTAACTCTACAATGAGGTTACTGTGAAAATCCGCTAGTCACCACATTCCGGCCCCTGTTCGGGTACACAGAGGGAGAATTCAGAATGTCCAATTCACCTAACAGCACATCTTTTGGGACTAATGCAACCCTGCCACCTGTACACTGTCTGCCTACAGGAAACTCCAGTTCAACATTACGTGGCTGATTAATGCTCTCAGGAATGGACGCTATATGGTGCCTTGTCAGTGTTGGATAGAACCCAAAAACGAGTGAAAATAATTGGTTTTCAAAGTAGTTACAATGGCCCTGAAGATGCAAAAGGACATTAGAAACAACACAAGTTACTAATTTAATGAAAAGTATTGGATGCTGAATATCTTCCATCTAACACTGCAGTTAGGTTCAGCAAGATTAACTAGTTGTAATTGGGGTGAGGAGAATCTGAGATGCTTCCACAGAGACTGAGATTGAAGCAAACAGGTGAAGTGGACAATGACAAACAATAATAGCACGGAGTTCAAAGCCGAAAACACCATAATACTGAGAGCAGCAACAATCCATGGCAGGGGACTAATGGGGAACCTGAATGTCAATAGATGCAGACAAATGGGCCGGGATTCGCCGACCCTGCGCCGGGTCGGAGAATCCCCGGGGGAGGCGCGAATCCTGCCCGACGCCGGCTTCCCTATTCTCTGGCACCGTTTTTTGGGCGCCAGCGAGATCCCCGCCACGCTGGTTGGGGGCCATTGACAGCCCCCCCACCCCCCCGCCAGCAATTCTCCGTGCGCCGATGGGCTGAGTGGCCGACAAGTTTTGCCCAGTCCCACCGGGGTGGATTACCCACCTCACACATGGCGTGACCTGGCAGGTGAGTGTGCGGCAGCCGTCCTGGGGGGGATCTGACCACAGGGGGGCCCCCATGTTGGCCAGGTCTGCGATCAGGACCTACCGAGCAGCGGGCTGGTTCCGTGGGGGCCTTCTTTCCTACGTGCCGGGCCCCTGTAGGTCTCCGCCATATTGCCCGGGAGCCAGCGCCGAGAATGGAACCCCTGCACATGCGCACAAATACGCCAGCCGTTCTGCGCATGCACGGAAATACGGTGGCCACTCTGCACATGCGCGGAAATACGCTGCCCGTTCTGCGCATGGGCGAACACGCGCTGGCCCTTCGGCGTCGGCTGGAGCTGCGGGAACCACTCCGGCAACAACCTCGCCCCCTAGAAAGTGGAGAATTCCTCACTTTCGGGGGAATTTGACGCCGGAGTGGTTGCCACCGGTTTTAATGCCGGCGTGGGAACATAGCCCCATTATTGGAGAATCCCGCACGTGGCCTTTTACTATGAGTTTGACGAGAGCGTGTGTAATGAGAAATTATATCGAAGCTCAGTTAAAAATAAAAATGCAACCAATAAAAAATCTTGTAAGTTCTGGGGGAATATATCGTAGCACACTCAGTACAAACTTGAATCACAAATTAGACAAAAAGAATTAATTCTGAAAATAAATACTCCAGTTAATTGGCAGAGGTAGTGAGAGAAATTCTCACATCATCTTGGCAGATGTAGATTATCAATTGGCAGTTACCACGTGAGGCTTTTAGGAAACTTTCACACTTGTATATAAAGGACGCACAATTAAATGTCTGTATTGTCCTCCCCATTGTAAAGTCTGCATTGTTAAAAGCTTTCTGTTGAAATGATCTCACAGGAGCTGTAAATGTTGACGTCTGTAAAGGTTGTTGAAAATCAGTTTACCACCTCTGGTAACAAGCTGAAAACAAATAATGTGCTTACTAGGCTTAAGTTTCATTACATATCGTACAGGTGTCAAATTTTATTAGCTGTAGTAAAAACACTCCTTGATTGACAATTATTTTGATTTCTGCTGTACTTAAATTGTTCCAGAGGAACATTAAACTGCAACTGGTAAATGGTCATTGAAGATGATGAATTATGGCAAATAGTTCACCACCAGCTCTTGTACAAAACACTGCAGCACATCAAAATAAACGACAAACAATCAAGGTCTGACACATAAACAGCACATCTCTTTCGAAAGGAATTGAATCACTCACCCTGAACATCTTTGTTATAAATTTAGAGTACCCAATTCATTTTTTCCAATTAAGGGACAATTTAGTGTGGCCAATCCACCTACCCTGCACATCTTTGGGTTGTGAGGGCGAGACCCACGCAGACACGGGGAGAATGTACAAACTCCACACAGACAGTGACCCAGAGCCGGAATCGAACCTGGGACCTCAGCGCCAGGGCTAACCCACCGTGCCACCATGCCGTCCTGGGTCCTCGGCCCTGTGAGGCAGCAGTGCTAACCACTGCACCACCGTGCTGCCCTGGCGTTGTGAGGCAGCAATGCTAACCACTGCGCCACCATGTCATCCTGGCACCGTGAGGCAGCAGTGCTAACCACTGCACCACCATGCTGCCCTGGCGTTGTGAGGCAACAATGCTAACCACTGCACCACGGTGTCGCCCTCGCCATAATCTTATTGATTGGCAGGTCAGGCCTGAGGGGCCAAATTGCCGATTCCTCTATTTCTCAGGTTCTTATGCTCTGGTTCTGTAATTTACTAATGCATCAAAAAAATTATTATACTCTGTTCTCCAAAAGAAACACTTTTTTTTGTATCTACCCCCCAAACAACAGAAGAAAATTTGACAACAGACCTCTCCCAGCATCACATTGGAGCAAATCAAACTCATACACCAAGCCCCCTCTCTGTGCCGCACACAAGCTTCACAGTCCACGCACACCTCATGATGCTGCTCCCTCATCCAAACATCTTGTGAAGAGATTGGGATGCCACAAATGTCCTGGTCAACACTGATATTCCGTTATGTCTAGGGATGTGAAGCTTTAACAGGCAGAAGATACTCCGGTCCCCCCCCCCCCCCACCAGAACGGTGTGAATAAGCACCAATGGGGCAATATCCTGGTTAGAGCATGTGATGTATGTCAGCCTGTGGAGGAACTTCCGGTGGCGGCGATGACGTAGGAAGCCGCACATTTGGGAGCTCCCGATTCAAACTGACTTTCGGCTCTTTTTAGAGCCCAAAACGGAATTTTTTCGACGTCTCCCGGTGGGCGAAGGTGTGCTGATCGACTTTCTCCGCGTTTCATGACTCGAACTCGGAGTGGAAAGGGGGAAAAAAACGGCAGAAGCTCCCCAGCTAAAACGGAGGAAGGAATCCAAGATGGCTCTCCTGCGCTGTTTTGCCGATTTTAAGGCTGAGGTGCTGAGCTCTCTACAGGAAACGAATAAAACGCTTTCGGAGATTCAGACGACCCAGGGTGCTGCCATCCAGGCGTTGCAGGCGCAGGCCGCTGAACGAGAGGAGGAGGCCGTGGTCCTCGTGAGTAAGGTGGAGGGGCACGAGGTACTCCACAAGAAGTGGCAAGACCGCTTCGAGGAGCTTGATCACCGCATGAGGCGGAAGAATCTGAGGATCTTGGGCCTTGCGGAGGGGCTGGAGGGGTCGGATCTGACAACCTACATGGCCACGATGCTGAATGTGGGGGCAGGATCTTTCCATCTGCCCCTGGAGCTGGAGGGAGCCCACAGAGTACTGGTCAGGAGGCCTAAGGAGAACGAACCCCTGCGTGCGGTGCTAGTGAGGTTCCACCGGTTCAGTGATCGGGAGTGTGTGCTGCGCTGGGCCAAGAGGGTGAAGAGCAGCAATTCGGAGAATGGGGTAGTGCGGATCTACTAGGATTGGAGTGCGGAGGTGGCTAAGCAGCGGTCCGGGTTTAATCGGACGAAGGAGGTGCTCTATAAGAAGAAAATAAAAATTAAGTTTGGAATGTTGCAGCCTGCGCGCTTGTGGGTAACTTATTTGGAGCGGCATTATTATTTTGATTCCCCGGAGGAGAAGCTGGACTCGAACTAGGGGTTGGGGGTTGCGGGGTCGGTTGTAATGCTTTATTGCTGGTTTCTGCTGTTGCTGTGTTTTTTCTGTACTTTTGTAATTTTGATATGGTTATTTATTGGGGTGTTCTGTTTTTTGTTAGGGGGCATTGTTTGAGTTTTGTATCTTGCGGGGAGGGTTGGGGGGGTTTGTTGTATTCTATGTCGGGTTGGGGGTATGGAGTGGGGCTGGTATTTGGGAGCTGCGTCAGAAGGTGTGGTGGGGCAGTGCGAAAGCGCGGGCTTTCCTCTGGTTTCCCGCGCTGCGGGGCTGGGGGGTGGAGACGATGACGGGGGGGGGGGGGGGGGGGGGCCTTAACTGGTTCCTCCCCGCGCTGGAGCGGTGCCTGGAGGAGGGACAGGATGGGGGATGATCCCACTCTGGGAGGGGTCGGGTTTTTGGCGGGAGTTTCCGGGTCAGCAGAAGTTAGCTGACCCACGGAAGTACAATGGAGGACGGTTCGCGGCTAGGAGGGTTCCTAACCTGGGGGGGGAGGGAGGGGGGGGGGGAAAGGGGAATACCGGGTTGCTGCTGGCAGGGTCAGGAAGGAGCTGGTGCGGGCCGTGGGGACAGAGGTGAGGTGTTGTCGCTGTGGGGACTGGGTCGGGCAGGGGGTGCTGGCCTGGGGTGGGCAGTCGACGGGCTATGGCTAGTCGACGAGGGAGGGAGGCGGTTGGTCACCTGGAATGTGAGAGGACTGAATGGGCCGGTGAAGCGGTCTAGGGTACTTGTTCATCTGAGGGGGCTAAAGGCAGATGTGGCAATGCTTCAGGAGACCCACCTGAAGGTGGCGGACCAGGTCCGTCTGAGGAAGGGGTGGGTGGGGCAGATTTTCTACTCCGGGTTGGATGTGAAGAACCGGGGAGTGGCGATTCTGGTGGGGAAAAATGTGTTGTTTGAGGCATCGGAGGTGGTGGCGGATAAAGGGGGTAGGTATGTTATGGTTAGGGGCAGGCTGCAGGGAGAGAAGGTGGTACTTGCTAGTGTGTATGCCCCAAATTGGGACGATGCGGGCTTTATGAGGCGTATGCTGGGACGTGTCCCGGATCTAGAGGCGGGAGGTCTGATTATGGGGGAGGGGACTTCAATATGGTGTTGGATCCTTCACTGGATTGGTCCAGTTCAAGGACAGGTAGGAGGCCGGCGGCGGCCAAGGTGCTGAGGGGGTTTATGGACCAGATGGGAGGCGTGGACCCATGGAGGTTTGTGAGGCCGAGGGCACGGGAGTACTCTTTCTTCTCCCATGTACATAGGGTTTATTCTCGGATAGACTTCTTCGTGGTGAGTAGGGGACTGATTCCGAGAGTGGAGGAGGCCGAATATTCGGCCATTGCAATCTCCGACCACGCTCCGCATTGGATGGAGTTGGAGATGGGGGAGGTGCGGGACCAGCGCCCGTTGTGGCGGTTGGCTGTGGGGTTGTTGGCGGAGGAGGAGGTGTGCAGGAGGGTCCGGGCAAGTATTGAGGGGTACCTCGAGGTGAATGATACGGGGGAGGTCCGGGTGGGGATGGTCTGGGAAGCCCTGAAGGCAGTGATTCGTGGGGAGCTGATATCCATCCGGGCACACAGGGAGAGGAGCGAGAGGAGTGAGAGGGATAGACTGGTGGGGAAGATGCTGGAGGTAGATAGGAGGTACGCGGAGGCACCAGAGGAGGGATTGTTGGGGGAGAGGCGCAGCCTACAGGCTAAATTTGATTTGTTGACCACTAGAAAGGCGGAGGCGCAGTGGAGGAAGGCACAAGGGGCAGTGTATGAAAATGGTGAAAAGGCGAGTAGGATGCTGGCTCATCAGCTCCGCAAGCGGGATGCGGCTAGGGAAATTGCTGGAGTGAGAGATAAGAGTGGGAATGTGGTGCGGAAGGGGGTAGAGGTGAATGAGGTCTTCAAGGACTTTTACGGGGAACTGTACCGGTCGGAGCCAACGGGGGATAGGAGGGGAATGGAGAGGTTTCTCGACGGGCTTTCTTTCCCGAAGGTGCAGGTGGAGGGGTTGGGGGCGCCGGTTGAGCTGGAGGAGCTGGTTAAGGGGATCGGGCAGATGCAGTCAGGGAAGGCACCGGGGCCGGATGGGTTCCCGGTGGAGTTTTATAAAAAGTTTGTGGACCTAGTGGGCCCTTGCTGGTGCGGACACTTAATGAGGCGTGGGAAGGGGGGACTTTGCCCCCGATGATGTCGCGGGCTCTGATCTCGTTAATTTTAAAGAGGCACAAGGACCCCCAGCAGTGTGGTTCATACAGGCCCATATCTCTCCTCAACGTGGACGCTAAGGTGCTGGCAAAGATCCTGGCCACCAGGATAGAGGACTGTGTGCCAGGGGTTGTACACGAGGACCAGACAGGTTTTGTTAAGGGAAGGCAGCTGAACACGAATGTGCAGAGGTTGTTGAATGTCATCATGATGCCAGCGATTGAGGGGGAGGCAGAGATAGTGGTGGCGCTGGATGCGGAGAAGGTCTTCGATAGAGTGGAGTGGGGGTACCTATGGGAGGTGTTGGGGAGGTTTGGATTTGGTGAAGGGTTTATTAGATGGGTGAGGCTGCTATATGAGGCCCCGAAGGCGTGTGTGGCCATGAATGGGAGGAGGTCGGAGTACTTCCGGCTTTACCGAGGGACCAGGCAGGGTTGCCCCCTGTCCCCCTTGTTTGCATTGGCAATCAAACCGTTGGCGATGGCGTTGAGGGATTCAGGGAGGTGGAGGGGTTTGGTGCGGGGTGGGGAGGAACATAGGGTGTCGTTGTATGCCAATGACCTGCTACTGTATGTGGCGGACCCGGTGGGAGGGATGCCGGGGGTGATGGAGCTGCTAGCTGAGTTTGGGACCTTTTCAGGCTATAAAT
The DNA here is from genome assembly GCF_902713615.1 of Scyliorhinus canicula. Lineage (NCBI taxonomy): Eukaryota > Metazoa > Chordata > Chondrichthyes > Carcharhiniformes > Scyliorhinidae > Scyliorhinus > Scyliorhinus canicula. Next base: position 190,516,396 of record NC_052155.1, read on the forward strand.
TAAATCTAGGCAAGAGTGAGGTGTTTGTGGTGCACCCTGGGGACCAGGAGGAGGGAATTTGTAGACTCTCGCTTAGGAGGGCAGGGGGGAGTTTTAGGTACCTGGGGATGCAGGTGGCCAGGGACTGGGGGACTCTTCACAAGCATAATTTCACCAGGCTTGTGGATCAGATGGAGGAGGAGTTCAAGAGGTGGGAGATGCTGCCATTGTCGTTGGCGGGGAGGGTGCAGTCTGTCAAAATGACGGTGCTTCCGAGGTTCTTGTTCCTCTTTCAGTGCCTGCCCATCTTCATCCCCAGGGCCTTCTATAGGAGGGTGACTAGCAGTATTTTGAGCTTTGTGTAGGCACATGGGACTCCGAGAGTGAAGAGGGTTTTCCTGGAGCGAGGGAGGGATAGAGGCGGGCTGGCGCTGCCCAACCTTTTGGGGTACTATTGGGCGGCCAATGTGTCAATGGTGCGTAAATGGGTGATGGAGAGGGGGGGGGGGGGGGGGGGGCGGGGCGGCGTGAAAAGAATGGAGATGGCGTCTTGTAGAGGTACAAGCCTGGGTGCCCTGGGAACGGCGCCGTTGCCGCTCTCCCCTAAGAGGTTTACCATGAGCCCGGTGGTGGCGGCGACCCTAAGAATCTGGGGACAATGGAGACGGCATCGGGGGGAAACAGGGGGCTCGATGGAGGCTCCATTAGGTGGAAATCATTGGTTCATCCCGGGGAACACTGATGGGGGATTTAGGGGTTGGCAAAGGGTGGGCATCAGTAAATTGAAGGACCTGTTTATTGGCGGGAGGTTTGCGGGCCTGGGGGAACTGGAAGATAAATTTGGGCTTCCCCAAGGGAACATGTTCAGATACTTGCAGGTAAAGGCGTTTGATAGGCGACAGGTGGAGGAATTTCCTTTGCTGCCCTCGCAGGGGACAATGGACAGAGTGCTTTCGGGGGTGTGGGTCGGAGAGGGGAAGGTGTCTGACATCTATAAGGTAATGCAGGAGGTGGAGGAGTCGTCAGTGGAGGAGCTGAAGGCTAAATGGGAGGGGGAGCTAGCGGAGCAGATAGAGGATGGGATTTGGGCGGATGCCTTGGAGAGGGTCAACTCTTCCTCTTCATGTGCGAGGCTTAGTCTCATCCAATTTAAGGTGCTGCACCGGGCCCACATGTCTGTGACTCAGATAAGTAGGTTCTTTGGGGGTGAGGACAGGTGCACCAGATGTTCGGGGAGCCCAGCGAATCATGCCCATATGTTCTGGACATGCCCGGCACTGGAAGAATTCTGGAAGGGGGTGGCGGGGACGGTGTCGAGGGTGGTTGGATCCAGGGTCAAACCAGGGTGGGGACTCGCGATTTTTGGAGTTGCGGCGGAGCTGGCAGTGCAGGAGGCGAAAGAGGCCGGTATTTTGGCCTTTGCGTCCCTAGTAGCCCGGCGGAGGATCTTGATGCAGTGGAAGGATGCGAGGCCCCCAAGTGTGGAGACCTGGATCAGTGACATGGCGGGATTTATAAAATTGGAGAGGGTCAAATTTGCCCTGAGAGGATCAGTACATGGGTTCTATAAACGGTGGCAGCCTTTTCAGGACTTTCTGGCTCAAAGATAGGTATCTTGGTCAATAGTAGCAGCAACCCGGGGGGGGGGGAGTTCTTTATTTTTGTTTCTATTTTTTCTATGGTTATTTAACTTAATATTGTGTTAATTTAAGTTGTTGTTAATATGTTTTGTTGTTCATTGAGGATGGACGAATAGTTATGACTTATCATTATTGTTATTGTTGGTATTTTATTGCGGTTCATTGTTATATAAATACAAAATTTTTCAATAAAAATTTTTTTTTTTTAAATGTCAGCCTGTGGAGCTCCACTCCCCAATCACACAAGTCAATAAAGTCCTCACTCAAACCCAGTGCCCACCTGCAGAGGGTCAGACAGATTGCTGCCAATGTCAGTGCATCCCCATTGCTCTCCAGCAGTACAGAAGGACACCCCAATTTTTTTGATAAATTTAGAGTACCCAATCAATTTTTTCCAATTAAGGGGCAATTTAGCGTGGCCAATCCACCTACCCTGCACATCTCTGGGTTGTGGGGGCGAAACCCACGCAAACACGGGGAGAATGTGCAAACTCCACACTGACAGTAACCGAGAGCCGGGGTCGAACCTGAGTCCTCGGCGCCGTGAGGCAACAGGGCTAACCACTGTGCCACCGTGCTCCCTCGGGCACCCCCAATACTAATGAGGTAAGCCCTCCAAGCACTCCTGCAAATTTACTCCTCAAAACCATATTCTCTCTGAGCCTGAAGCATAAAGGAATACAGCACGAACGTGCTCTCCTGTAAATGCTCTGTTGAGAATGCACATCACAACATCATCAGTGTAAGGTCAATTTAAACAGAAACTTGCTTCGCCCCAGACCAATTATTATTGAAATATTTATTCACTTTCCATTATAAGTAAACTCTTAAAATCCATAACTTTGAGATACAATTGGTAAGCATTTAGAAGCACGTGGATTAATCAAGGAGAGCAGCGTTGGCAAGCCATGCTTGAAGATCTGGATGGATATTGGGAATCCATTATAACAGCCTTGTTTTTTTATTACAAGAGCCTCTTATGTGGATTTGAACAGGTAGCAACATAGAAAATAGGAGGAATAGGCCATTCGGCCCCTTGAGCCTGCAACAATTAAGAACAAAGAAAAGTGCAGCACAGGAACAGGCCCTTCGGCCCTCCAAGCCTACGCCGACCATGCTGCCCATCTAACCTAAAACCTTCTACACTTCTGGGGTCCGTATCCCTCTATTCCCATCCTATTCAAGTATTCATCAAGATGTATCTTAAACGTCACTTTCGTACCTGCTTCCACCACCTCCTCCGGCAGCGAGTTCCAGGCACCCACTACCCTCTGTGTAAAAAACGTCCCTCGCACACCTCCTCTAAACTTTGCCCCTTGAACCTTAAACCTATGTCCCCTAGTAATTGACTCTTCCACCCTGGGAAAAAGCCTCTGACTGTCCACTCTGTCCATCCTCTCATAATTTTGTACACATCTATCAGGTCGCCCCTCAACCTGCGTTGTTCCAGTGAGAACAGCAAGAAGTCTGACAACACCAGGTTAAAGTCCAAAAGGTTTGTTTCAAACACTATCTTTCGGAGCACAGCTCCTTCCTCATCTATATTTATATCTATTTCACCTGAGGGAGGAGCAGTGCTCCAAAGGCTAGTGTTTGAAACAAACCTGTTGGGCTTTAACCTGGTGTTGTAAGACTTCTTACTGTGCTCACCCCAGTCCAACGCCGGCATCTCCACATCATGGCTACCAGTGAGAACAAACAGAGTTTATCGAACCTCTCCCCATATCTAATGCCCTCCATTCCAGGCAACATCCTGGTAAACCTCTTCTGTACCCTCTCCGAAGCTTCCACATCCTTCTGGAAGGGTGGCAACCCAAATTGAACGCTATATTCCAAGTGTGGCCGAGCTAAGGTTCTATACAGCTACAGCATGACTTGCCAATTTTTATACTCAATGCCCTGGCCGATGAAGGCAAGCATGCCGTTTGTCTTCTTGACCACCTTCTCCACCTGTGTTGCCACTTTCAGTGACCTGTGGACCTGTGCACCCAGATCCCTCTGCCTGTCAAAATGTTCAATAGGCTGTTTAATAAGAAGCTCATTAGGTGAACATGCACCTGGAACGACAGCAACTGAGGGACACCAGTATAAATTTGGTTGACAGACCAGAAACAATGGGTTAGGTAAATGGATGTTTGGTGTGTTGAAAGGTTGAAAGTGCTGTTTCCCAGGGCCCAGTGCTGGGTCCAGTTTTGCCTCAGTTTTTTATGTAACCAGATGACTTGAATTTGGCTGTAAAGTGCTAAACAGATCAGAATTTCCTGATGACACAAAAGTAGGACATTGAGCAACGAGGGAACTGAGACAGACGTCAGGAAGGCACACAGGTAGGTTACTGGAATAGACGGTGCATAAATGTGAGTTAATATATCTTGGGAGGAAAAGGGGCTGGGATTTTAATGAGAAGGCACGTGGATGAACGGGTTCAAATCATAGTTTCACCAAGGTGTGATTGGAGGCAAATAAAGCCATAAGATGGGCAATAGAATTTAGGCTCTAATAAACAGAAATGTACGGCACGAAATTAAGAAATAATACATTTATACAAATGCCGTAGAGGCCGAAGTGGGTGATTGTGCAGTTTTGGGCACACATTATAGAAAGGACATGGCAGCACAGTGGCGCAGTGGGTTAGCACTGCTGCATCACGGCGCCGAGGTCCCAGGTTCGATCCCGGCTCTGGGTCACTGTCCGTGTGGAGTGTGCACATTCTCCCCGTGTCTGCGTGAGTTTCTCCTCCACAACACAAAGATGTGCAAGATAGGTGGATTGGCCTCGCTAAATTGCCTCTTAATTGGAAAAAATGAATTGGGTACTCTACATTTATTTTTTAATTATAGAAAGGACATTAAATCTATGATGTACAGCATTCATTTATGAGGAGAGATTTCAGATGCTGGACCTATTCCACTGGAACCGAAGGAGCAGAAAGAAGATTTTTATTAAATATAGGAGTTTTGACAGAGATAATAGGAAAAGACTCTGGTGGGAAGTTAGGAATAAGTTTCAATGATTTAATATGACCTCAGTGGAGAGAGGGTCCAGGAGAGTCCATAGCACATGGGGATTGCTGAAGCTCCAAATGTGTTATCACAGGAAGTAGCTAAGGCAAAGAGCAGTGTATCTTTCAGGGGAATATGAGATAAATATTTAAAAAGAGGAAGATAGAGTGCTGTGGGGAGAGCACTGAGCAAAGGGATTAGATTTTGATTGCTTCAAAGACCCAGCAGATACACTATGGGTCAAAGGCCTCCTTCTGTATTGTAAACATCAGTGGTAATTTGGATCTGCTTTTTATTGATCGGCTTCTTCATAAATTTAATCAAAAATACATTTGAAGAGGAGCGGTTCGGCGGCAGCAGGAGCGGTTCGGCGGCAGCAGGAGCGGTTCGGCGGCAGCAGCAGGAGCGGTTCGGCGGCAGGCAGGAGCGGTTTCGGCGGCGGCAGGCAGGAGCGGTTCGGCGGCAGCAGGAGCGGTTCGGCGGCGGGAGGAGCGGTTCGGCAGCGGCGGCAGGAGCGGTTCGGCGGCGGCAGGAGCGGTTCGGCGGCGGGGAGGAGCGGTTCGGCAGCAGCAGGAGCGGTTCGGCGGCAGCAGGGAGCGGTTCGGCGGCGGGAAGGAGCGGTTCGGCAGCGGCGGCAGGAGCGGTTCGGCAGCAGCAGGAGCGGTTCGGCGGCGGGAGGAGCGGTTCGGCAGCGGCGGCAGGAGCGGTTCGGCGGCAGCAGGAGCGGTTCGGCGGCGGCAGCAGGAGCGGTTCGGCGGCGGGGAGGAGCGGTTCAGGCGGCAGCAGGAGCGGTTCGGCGGCAGCAGGAGCGGTTCGGCGGCAGCAGCAGGAGCGGTTCGGCGGCAGCAGGAGCGGTTCGGCAGCAGCAGGAGCGGTTCGGCGGCAGCAGGAGCGGTTTGGCGGCAGCAGGAGCGGTTCGGCGGCAGCAGGAGCGGTTTGGCGGCAGCAGGAGCGGTCGGCAGCAGCAGAAGCGGTTCGGCGGCAGCAGGAGCGGTTCGGCGGCGGGAGGAGCGGTTCGGCGGCAGCAGGAGCGGTTCGGCGGCGGGAGGAGCAGTTCGGCGCAGCAGGAGCGGTTCGGCAGCAGCAGCTGGAGCGGTTCGGCGGCAGCAGGAGCGGTTCGGCGGCGGGAGGAGCGGTTCGGCGGCAGTAGGAGCGGTTCGGCGGGCAGCAGGAGCGGTTCGGCGGCAGCAGGAGCGGTTCGGCGGCGGGAGGAGCGGTTCGGCGGCAGCAGGAGCGGTTCGGCGGCAGCAGGAGCGGTTCGGCGGCAGCAGGAGCGGTTCGGCGGCGGCAGGAGCGGTTCGGCGGCAGCAGGAGCTGTTCGGCGGCGGCAGGAGCGGTTCGGCGGCCAGCAGGAGCGGTTCGGCGGCGGCAGGAGCTGTTCGGCGGCGGCAGGAGCGGTTCGGCGGCAGCAGGAGCGGTTCGGCGGCAGCAGGAGCGGTTCGGCGGCGGGAGGAGCGGTTCGGCAGCAGCAGGAGCGGTTCGGCGGCAGCAGGAGCGGTTCGGCGGCGGGAGGAGCGGTTCGGCGGCAGCAGGAGCGGTTCGGCGGCAGGAGCGGTTCGGCGGCAGCAGGAGCGGTTCGGCGGCAGCAGGAGCGGTTCGGCGGCAGCAGGAGCGGTTCGGCGGCAGCAGGAGCGGTTCGGCGGCAGCAGGAGCGGTTCGGCGGCAGCAGGAGCGGTTCGGCGGCGGCAGGAGCGGTTCGGCGGCAGGAGCGGTTCGGCGGCAGCAGGAGCGGTTCGGCGGCAGCAGGAGCGGTTCGGCGGCAGCAGGAGCGGTTCGGCGGCAGCAGGAGCGGTTCGGCGGCAGCAGGAGCGGTTCGGCGGCAGCAGGAGCGGTTCGGCGGCAGCAGGAGCGGTTCGGCGGCAGCAGGAGCGGTTCGGTGGCAGCAGGAGCGGTTCGGCGGCAGCAGGAGCGGTTCGGCAGCAGCAGGAGCGGTTCGGCGGCAGCAGGAGCGGTTCGGCAGCAGCAGGAGCGGTTCGGCGGCAGCAGGAGCGGTTCGGCGGCAGCAGGAGCGGTTCGGCGGCAGCAGGAGCGGTTCGGCGGCAGCAGGAGCGGTTCGGCGGCGGCAGGAGCGGTTCGGCGGCAGCAGGAGCGGTTCGGCGGCAGCAGGAGCGGTTCGGCGGCGGGAGGAGCGGTTCGGCGGCAGCAGGAGCGGTTCGGCGGCAGCAGGAGCGGTTCGGCGGCAGCAGGAGCGGTTCGGCGGCAGCAGGAGCGGTTCGGCGGCGGGAGGAGCGGTTCGGCGGCAGCAGGAGCGGTTCGGCGGCGGCAGGAGCGGTTCGGCGGCAGCAGGAGCGGTTCGGCGGCGGGAGGAGCGGTTCGGCAGCAGCAGCTGGAGCGGTTCGGCGGCAGCAGGAGCGGTTCGGCGGCGGGAGGAGCGGTTCGGCAGCAGCAGGAGCGGTTCGGCGGCGGGAGGAGCGGTTCGGCGGCAGCAGCAGGAGCGGTTCGGCGGCAGCAGGAGCGGTTCGGCGGCAGCAGGAGCGGTTCGGCGGCAGCAGGAGCGGTTCGGCGGCAGCAGGAGCGGTTCGGCGGCAGCAGGAGCGGTTCGGTATAAAAGAGGGGGGGGAGAAAATAATTAATAATTAAATAAATAAAATAAAGTGGTAAAGGAAAGAAGGGAAAAAAAAAGTATTAAAATAAATAAATAAATAAATAAATAAAAAATAGGGTGCGGAAAAGGGGGGGAAAGAAAAACAAGGGAAGAAAAGATGAAAGGGAAGGGGGAGAAAAAAACACCAGAAGGGAGCCAAGGGAGAGGGGGCACCAGAAGCAGACGGGACAAGGGGCAAGCCAGCTCTGGCGAGCGAATCAGCGCACGAAGCGGAGGGACGGATGTATCGTCGCATCAAAAAGAGCTGGACAGACAGGTACCCTCTCCCCTGGGGTTAGAGGGGGGCTGGAATTGGAAGGCAGCCTTTGCCGAGGTGGTGAGGGAGCAGCTGCAGGCAATCAAGGCAGAGTTGAAAGCAGACGCAGAGGCCGCAGTACAGGCAGCAGTGGCCAGGGCCATGTCAGGGGTGCAGCAGGCTCTGACCAGACTGGAGGAGAAAGTGGATGGCCAAGGGGAGAAACTGGAAGCCCAGGAGGCGACCATTAAGGAGCTGAAGAAAGCGGCGACCGAGATGAGCGACCGGGTCACAGCCCTGGAGAAGGAAGTGGCGAGACTGGGCGCAACACAGGGGAGCCTGAAGGGCAGGGTAGATGACCAGGAAAACAGCTCGAGAAGGCAAAATGTTAGGATAGTGGGCCTGCCAGAGGGGACCGAGGGTGGAAACCCCACAGCATACCTGGCTGCAATGCTGGGCAACTTAGTGGGGAGGAAAGCTTTCCCCACCCCACCGGATTTGGACAGAGCACATCGGTCGCTGCGCCCGAAGCCCAAGGCAGGGGAACAACCGAGAGCAGTCATAGCCAAACTGCACCGGTACCGGGATAGGGAGACAATCCTGCGCTGGGCCAAGGAAAATAGAGCTTGCAAATGGGAAGGGCACGCCATCCGAATCTATGAGGATCTTGGAGCAGACATAACTAAGAGACGGGCTGAGTTCAACAGAGCGAAAGCAGTTCTCTACAGGAGCAGAGTGCGTTTTGGTATGCTGTACCCAGCGAAACTCTGGATCACATACCAAAACAGGGAATACTTATTTACAGCCCCTGCTGAGGCGACTAGGTTCGTCGAGGAGCACAGGCTGGAAAAATACCGGGGGGGGGTAGGGACGAAGAGCCCCTGGCAAGGGGCAACGACACGCCGACGGGGGTGGTGGGGAGGGGCGAGGCAAAGCCAGCCCCCCCCCCCGGCAGGAACACCCAGAACAAAAAATAACCCACTGCCCAAGGGACCGCTCCAGGTGGGAGGCCAGGCCCCAGCACGAGGGAACAAGAGTATTGGAGAAGGGAGAGCAAGCGAGAGGGGTGCAGGGTAGGATGGGGGAAGAATGGGCAGAAAACCGTAGAGGCCAGGTAGGGGAGGGGGGGGATCACCCATCAAAGTCGGGAGAGCAAACGGGGACAGGAATAGGGGATAGAGGGGCAAATTAGGGGTATACAGGGGAGGAGGGAAAAGGGAGAGACCGGGGGAGGGGCACCCACCCAGTATGGTCTGTGGGCGAAGGGGGCCCCCAGAGTGCAGGGGACTACCCGCGTGGCGGACACACAGTGGACGGCCATGGCGGGTGCCCCCAGGACAAGGGGAAACCCCGGAGCGCAGAGACCCGACCGCATGGGGAGAGCAGCGACAGCGGCCATCCTGGACGGCCCCCTAACAAAGGGAAACCCCGGAGGGCAGGGGCGCGTCCATCAGATAAGTATGGCTAATCCCACAGGAGTGAGGGGGCAGAAGCCCCCCACCAGGATAATCACCTGGAACGTAAGGGGACTTAACGGCCCAGTGAAGAGATCCAGAGTCCTCACCCACCTCAGAAATATGAGGGCCGACATAGTCTTCCTCCAAGAGACGCACCTGAGGGAGCAGGACCAACTGCGGGTAAGGAAGGGGAAAACCTCAAGCATGGCAAGGGAACTCAGTCACTTTATGGAGCAGATGGGAGCAGTGGACCCCTGGAGGTTCGCCCACCTGGGGGAGAAAGAATTCTCCTTCTTCTCCCCAGTACACAACGTATACAGCAGAATTGACTTCTTTGTGGTGGGGAAAACGGTGCTTCCAGGGATAGACAAAGTGGAATACTCCGCAATTGTGATATCAGACCATGGTCCACACTACATGGACGTGCGGCTAGAGACGGGAAGGGCCCAGCGTCCCACATGGAGGTTGGACGGTGCCTTACTAGCTGACAAGGCGTTCAGCGAAAGGATAGCGCGGGCCATAGCAGAGTACACGGAGAACAACCAAAACGGGGAGGTCTCATCCTCCACGTTCTCGGAAGCGCTTAAGGCCGTACTAAGAGGGGAAATCATTGCCTTCAAAGCGCAAAGGGATAGGGAGGAAAGGGTGGCTAGGCAGAAGTTGGTCGACTCCATACTGGAGGTAGACCGTAAATACTCCGAGGCCCCGACCGTAGAGCTCCTGGCGGAGAGAAAAGAACTACAAAGGAACTTTGACCTGCTCTCCACCAGGAAAGCAGTACACCAACTCCGCCAGGCACGCGGGGCCCTATACGAACACGGAGACAAAGCCAGCCGCCTGTTGGCACACCAGCTGAGAAAGCAGGCAGCCACCAGAGAAATTGCGCAAATCAGGGGTACCAGAGGCACGTTGGAAACAGAACCAGAGAGGATTAACAAAACCTTCAAGGCCTTCTACCAAGAGCTGTACACCTCAGAGCCCCCAACGGGGAAGGCTGGGATGAACCGGTTCCTTGATGGACTGGACATACCAGTTGTGGGAGAGGGCAGAAAACGGGACCTGGAAGCAAGACTAGCACTGGGAGAGATCATGGAGAGCATTAGCTCCATGCAGACGGGGAAGGCGCCGGGACCGGACGGATTCCCGGCGGACTTCTACAAAAAATTTGCGACAGCGCTGGCCCCGCACCTGCGGGAGATGCTCACAGACTCGCTAGCTAGGGGCACGTTGCCACCCACGTTAGCACAGGCCTCAATCTCGCTGATACCTAAGAAAGACAAAGACCCAACGGAATGTGGGTCATACAGACCCATATCTCTGCTGAACGCAGATGCCAAAATACTGGCCAAAATCCTAGCCAAAAGGCTAGAAGACTGTGTACCTGAGGTGGTCACAGAGGACCAGACGGGCTTCGTCAAAGGTAGACAGCTTATCTCGAACATCAGGCGCCTGCTGAACGTGATAATGACCCCCTCCGGGGAGAGAACACAAGAGGTGATCGTCTCCCTGGACGCAGAAAAGGCCTTCGACAGAGTCGAATGGAAATACCTCATAGAGGTACTGGAGCGGTTCGGGTTTGGAACAGGGTTCACCGCTTGGGTAAAGCTCCTATACAACGCTCCCATGGCGAGTGTACGGACCAACAATACCAACTCCCAATACTTCCAGCTGCACAGGGGCACCAGACAAGGATGCCCACTGTCCCCGCTGCTGTTCGCACTAGCAATCGAACCGCTAGCAATCGCGCTCAGGGCAGCAAAAAATTGGAGGGGGATCCAAAGGGGAGGCAGAGAGCACAGAGTCTCACTCTATGCAGATGATCTGCTCCTCTACATCTCGGACCCACAAAGCAGCATGGAAGGAATCATCGCGCTCTTGAAAGAGTTTGGAGCCTTCTCGGGCTACAAACTCAACAAGAGCAAAAGCGAGATCTTCCCACTAAAGGGGCTGCCGTTCAAACAAGCCCGACACAAATTCCGCTACCTGGGGATCCAAATAGCCCATGACTGGAAAGGGATTCACAAATGGAACCTCACCAGCCTGACGGAGGAAGTAAAAAAGGGACCTGCAAAGATGGAACACACTCCCACTCTCCCTCGCGGGGAGAGTCCAGATGATCAAAATGAACGTACTGCCCAGGTTCCTCTTCCTGTTTAGATCCATTCCGATCTACATCCCCAAGGCCTTTTTCAAAGTGCTGGACAAACTTATCATGGCGTTCATATGGGGGGGGGTAAAAATGCTAGGATCCCAAAGAAGGTCCTACAAAAAACAAAATCCAGGGGGGGCTAGCCCTCCCGAATCTACAATTCTACCACTGGGCGGCAACAGCCGAGCGAGTAAGGGGATGGATCCAGGAGCCAGAAGCTGAGTGGGTGCGTGCGGAGGAGGCCTCCTGCATGGGAACCTCCCTCCGGGCCCTCGCCACGGCAGCACTCCCATCCCCACCCAAAAAACACTCCAGCAGCCCAGTGGTGACGGCCACCCTCCAATCCTGGAACCAACTGCGGCAGCAATTTGGCCTGACCAAAATGTCGGACAAGGCTCCCATCTGCAACAACCATAGGTTCACACCAGCACTGACTGACGCCACCTTCAAAAGGTGGAGGCAGGAGGGGGGGACACTGACAGTCAGGGACCTATACACAGACGACAGGATCGCAACACTGGACGAACTGACAGAGAAATTTTGGCTAGCCGGGGGGACGTACCCACAACCGCCACGACAGACACTACTGGAGGACCTGCTGGACGCAAGTATCCTAGAGAAAGGGAACTGTAGTGACATGTATGATCGACTGGTAGAGAGGGCGACACCGTACTGGACGCAACAAGGAGGAAATGGGAGGACGACCTGGGGATGGAGATAGGGTGGGGACTCTGGAGCGAAGCACTGCATAGGGTCAACTCCACCTCCACGTGCGCAAGGCTTAGCCTGACGCAACTAAAAGTGGTACATAGAGCCCACCTAACAAGAACCCGTATGAGTAGGCTCTTCCCGGAGGTGGAGGACAGATGTGAACGGTGCCAAAGAGGCCCGGCCAACCACGCCCACATGTTCTGGTCTTGCCCCAGACTCGTGGAGTACTGGACAGCCTTCTTCGAGGCTATGTCCAAAGTGGTGGGGGTGAGGGTGGAGCCATGCCCGATAGTGGCGGTCTTCGGGGTTTCAGACCAGCCAGATCTATTCCTGGGGGGGAGGGCGGATGCCCTTGCCTTTGCCTCCCTGATTGCCCGCCGTAGAATCCTGTTTGGCTGGCGGTCAGCAGCACCGCCCAGAGCTGCAGACTGGCTGTCCGACCTCTCGGAATCTCTCCAAATGGAGAAAATCAAATTCGCCATCTGAGGGTCGGACGACGGCTTCCACAGAACGTGGGAGCCATTCATGCAATTGTTCCGGGACCTGTTTGTGGCCAACGAACAAGAGGAAGAATAGTCGGGTGGCCAAGAATCAGGGGAAAATGGACGGGAATCGGGGGAAGGTAGCCGGAGGGGCGGCGGTGGGGGGGGGGGGGGGGGGGGGGGCTACGGGTTCGTTATGGGGGTTTGATGGCTAGCTAAGGCCCAAAACCAAACTGTAAATAAATGCCTATAAACATGTGCCTCGGCAAATCTAATAATTTGTAATTTGTTGGATATAAAATATGAAAACTCAATAAAAAACATTTCAAAAGAAAAATACATTTGAAACAAAACACAGCAAAGATAAAGAGCAGGATCCCCCCCCCCCCCCCCCAGGTGGTGTGTTCTGCAGGGGCAGAGGGCACCTCGCCATTGGCCGGCAGCAGGATCTGCTGATCCTGTTGAACGCCCCGCTTACCACCATGAAACCCACGACGGGAATGTGCTGGAATATCCCGGAATATCCCACCAGCATGAACAGCCAGGACATCCTGTCCAATGTTTAGAAATACCAATTTGGAGAGATCCATGTTAGATCACAGCTGGTCCATATGGTTTATATTGTTCAGCGGCATCCACAATCAACCAGCATCAGGGCCCTGTTTCTCAGGAAATCCGTATCATACACCTGATCATACTTAAAGTAAGTGAATTCATAGAAGTTAAACAAAGCAGCACAGAGTTTTTATGTCAAGTTGAAGGGTTATCAGCTTTCACCGGCATATACCAGCACAAAGGATTTGAACAACATGCCTCCAAAGAGGTGGTTTCATTTAGTGTTGATTAAAATGGGTTTCAAACGTTTTTATTTTCTTTTAACCTTTTCCATTACCCCATTCCCCTCCTCACCTTGGGGCTATTGTCACCAGAACAGTGTGAACTATCAATCAATATTCCCCTGAAGGCCAATAAATGAAGACAAACTAAGCCAGAAAATCCTAGGTTTGATTCCTAGTTTGTGCTGATCGAAGGAGTGAGATTTATTTGACTTGTCTCAGTGAACTTGGGTTAGACAGATGAATAATCAGTGAGGATTCTTGCTTCAGAATGCCCATCAGTGGGTTTTGCTGAAAAGTTTATTTGTACGGATGAGAGAATTGGACTCTATTATGATGAGCTACACAGTTACATAGCCCTGCTAGTACATAATAAAGAATGACCACTGGGACAATGGATTGGCGGGGTTGCCAGCATCATGAAATGACACTCCCAGACACAGTTTAGCATCCCGGAAGGAGGAATTGGAAACAGGAAGCAGATAGTGGATAGTAAGTTAGATGACGGCAATTCAAATAGTTACGTTCATAAACTGTGAGAATGGAGCTCAGGTACTTTAAAACACAACAGAATGCCAAGACTAAATCACTGGTGTACAGTACATTCATTGCCACTACTTGAACAATTATGCTGTATTTAAGTAAAACAATATTTTTTCACTATTTATGTGGTCACTATGTGTCTAATTAAAACTTGAGCTCATCCAAACTCTGCTGACCATCTTCTAACTTGCACCAAATTCTCTTTACCTATTACCACCACCTCTGCTCACTGACCGACAGCGGCTCTGATCCAGCAGCATCTCAACTTTCAAATTCACATCCTTGTTTACAAATCTCTCCATGGCCCCATCCCTCGCTATTTCTGTAATCTTCTCCAGCCCGACAACCCTCCTCCAATTCTGGTCACCTGTCTCCATTATCAGCGGCCTTGACTTCGAATTTTATTTATTAATGCTCGGGAAGTACCTTGGGATGTTTTACTGTGTTAAAAGCGCTACCTAAATGCAAGGTTCTATTGTTGAGTTATAAAGCATCATCGCTGAGAAACAAGCTTTTATTATGCTGCAATATGAAGGGTTAGCGAACATCCAAATATATTGAACACCTTGCTGAAACATTAATATAAAATACAGCTGCAGCTTCCGACATGTGGCCACCTTGGTCAGAAGCTCCATTGTAACTCTGGGAGGGCGGTTATATTCCACCGGGCTTTGTCTTGCTCTTTTAAACGCAGCCCTGAATCCTGTGGCACAAAAGGAACGGTGACCAAGACAGCAGCTCTTTTCACTTTGTTTGTCAATGTCTTATACACTTGCCTATCGTCACTTATTGGAGCAGGAAGCCCTACACTGGAACAATGCTGGGGGGTCTCATTCGGCGAAACAAAATCTATAAGTTAAACCTTTGTGCACCGCACCTCGGCCCACTCTCTGAAGGGAACCTGCGACAGATGATCAATACAGCTTGGTCCGTGTAACTCACATCGCAAGAACAAAAGAGGAAAGGATCAGAACTGCGTAACTAAGGTACAAGATGAAATATGGAGGAATGGAATTCCACACTTTCAAATTAATTTCCCGGGCCAGAGTGGTTCCTCGGCAGCACTTATAATTTAGTACACCACTAAAAACTCCGTTACACTTCATTTAACAAGGCTCAACATTTTTGTTGCTTTTTGCAGTGAGATTAATGCACAAGTGGCTGAGGTTCCCGTCAAATCAGCGATTCTGTGTAGATTGTAAGAGTGCATCATGAGGAGGAGAAGGCTTTCAGTGACAGTAACTAACGGATTTTCGCGCTTAACTGCACACGTGCAGCACCTCAATGAAGGCCGGTGCTGACAGTTTTGTCATCATTACAAACACAAATTCCAAACCATTAACTTTCTTTCACATTGTGCCCTTAACGTCCACCACACTCCCCACAGGGTGATGGAAATATACAATTAAGTCAGTAAGTTAAACAAAGAGAATGTCCTACAGTGATGATATAAGTGTAACAGTTTTTCTTAATTAAAAAGATCAAGGCTGTCAATCAGAAGCTAACGTTATCTATTATTTTAGCTTAATGCACTGTCTAACTACAGTTCTTGGAAGAAAAAAACTCCTGAAGGAATGTTAGGTGCCTCAAACTCAGTCAGTGTTAAAAGCAGGGGGGTAATGTGGCTGAAAACATTTAACAATTTAATGTTCCACCAAATCAACGCTCCCTAAGTTACATTGTGGGAGCTCCCCTGGGGCACACACCTGTCCCTGAATCAGTGGCAAGTCATTACATGCTACCCTGGCTTCTGTCACGCTTTACATTTGCCTGAGTGAGTTTAGTTCATTTGGGCACTGCATGCCTACTTGGATCCACCTTTCAAGTTAAACTCTGGAAAATTAATTGTAACCTTTAGCCACTGACCATCCTTTTCCAGTGGCTGAGTCATTTAGCTGTGTCTGACCCATGGGAATTGTATTTGCTCACTGCAATCTGCATTTAAAAAAAACAAAGGCTTAAAATAAGGAAGCCTTGACATGCACCAGCAGTAGTCCATTGCTGACATTTACAGGTTTAACTTGCAGATACACGCTAAGATAATAGCAGTACATTGTAAATGTCATGCCCTTTCATGTCTTATCTGCTTGGACGGTAGGGCCCCACAGCTACTGTAAGTGAGTTACTGAATTTTCTACAACACTCTTATTGTGCTATCAGATGCCTGTAGGGCATCAAGAAGGCAAGCCATGCTAAAAAGCTCCAGATACTTGCTGACCAACATTCAGGCAGCACTAATTAAGACCAGCACACCATCGAGTACTGACGATCAGAGGTTTAATCTCAGTTCACCAGAACCTTATACATCTTGTTCCTTCCTGTCTTTTTACAGCTAGATATGGCTGTCAGCGCTGATCAAAAGGTAACACTAAAAGAATTACAGAACAATGTGTTGAAGGAAATAGCATTAGGAAAGACATCTGACTCCTGCACATTACTGTTCTGTACCTGGTGTCACACAGAGAAATACCAGGAATGTTTATCCATACTGTACTTAGTTCTCAAATACAAGAGTTTCCATATGAATTAAGATGTGAAACGCATTCAGATGTGCACAACTTCCTTCATTATTGCTGTCAGGCATGCAAGACTGCAGCCCCAACAGCATCAGGAGTGAATAAGTTCTGTCTCTGTCAGCTGTATAGTATTGCTCATGGCCAAGGCAGCTTGAAAGTCAGTGATGGAGCAATTAAAATCAGGGCTGCGCACAAGAAGCAAAAATTAAAGGGGTGCAGATATCGCACTGAGCTGTAGGAGATTATGAAAATAGGAAGAGATTTGGAAACAAGGATGAGAATTTTAAAATCAGGAACCAAAGGGTGATAGGTTATGAGAATTGGTGCGCGTAAGGGTAAGTTTTGGATGACCTTAAGTTTACAAAGGGTGGAATGTGGGCAGTCGGACAAGGCTGTGTTAGAACGTCTGTTCACGCTGGTGGGAAATTCCAGTCCCACGCCGCCGCACGGTTTTCCCGGTGACGAGGGCTGCTGTCAGCGGGAAATCCCATTGACGCCAGCGGGGTCGGTAAATCCTGCCCAATGATTTTGGAAGCTCATCTTTGGGCCCAATATGACCCCAGCAAACAGTGTGGTTCAGGCTCAGTTACCAGGGAGATGGATAAAGCCGGTTGCTGTCGAATGGAGTTGGTGGCGAGCGATACACTCCACTGCCCTTCATTTGCTCCTAATTGGCAGTCTGACTCAGAGGTTACAGCGGTCTGGTGTAAAAAGAAAATATCCTGCTGAAGTAGAGGATGAAGTGGATTGTTGGGGTAGAGTGCAGGAACGTTCTCTGCATTTGGAAGCACTATATGCTTTAACGGGTGATGGAGTTCCATTCCCTTTGTCAAACATCCTCACTCTGAACAGCAGATGAAAATAAGTGCATAAAGGCAAGTCTCAATGATGGAATCAACTTTAATTACAAAATCAGGTGAATGACCACTCATGGGATGCATTTGTCTACTCTTGTCCAAAGATATTTAAGTTAATTAATTTGTAATAAATATACAGCAAGTTTTCTCTCTATCATTCACTGGTGATTCTTGCTGCAGGCTATGTGTATACTATGAAATTTAGGTTTATGCTATGAAATTTGAAGGCAATAATGTACATTATACAGCTATATTTTCTACAATAAGAGATTAGAAACACTCTTTCCTGAATGCTAGGTGAAAATGGGGTCTTTGATCAGTTTTAGTTTAGAAAATATTTCCATAATCAAGTGAAAATAATACACAAAATGGATGTTTGATAGATAACTGACTGCTATTCTCTGTTGTGTTTACTGCAGTAATACACAACCTCAGCTATATAGAAATTAACTGTGGTCATCAGTTTTACATCTGTGATCAATTGAAGCATGTATTTATTGTGCAGTTAAGCAGCACAGAGGTACCTCGGGGCCTGGTTGTAGAGCGGGTGGAGTGTATGGGTGTTCATGGGAAGAGAGACATGATCAAAGGTGGTGCAAGAACGCAAGGTGGGGAGGAATATCAGTTGGTACACTGGAACGCATACCTTTGCCTCGAAGAAAATGCTATCACTATGCAGGCATGTGCTGGAGGACTTTCAAAAGCAGCATACAATGAAACATGACTCAGGGACAAACTGGGAATATAGTAACTGACCTACTTATCTTGAATCCCATATTAATGTGCTGGGTGATCCTTTATAAAATCAATGTAAAATCAAAATTGACATCCACTTAAAAGGTACAGGATTTCAAGAAATAAAGAAATTGCATTAATATGGCATCGGGGAAACGTGAAACTTCCTTGTTTACAGCTCATCACAACCGTCTCAAGGGCAATTTGGGATAGGGAACAAATGCTGGCCTTGCCAGTGACGCCCACATCAAATCAACGAGTAACAAAAACCTTTCACCACCGTGGGACATCCCAACGTGCTTTACTGTCAATTAATTACTTCTGAGCTGGAGTCAATGTTGTAATGTCGGAAATGCAGAAATGCAACAGCCAATTCACGCATCTCTGGAAGAATGTTTTACAACACTGACCAACCCTAAATTCAATAACTACTTTTGAAATGTTTCATGTACACAACAATGCCCCATGTGTTACGTCCCACCTTTTGCTACCAAAACCTTTATAGTGTCTCGAAGATCATTTCTATGCCCATGCTCCTCCATAAATGGTCAATTCTAAACTCTGTGGTCTATATCGTCTCTTGCGCAAATTCTGAGTCAGTGCCCTAAATTTTGTTCATCAACATATTTGTTTCAAGATCCTTGCTCCTGTGTTAAAATCCCTTCACATGAACTCAGCAATATTCTAATCCACATCCTCCACCAAAGCCGTGCACATTTGAACTGGACTAGCTTTTTCATCGTCCAGATTAAAAATAAGACTGCTTAAACAGAACCGCACACAAGCATTCATTACGTATCTCGCTACTGGTTGATTTTTAACCCCCAATGTGCAAGGAATAGGACAATGTTTTCACCACTGTGTTTAAATGTGGCATAGATCCTGTAGCCTAAACATAACGAGAAGATGCTGCCAATGCAGTTATCAGCTCCCATTCATCACTTTTCATCCTGTTTTCAATCAGGTGGACACAGGAATAAAAGAAGAGAATTTGGATTAAGGGATGAAAATTTCTTTTTATATTTCATTCAACAAAATGTCAATCAGCAAAATGCAACAACACACATTGCACAACACAAAGGATATGTCCCAAAATCTCTCCTAGTGGATGTTTCAACTTTTTTTTTAACTGGACAGTCTGTTCTCAGGCAAACAACATCGTGAGTGTGCTTGCATTTAAAGTCACACAAATATAATGAAGAATGTAAGATTGGTTGTGTGATACTTTTCATAACTAGCTCCTATGAAAAGCAGATGGAACTCAAAATCATTTCCACATATGGAAAGATGACAGCATTTCCATGGTACCCTGCCTTTAATTATGCTCTCAAATCAAGTGTGTCACATTCACTCATTTTATGAGTGCCTGTTTATTAAATATCCTGGTCGTTATAAACTTAATCCCTATATTTAGACGTTTCAAAGTACAAATTAAGGAGGAATTTGAGCAACAGATTTTAGAATTAAAAAGTGTGGTACTGGTGGACTATAGTACGACACAGTACGTACTGTAAATTGTTGCATCTTTAACTGAGAATATGATTAACTAGAAAGAATGTACAAAGTTAAATGTTGTAAAGTTATTCCTTCCTCTCTAGGTGATTTGAGAATCAGGTGGTGCAGCTAGATTATTGAGAAGGCCGGCATGTCTAAAGACCGGCTCTGATTAATTGTGTGCTGGTTAATTCTTTCCAATTTGGGCTGGTGCAATCAGGAAAGTAGCTAACACATATGCAAATATCAACTCTGAATGCTCCCACTTCAAGTTCTGTTGAGACCACCCGATGGAGGATTTCACACACTCCTGCACTCTGATGTTCCCCACACCGCAAAGTCAGACACTAAAAAGATTTTTTGCCTTTTTTAAGTGAATATGTCTGGCTCAATGGTAACGGAGATGGTGATGAACCAATGCTGGAATGTTTGCAGCCTCATCCTCACACAGCAGCCGGTTTCTGTCAAGTACTCGGTTTGAGGATTTGCACCCAGTGATGTGACCAAACTGCTTCTTGCGCGACATCTCACAAGTACAATGGGCTCTCTCACAATTCAGTTATAGACTCAGATTTTTATGACTTCTCCCAGAAATTAGGAGGGATGAACGACAGGGATGAAGAAATATGAGCCTGGTAGCATTTCCTTGATACATTAACACAAAGGGACTTTTTAGCACTTGGTTTTAGAATGAGGCAAAACATGTCACAGCTGCTGAACAGAATACTTCCTGAACCTTGTTGGAAAGATACTTGTCCAGGTGGCCATTTCTTACTTTTCTTTAATCTTTTTATTGGCATTTTCAAAATTTATAAACAGTTATATACATTGTTGGCCGTGTTTATTTACTGTATTATACAGAAACGTTTATCTTGTACTTTCCTTTAATTTACCCTATATACATTCTGCCACCCTCTGGCTCGACGTGTGGTTTCCCGCCCCCCCCCCCAGCAGGTGGGGCTTGGCCGTTACGCCGGGTGGGGCCTCGCCGTTACGCCGGGTGGGGCCTCGCCGTTACGCCGGGTGGGGCCTCGCCGTTACGCCGGGTGGGGCCTCGCCGTTACGCCGGCTGAGGCCTCGCCGTTACGCCGGCAGAGGCTTCGCCGTTACGCCGGGTGGGGCTTCGCCGTTACGCCGGGTGAGGCCTCGCCGTTACGCCGGGTGGGGCTTCGCCGTTACCCCGGGTGGGGCCTCGCCGTTACGCCGGGTGGGGCCTCGCCGTTACGCCGGGTGGGGCCTCGCCGTTACGCCGGGTGGGGCCTCGCCGTTACGCCGGGTGGGGCCTCGCCGTTACGCCGGCTGAGGCTTCGCCGTTACGCCGGGTGGGGCTTCGCCGTTACGCCGGGTGGGGCCTCGCCGTTACGCGGGGTGGGGCCTCGCCGTTACGCCGGGTGGGGCCTCGCCGTTACGCCGGGTGGGGCCTCGCCGTTATGCCGGGTGAGGCCTCGCCGTTACGCCGGGTGACGCTTCGCCGTTACGCCGGGTGAGGCCTCGCCGTTACGCCGGGTGAGGCCTCGCCGTTACGCCGGGTGGGGCTTCGCCGTTACGCCGGGTGAGGCCTCGCCGTTACGGCGGGTGAGGCTTCGCCGTTACGGCGGGTGAGGCTTCGCCGTTACGCCGGGTGGGGCCTCGCCGTTACGCCGGGTGGGGCTTCGCCGTTACGCCGGGTGGGGCCTCGCCGTTAAGCGGGGTGGGGCCTCGCCGTTACGCCGGGTGAGGCTTCGCCGTTACGCCGGGTGAGGCCTCGCCGTTACGCCGGGTGGGGCGTCGCCGTTACGCCGGGTGAGGCTTCGCCGTTACGCCGGGTGGGGCTTCGCCGTTACGCCGGGTGAGGCCTCGCCGGTACGCCGGGTGGGGCCTCGCCGTTACGCCGTGTGGGGCTTCGCCGTTACGCCGGGTGGGGCCTCGCCGTTACGCGGGTTGGGGCCTCGCCGTTACGCCGGGTGGGGCTTCGCCGTTACGCCGGGTGGGGCCTCGCCGTTACGCCGGGTGA
This sequence comes from Scyliorhinus canicula, assembly GCF_902713615.1. Taxonomy (NCBI): domain Eukaryota; kingdom Metazoa; phylum Chordata; class Chondrichthyes; order Carcharhiniformes; family Scyliorhinidae; genus Scyliorhinus; species Scyliorhinus canicula. The sequence continues at coordinate 190,537,630 of NC_052155.1, forward strand.
GGCCTCGCCGTTACGCCGGGTGGGGCCTCGCCGTTACGCCGGGTGAGGCTTCGCCGTTACGCCGGGTGAGGCCTCGCCGTTACGCCGGGTGGGGCTTCGCCGTTACGCCGGGTGGGGCTTCGCCGTTACGCCGGGTGGGGCTTCGCCGTTACGCCGGGTGGGGCCTCGCCGTTACGCCGGGTGGGGCTTCGCCGTTACGCCGGGTGGGGCTTCGCCGTTACGCCGGGTGGGGCTTCGCCGTTACGCGGGTTGGGGCCTCGCCGTTACGCCGGGTGGGGCTTCGCCGTTACGCGGGTTGGGGCTTCGCCGTTACGCCGGGTGGGGCTTCGCCGTTACGCCGGGTGGGGCTTCGCCGTTACGCCGGGTGGGGCTTCGCCGTTACGCGGGTTGGGGCTTCGCCGTTACGCCGGGTGGGGCCTCGCCGTTACGCCGGGTGGGGCCTCGCCGTTACGCCGGGTGAGGCCTCGCCGTTACGCCGGGTGGGGCTTCGCCGTTACGCCGGGTGAGGCCTCGCCGTTACGCCGGGTGAGGCTTCGCCGTTACGCCGGGTGGGGCTTTGCCGTTACGCCGGGTGGGGCCTCGCCGTTACACCGGGTGGGGCCTCGCCGTTACGCCGGGTGAGGCTTCGCCGTTACGCCGGGTGAGGCCTCGCCGTTACGCCGGGTGGGGCTTCGCCGTTACGCCGGGTGGGGCTTCGCCGTTACGCCGGGTGGGGCTTCGCTGTTACCCCGGGTGGGGCCTCGCCGTTACGCCGGGTGGGGCTTCGCCGTTACGCCGGGTGGGGCCTCGCCGTTACGCCGGGTGGGGCTTCGCCGTCACGCCGGGTGGGGCTTCGCCGTTACGCGGGGTGGGGCCTCGCCGTTACGCGGGTGGGGCCTCGCCGTTACGCCGGGTGGGGCTTCGCCGTTACGCCGGGTGGGGCCTCGCCGTTACGCCGGGTGGGGCTTCGCCGTTACGCCGGGTGGGGCTTCGCCGTTACGCCGGGTGGGGCTTCGCCGTTACGCCGGGTGGGTCTTCGCCGTTACGCCGGGTGGGGCTTCGCCGTTACGCCGGGTGGGGCTTCGCCGTTACGCGGGGTGGGGCTTCGCTGTTACACCGTGTGGGGCTTCGCCGTTACGCGGGGTGGGGCCTCGCCGTTACGCCGGGTGGGGCCTCGCCGTTACGCCGGGTGAGGCCTCGCCGTTACGCGGGGTGGGGCTTCGCCGTTACGCCGGGTGGGGCCTCGCCGTTGCACCGGGTGGGGCCTCGCCGTTACGCGGGGTGGGGCCTCGCCGTTACGCCGGGTGGGGCTTCGCCGTTACGCCGGGTGGGGCTTCGCCGTTACGCGGGTTGGGGCCTCGCCGTTACGCCGGGTGGGGCCTTGCCGTTACGCCGGGTGGGGCTTCGCCGTTACGCCGGGTGGGGCCTCGCCGTTACGCCGGGTGAGGCCTCGCCGTTATGCCGGGTGGGGCTTCGCCGTTACGCCGGGTGGGGCTTCGCCGTTACGCCGGGTGGGGCTTCGCCGTTACACCGGGTGGGGCTTCGCCGTTACGCGGGGTGGGGCCTCGCCGTTACCCCGGGTGGGGCCTCGCCGTTACGCCGGGTGGGGCCTCGCCGTTACGCCGGGTGGGGCCTCGCCGTTACGCCGGGTGGGGCTTCGCCGTTACGCCGGGTGGGGCTTCGCCGTTACGCCGGGTGGGGCTTCGCCGTTACGCCGGGTGGGGCTTCGCCGTTACGCCGGGTGGGGCTTCGCCGTTACGCTGGGTGGGGCCTCGCCGTTACGCGGGGTGGGGCTTCGCCGTTACGCCGGGTGGGGCTTCGCTGTTACACCGGGTGGGGCTTCGCCGTTACGCGGGGTGGGGCCTCGCCGTTACGCCGGGTGGGGCCTCGCCGTTACGCCGGGTGGGGCCTCGCCGTTACGCGGGGTGGGGCCTCGCCGTTACGCGGGTTGGGGCCTCGCCGTTACGCCGGGTGGGGCTTCGCCGTTACGCCGGGTGGGGCTTCGCCGTTACGCCGGGTGGGGCTTCGCCGTTACGCCGGGTGGGGCCTCGCCGTTACGCCGGGTGAGGCCTCGCCGTTACGCCGGGTGAGGCTTCGCCGTTACGCGGGGTGGGGCCTCGCCGTTACGCCGGGTGGGGCTTCGCCGTTACGCCGGGTGGGGCTTCGCCGTTACGCGGGTTGGGGCCTCGCCGTTACGCCGGGTGAGGCCTCGCCGTTACGCCGGGTGAGGCCTCGCCGTTACGCCGGGTGAGGCTTCGCCGTTACGCCGGGTGAGGCCTCGCCGTTACGCCGGGTGGGGCTTCGCCGTTACGCCGGGTGGGGCTTCGCCGTTACACCGGGTGGGGCTTCGCCGTTACGCGGGGTGGGGCCTCGCCGTTACGCCGGGTGGGGCCTCGCCGTTACGCCGGGTGGGGCCTCGCCGTTACCCCGGGTGGGGCCTCGCCGTTACCCCGGGTGGGGCCTCGCCGTTACGCCGGGTGGGGCCTCGCCGTTACGCCGGGTGGGGCCTCGCCGTTACGCCGGGTGGGGCCTCGCCGTTACGCCGGGTGAGGCCTCGCCGTTACGCCGGGTGGGGCCTCGCCGTTACGCCGGGTGGGGCCTCGCCGTTACGCCGGGTGGGGCCTCGCCGTTACGCCGGGTGGGGCTTCGCCGTTACGCCGGGTGGGGCCTCGCCGTTACGCCGGGTGGGGCCTCGCCGTTACGCCGGGTGGGGCGTCGCCGTTACGCCGGGTGGGGCCTCGCCGTTACGCCGGGTGGGGCCTCGCCGTTACGCCGGGTGGGGCTTCGCCGTTACGCCGGGTGGGGCCTCGCCGTTACGCCGGGTGAGGCCTCGCCGTTACGCCGGGTGGGGCCTCGCCGTTACGCCGGGTGGGGCCTCGCCGTTACGCCGGGTGAGGCTTCGCCGTTACGCCGGGTGGGACCTCGCCGTTACCCCGGGTGGGGTCTCGCCGTTACGCCGGGTGGGGCTTCGCCGTTATCCCGGGTGGGGCCTCGCCGTTACGCCGGGTGGGGCTTCGCCGTTACCCCGGGTGGGGCCTCGCCGTTACGCCGGGTGGGGCCTCGCCGTTACGCCGGGTGGGGCTTCGCCGTTATCCCGGGTGGGGCCTCGCCGTTACCCCGGGTGGGGCTTCGCCGTTACACCGGGTGGGGCTTCGCCGTTACGCGGGTTGGGGCCTCGCCGTTACGCCGGGTGGGGCCTCGCCGTTACGCCGGGTGGGGCTTCGCCGTTACGCCGGGTGGGGCCTCGCCGTTACGCCGGGTGGGGCGTCGCCGTTAAGCCGGGTGGGGCCTCGCCGTTACGCCGGGTGGGGCCTCGCCGTTACGCCGGGTGGGGCCTCGCCGTTACGCCGGGTGGGGCCTCGCTGTTACGCCGGGTGGGGCCTCGCCGTTACGCCGGGTGGGTCCTCGCCGTTACGCCGGGTGGGGCTTCGCCGTTACGCCGGGTGGGGCCTCGCCGTTACGCCGGGTGGGGCCTCGCCGTTACGCCGGGTGGGGCTTCGCCGTTACGCCGGGTGGGGCCTCGCCGTTACGCCGGGTGGGGCCTCGCCGTTACGCCGGGTGGGGCCTCGCCGTTACGCCGGGTGGGGCCTCGCCGTTACGCCGGGTGAGGCTTCGCCGTTACGCGGGGTGGGGCCTCGCCGTTACGCCGGGTGGGGCTTCGCCGTTACGCCGGGTGGGGCCTCGCCGTTACGCCGGGTGGGGCCTCGCCGTTACGCCGGGTGGGGCCTCGCCGTTACGCCGGGTGGGGCTTCGCCGTTACGCCGGCTGAGGCTTAGCCGTTACGCCGGGTGGGGCCTCGCCGTTACGCCGGGTGGGGCCTCGCCGTTACGCCGGGTGGGGCTTCGCCGTTACGCCGGGTGGGGCTTCGCCGTTACGCCGGGTGGGGCCTCGCCGTTACGCCGGGTGAGGCTTCGCCGTTACGCCGGGTGGGGCTTCCCCGTTACGCCGGGTGGGGCCTCGCCGTTACGCCGGGTGGGGCTTCGCCGTTACGCCGGGTGGGGCCTCGCCGTTACGCTGGGTGGGGCCTCGCCGTTACGCCGGGTGAGGCCTCGCCGTTACGCCGGGTGGGGCTTCGCCGTTACGCCGGGTGGGGCCTCGCCGTTACGCCGGGTGGGGCCTCGCCGTTACGCTGGGTGGGGCCTCGCCGTTACGCCGGGTGGGGCCTCGCCGTTACGCCGGGTGGGGCCTCGCCGTTACGCCGGGTGGGGCTTCGCCGTTACGCCGGGTGGGGCCTCGCCGTTACGCCGGGTGGGGCTTCGCCGTTACGCCGGGTGGGGCCTCGCCGTTACGCCGGGTGGGGCCTCGCTGTTACACCGGGTGGGGCTTCGCCGTTACGCCGGGTGGGGCCTCGCCGCTACGCCGGGTGGGGCTTCCCCGTTACGCCGGCTGAGGCCTCACCGTTGCATTGCTGTTCGAGGAAAATGTGGCCTCAACAAGCCGCACTTATTTATTGAGCCTAAAGGCTCATTTATGTATGATGATCTGGATCACACCCAGCAAGGGTATGATCCTGATCGCACCAGTGACCTCACGGCAGGTGTCACTATCAGCTCGGTACCCGGCGCGAAGCCAGCGACTCTCCCGCGATGTAAATGGCAGAATGGGCTGGCGCCGGGCGTACGCCAGGGGAAAATCACACCCAATATAAACTGCAACATTTAATGCTTTTGTTGACTTGCTAGTGTTTAAATTTTAGACAGTGCTGAGAATTAGGCAGCACGGTAGCACAGTGGTTAGCACTGTGGCTTCACAGCACCAGGGTCTCAGGTTAGATTCCCAGCTTGGGTCACTGTCTGTGTGGAGTCTGCACGTTCTTCCTGTGTCTGCGTGGGTTTCCTCCGGGTGCTCCGGTTTCCTCCCACAGTCCAGAAATGTGCGGGTTAGGGTGGAGTGGTCATGCTAAATTGCCCTTAGTGTCCAAAAAGGTGGGGTGGAGTTACTGTGTTACGTGGATAGGGTGGAGGTGTGGGCTTAAGTAGGGTGCTCTTTCCAAGGGCCGGTGCACACTCAATGGGCCGAATGGCCTCCTTCTGCACTGTAAATTCTATGATTCTATAATTAGATCTTTCCAAAAATTGGTAACACATTCGTGACACGATGAAATAGTTGATATTCTAAATAATTTCCATCATTATTGGACTATTTGGTTCTAATTTCACATGAGGTGGGCAGCACGGTGGCGTCAGTGGTTAGCACTGCTGCCTCACGGCGCTGAGGTCCCAGGTTCGATCCTGGCCCTGGGTCGCTGACCATGTGGAGTTTGCACATTCTCCCCGTGTCTGCGTGGGTTTCGCCCCCACAACCCAAAGATGTGCAGGGTAGGTGGATTGGCCACGCTAAATTGCCCCTTAATTGGAAAAAATAAATTGGGTATTCTAAATTTATAAAAAAATCTATTGTGCTCTACGTGAAAAGTAATTACATTGATTTAAATCTTAAAGGCTTTGCAGAAACTCTAAGTAGTAATGGATCAGCAGATAATGAGCCATCATCAATTTGGACTCAAGTTTGACTAATTTCACTTATTTTAATTCTGCATTGCTGGACTGGAAACAAAATGTGCCATGTTGTGAAGCTGTTAAAATCGTATTTGCAAACTCAGCAGTGAGGGTGGACCCGACTAATAATAATGATAATCGCTTATTGTCACAAGTAGGCTTCAATGAAGTTACTGTGAAAAGTCCCTAGTCACCACATTCTGGCGCCTGTTCGGGGAGACCGGTACGGGAATTGAACCCGCGCTGCTGTCCTTGTTCTGCATTACCAGCTGTTTAGCCCAGCAGGAAAATGATCAGCAGTGGGAGTTGCTGGCTTGACATTTCTGTTTGGTGAAACCTCATGAGTAATCTGCACACACGCCACTGGGTCCTTAAACCATGGATTTATTTTTCCCCCCCGACATACTTTATTCATAAAATTTGCAAAGGTACATTACAAAACTATCCAAAATTGACATCACAAAGTATAATCTTGTTCGAACCTCTTTCAATGCGGTACCTGGCATTCTGAGGCACCTCACTACATATACAAATACAGGTTATATTTACAATATACATTTCATGTCCAACATTCTCTGGTACACAGCCTGAGAGGTTTTCCACAAGTTCCAGCTTCGAATATCTACAGTGCAAAGGAGGCCATTCGGCCCATCGGGTCTGCACTAACCCCCTGAAAGTGCACCCTATCCAGGCCCACTCCCCAACACTATCCCCGAAACCCCACCTAACCTTTTGGACACTTAAGGGCAATTTATCATGGCCAATCCACTAAACCTGCCCTTCTATGGACCACTGAAGGAAACCGGAGCACCCGGAGGAAACCCACGCAGACACGGGGAGAACGTACAGAATCCCCACAGACAGTGACCTGAGGCTGGAATTCAACCTGGGACACTGGAGCTGTGAGGCAGCAGTGCTAACCACTGTGCCATTTCCTTGTGCAGCAAGGCAGGAGGGCCTCAGAATTGCCGCATTGAGCCATCGTGGCAGCTCTCTCAAGCTTTAGTGCATCTGTCAGCACATAGTCCTGGATTAGGCATTCTGCCAATTGACTGACAGTCTGCTCACGGAGCCATCTGACAAGATCCACCATCGTTTTCCCGCAGGGCTTCAAGAACGTTCCGTGTGGGTCACGGCCTGATAAGATTATGGTCAATGGTATTTTTCTACACAAAGAGCGGCACAGTAGCACATTGGATAGCACAGTTGCTTCACAGCTCCCGGGTCCCTGGTTCGATTCCCGGCTTGGGTCACTGTCTGTGCGGAGTCTGCATGTTCTCCCCGCGTCTGCGTGGGTTTCCTCCGGGTGCTCCGGTTTCCTCCCATAGTCCAAAGATGGGCAGGTTTAGTGGATTGGCCATGCTAAATTGCCCTTAGTGTCCAAAAAAGGTTAGATGGGGTTAAGGGGACAGGGTGGAGGTGTGGGCTTAGGGAGGGTGATTTTTCCAAGCCGCTGGTGCAGACTCGATGGGCCAAATGGCCACTTTCTGCACTGTAAATTCTATGTCTAAATTTATCTACAAGGAACGGGTGGTCCAGCTAAGTAGAGTTTTCCACATCAATACGTCCAGACCCACCCTTTACCACATTGATAAGGTCAGCACGTTGTCACAGTTACTTTGTGCACTGAAGATTTTTACACAATATGATGCAGTTGGACACAAAGGTGGCCATCAGGATGAAGGTGACAATGGGTACTCTTTGAAATGAAAATCGCTTATTGTCACAAGTAGGCTTCAAATGAAGTTACTGTGAAAAGCCCCTAGTCGCCACATTCTGGCGCCTGTTCGGGGAGGCTGGTACAGGAATTGAACCGTGCTGCTGGCCTGTCTTGGTCTGCTTTCAAAGCCAGCGATTTAGCCCTGTGCTGAACAGCCTTTCCCATCTTATCCCGAGATTTGTACTTGCTGTTCCTCCAGACACAGCCCATTCGCAATCTCCAAATAAAGTTGGACAAAGCTCAAGTGATCGCCATGGCATAGCAGCAAGGTGCAGACCAGACCTGCGCCATGTACCCAAACACCAAGAGCTCCTCAACCTAGTGACTTGGTTCTTATCTGCAATGAAAAGGGACCATTGCTCCCACAAGCTTAGTTTCTGTTTGACCGCTATACTCCTCCGCCCAGTTTTGACGCACGCCCTGGCAACTCCAAATCATACTCCTTGCATCTTCAGGTTATCTAATCTGACAATGGAAAGGACAGAGAATCATTTGGCACAGTTCCTAAAGAACACAACCTCACTCTTGCTGTGATTTATTATGTTCCAAGGCCAACTTGAACTGGTTGCAGATGTTTGGATATGTCGACATGCACCTTTCTGGATTTCGACAAACATGTTGAATCTTTACACGGAGAGAATAAGACCATAAAACAAAGGAGCAGAATTAGGCCATTTGGCCCATCGAGTCTGCTCCACCATTAAATGACTGATATTTTTCTCAGCCCCATTCTCCTGCTTCCTCCCCATAACCTCTGATCCCCTTATTGATCAAGAACCTATCTATCTCAGTCTTAAAGACGCTCAGTGATTTGGCCTCCACAGCTTTCTGCAGCAAAGAGTTCCACAGATTCACCACCCTCTGGCTGAAGAAATTCCTCCTCATCTCTGTTTTAAAGGACTGTCCTTCGGGTTTTAGTTTTTCCTACAAGTGAAAACATCCTCTCCAAGTCCACTCTATCCAGGCCTCGCAGTATCCTGTAAGTTTCAAAAAGATTCCCCTCATCCTTCATCGAGTACAGACCCAGAGTCCTCAATCAATTCTCATATGACAAGCTCTTCATTCCAGGGATCATTCTTGTGAACCTCCTCTGGACCCTTTCCAAGACCAGCACATCCTTCCTTAGATACGGGCCCAAAACTGCTCACAAAATTCCTCAGAAGTACATCCGTGGTCTTGTATTCTAGCCCTCGTACCATCAATGCTAACAATGCATTTTTCTTCCTAACTGCCGACTGAACCTGCACGTTAACCTTAAGAGAATTGTGAACAAGGACTCCCAAGCCCCTTTGTGCTTCTGATTTCTGAAGCCTTTTTCCATTTAGAAAATAGTCTATTCTTCCTACCAAAGTGTGTGACCTTACTCTTTTCTACATCTGCCACTCTCCTTGCCTGTCCAGGTCCTTCTGCAGCCTTGGCTTGGATTGGGTTGGATTTGTTTATTGTCAGTGAAAAGTACTGTTCTGCGTGCAGCTCAGACAGATCATTCCACATATGAAAGGATAGGAGATATAAGATGAGGATGTGTGAGAGAGCTCGCAGAGAATCACCACGCTCTGGTGCCAGCCTCTCTGCGTCCTCAACACAACCTGTCCCTCTACATGTCTTTGTGTCGTCTGCAAACTTAGCAACAATGCCTCAGTTCCTTCTTCCAGATCGTTAATATAAATCGTGAATAGCTGTGGTCCCAACAATGACCCCTGCGGAACACCATGAGTCACCGGCTAGCGGTGAACAGGACCCGTTTATCCCCACTCTCTGCCTTCTGCCAGTCAGCCAATCCTCTATCCATGCCTGTGCCTTGCCCCTAACACCATGGGTTCTTATCTTATTCAGCAGCCTCCTGTATGGCATCTTGTCAAAGGCCTTCTGGAAATCCAAATAGATCACATCCACTGGTTCTCCTTTGTCCAACTTCCTCATTACCTCCTCAAAGAATTGTAACAGATTTGTCAGGCAAGATTTACCCTTGATGAAGCTGCCCTGACTCAGTCCTATTTTATCATTCACTTCTAAGTACTCTGCAATATCATCCTTAATAATAGACTCTAATATCTTAGCAACAACCAAAGTCAGGCTAACTGGCCTATAATTTCCCGTCTACTGCCTCCCTCCCTTCTTAATCAGGGGGGGTTACATTAGCCATTTTCCAATCCTCTGGGACCCTCCATGTCTTCAATGATTCCTGAAAGATCATCACCAATGCCTCCACAATCTCCACAGCTATCTCCTTCAGAACCCTGGAGTACAGTCCATCCGGTCCGGGTGATTTATCCACCTTCAGATCTTTCAGTTTCCCCAGCACCTTCTCCTTCACTCATGTCTGCCCCTGACTTTCTTGAAGTTCTGGTATGTCACTAGTGTCTTCCATTGTGAAGACTGATGCAAAGTACCTATTCAGTTCCTCTGCCATTTCTTTGTTCCCTAGTACTCGTTCTCCAGCCCCATTTTCCAGTGGTCCAATGTCCATTCTTGCTTCTCTCTTACCTTTTGTATATAGAAAAAGCTTGTGCAATCTTATTTTATATTACTAGCGAGCTTACACTCATATTTCATCTTCACCCCGATTATTGCTTTTTTAGTTGTCCTCTGCTTGCTTTTAAAGGCTTCCCACTAATCCTTGCCACTTTGTATGCTTTTTCCTTTGCTTTTATGCTGTCCTTGACTTCCCTCATTGGCCGTGGATGCCTTGTCCTCCCCTTCGCATGTTTTCTCCTCCTCGAGATGAATTTCTGTTGTGCCTCCCAAATAATCCCCCCAAAACTCCTGCCATTGCTGTTCCACTGTCTTCCCTGCTAGGCTACCCTTCCAATCAACTCTGGCCAGCTCCTCCCTCATGTGTATTCTATGGACCATACAGAAAGTTATCCCATGTGGATTGCCAAATTGCTTGCCTCAGAGGCTCTTAAATATGGTGATGAGCTTCCCATGTATGTGGTTAGCACTGTTGCTTCACAGCCCCAGGGTCCCAGGTTCGATTCCCAGCTTGGTCACTGTCTATACGGAGTCTGCACGTTCTCCCCGTGTCTGCGTGGGTTTCCTCCGGGTGCTCCGGTTTCCTCCCACAAATCCCAAAAGACGTGTTGTTAGGTAAATTGGACATTCTGAATTCTCCCTCTGTGTACCCGAACAGGCACCGGAATGTGGTGACTAGCGGATTTTCACAGTAACTTCATTGCAGTGTTAATGTAAGCCTACTTGTGACAATAATAAAAAATATTAATGATTATTAAACACTCACTTTTTTCCAAGTTTAGCTTGTACCCTGGAAAATGTCACACAACAAAATCCAAACCATGTAAAATGTGTACCGTTGAAATATTATAAAATTTAAACCTAAAATCTATAGTTCTCCAAATTTAAAATACCTGTTTAAATATTTATATAAACCGTAGAGATACATAAATAATATTTGTGTGGACCTGTTAAAATATCGATATAAAAGGTCAGTTTGGAAACTTTAAATAGGAGTATTTTTAATTCAATAATTGAATCCAAACAAAAGTGAAAAGCCCCTTTATCGACATTGAATGACTTTATTCAATAGAATAGTAAGATTGTGAGAGTCATGACCTATTGAAGAAATGTTGCATCTCACAACACAATAGAGATGAGAGAGAGAATTCCAGCTAAGAATTTTCAGATAATGACCATTTAAAGGAGTTACATGCTAATTAACCATTAACATTTCTTAACAGTGTGTAACTGGGCTGCATTATAAGAAACAACAGAAGTCGCCACTGGATAAACATTGTTTAGATTCCAGTACCTGTAATTAGGAAGAACAATGGACCTTGTTTAATGTCTTACTGCTATTTACTATGGAAATACCAATGTTGGCATGTTACTTACCACATACCAACACTTTAGCCAATCCTAATGATTAAGCCAATGGGCAATTTTCCTACTTGGCAGTCTTTCAAGTTTTTTGTTGTAAAATTCGCCGTTCTAATTCTAAACCACTGCAAATAAACCACACAACTGCCTTGTTGTGCTTGATCGAGCATGCTGCGTCTCTGGAATGGCAACAACCACAACTTCCAAAATACTGCCAATGTCACATCACAGATCCATGCTTTGGAGTTCCAAATTACATTCTGACCAGGTAAGAAGAGAAAAACTATTTCCACTAGTCAGTGAGCCAGTAACTAAAGTGCAGCAACAAGAACAAAAACAGTTTGCCGACTGAGCATTGTTAGGATATGGAATAAACAAACAGGGATTATGATGAAAGCAGAATCCATTATAGTTTTTCAAAATGGAATGCACGATTACAAAAATAGACAAACTTTAGATGGGGGTAAGTGGAGGGAAATCAGGTACTTCCAGGTCCACAACATGCTGAAAAATCTCCTTTGCTAGAATTCTAAATAAGAAGCCTGATGATCACCTAACAGTGATAAAACTGTAATCTAATGCAGGATTTTAAAAGGATATTACAAAGCCCAAGAGAGAGCTTTGAGTTGCTTAAAAGTATCATAGGAGGAAGGCACGGTTACACAGTGGTTAGCACTGTTGCCTCATAGCACTGAGGATCCATGTTCGATCCCAGTCCCGGGTCACTCTCCATGTGGAGTTTGCATTTTCTCCCCGCGTCTGGATGGGTCTCACCCCCACAACCCAAAGGTTTGCAAAGTAGGTGGAGTGGCCACGCTAAATTGCCCCTTAATTGCAACAAAATAATTGGGCACACTAAATTTAAAAGAAATTTGAGATGTTGCTTAACCAAGTGTTGATGTGAGTCAGCAAGCAGAGAGACAAATGGAGAACGGAATTTGCTATCTGGGAATCAGGGTTTTTGATTACCTCAATTTTATCGGGGAATGTGGAAGGCTGACCAGGAAAGTACGAGTGAGAGCACGAGAGAAATAGCATCAGCTCTGTCTTCTCAAAATCCTCCAAATCCAGAGGCAAATGCGGTGTCCAACAGCAGCATCCTCTCCCCAGCCAGCTGTGTCCAGCACAGAGGAATTGGTCACTTAAAATCAGCGGCACTGGGCAGGATATGTCATTCATATACCTGACACTAGACTTCAAAAGCAACTGCTCCACTCAAACCTGGTTGTGGCAGGAGGCTTCCAGGACAGTGGAAACACTTTAGGGACGTCCTCAAAGCATCGCTGAAGAAGTCAAACATACCTCTGACTCATGGGAAATCCTGGCTTATGAACGACCAACTGGAGGAGGCTCATTTGGGGAGGGCCCAAACACATCAAGAGACTTCACTGGGAAGGTGCAGAGGTAAAGTTGAGGCATCGGAAGGAGTGCGCGAACCTCCAAACAACCCATCCACCCAACCTTTCAAGCACCACCTGCCCTGCATGTTACAGAGTCTACAGATCACTTATTGGACTTATCAGCCATGTCAGAAGCCATCAAAGCAGAGTGGAAGCAAGTTATCCTCGATGCCATGGGACCCCCTAAGAAGAAGGAAGAGCGAGATGCAGAAGGAACAAAGCCATTTAATATAATAATTTTTATTGTGACAAGCAGGCTTACATTACCACTGCAATTAAGTTACTGTGAAAAACTCCTAGTCGCCCATTCCAGGGCCTGTTCGGGTACACAGGAGAATTCAGAATGTCCAATTCACCGAACAGCATGTCTTTTGGGACTTGTGGGAGGAAACCGGAGCAGTCGGAGGAAACCCATGGGGAGAACGTGCAGACTCCGCACAGACAGTGACCCAAGCCGAGAAAGGAACCTGGGACCCTGATGCTTTGAAGCAACTGTGCTAACCACTGTGCTACCTGTATTATCCAGAAATGTTCTGGTTAAGCAGGCAGTCCCCTGAAGTTGTACAAAGTTTACTGAATGCAATCAGGAACACAAATTCTCATCAGCACATGTCCCAGTGACAGGGTCGGAGGAGGCTTGTGCAGAACATAAACACGAGCTTACCCCATTTGGGCCAAATGGGCGGTTTCTGTGCTATAAATTCTATACAATTCCCTCTCCTCCTAAAGCACTGGCATCTTGTTGTAATCCAGGTCCACTGGCACACGTCACTCTTTGGTACTTCATACAGGCAATTGAACAATGAAATTGGAGCCAAAGCTGATCCTATTATCATCAAGCATTGACATATGCAAACTGGAGCATGTAACTCAATCAATTTCCCCCTCTAAACCAGGGCATTAGAACCATATGTAGTATTCTTGCTGACACAGATTTCTAACTCAGCACAGAGACAAGATGAAAAAGACAAAACACGATGTTCAGGAGGATGTTCTCCATTAGACACACGAGTAGTTTGAGCCCCAGTTCAATTGTTCAATGAAGAAACGTGTTCATAGTTTAACAAGGAGGCAGCCTCCTGCTCGCTCCTCACAGAGTATGATGTGGTAACTCAGTTCAGAAGGATGAAAGGTTTAGGACATCATGCTCTGATTCCCAGAACTTTCTGGCAGAGAATTCAATATTTAAACAGCTGAGTTGAGAGCAAGAATTGAACCATTGGATAACTTACTGAGCCATCAGGAAAAGTCATTAGCTTCATTTTTAACAACAGGGCTATATATACTGTCTGCTTATATCACTGGTAAATGGGGAAGGTACAACTCCATGCATGTGCAATGGTGGAGAAATGATTATTGGTCCCTGGCTGGTTATAAAGAACGGACAGGTTAGAAATTTTAAACTTTTAAAAGCAACATCTATAAAGCAGCCAGTATATTAACATTTACACACTTCCAGTATGATGTTCCCACCAATGGCAGTCTTTGCATTTTTGTGAAATTGTCATACGGTTTCAGCACATTGCACAGGCAGACTCCATAGAGGACGGGGTTTATTTACTGGCAGAGGAGAGGGGAGTCCAGTCCATTCCCACATTTACTTTTAAAAGCCAAACCAAGAGGTTCTGTGCAAAACTTGAACCAATGTGTCTTTTGAGGAAAACAATGGAGACAGAAAGTGCAAGTTACGTATGGATGCGAAGGCCAGGGCATTTGACAGGTGAGCCACAGGTATACACACCTAAACAAGACAGTACATTACCATGATGTGGAGATGCCAGCATTGGACTGGGGTGAGCACAGTAAGAAGTCTTACAACACCAGGTTAAAGTCCAACAGGTTTGTTTCAAACACTAGGGGCGAAATTCTCCGACCCCCACGACGGGTCGGAGAATAGCGGGAGGGCCTTCCCGACATTTTTCCCGCCCTCCCGCTATTCTCCCCCACCCCCCGCCCAACTCCCGACCCGAATCGCTGCCGCCGTTTTTTTTACGGCCGGCAGCGATTCACAGCTGTTCGATGGGCCGAAGTCCCAGCCCTTTACGCCGTTTTTACGAACGGCAAACACACCTGGTCTGGCCGTTCGTAAAAACGGCGTCACAAACTCGCTTTTCATAACCATGGCACCGATTGGCACTCTTTCTCCTTCCGCCGCCCCGCAGTATCCATTCGCGGGGCGGCTGAGGGGCAACCCGGCCCGCGCATGCGCGGGTTTCGCGCAAATACGCGATGACGTCATCCGCGCATGCGCGGGTTGGAGTCTTCCAATCCGCGCATGCGCGGCTGACGTCATATGATGCGTCAGCCGGCGCTAACTCCGGCAAGCGGGCTTAACGATATTCGTTAAGCCCGTCATGCCGGAGCCTACGGCGTCGGGCTGCTAGCCCCGACCGGGGACCAGAATCGGTTCCCGATCGGGAAGGGGCGCACTTTACGATTTCTCCCGTTTTGGGAGAATCGCGCCCTAGCTTTCGGAGCACTGCTCCTTCCTCAGGTGAAACTGGTGCTCCAAAAGCTAGTGTTTGAAACAATCCTGTTGGACTTTAACTTAGTGTTGTAAGATTTCTTACAGTGCATTACCATGACCACGTGGTTCTGTCAATTCACATTATCAACCATACAAACTTCACACTATCACACTGGTTATAACAGTTTTTTATTTGAATTTTTTTTCATTCAGAATTTTGAATAAAGACATGACATTTTATAGGAAAAAAATGACCTGGAGGATCACCAGGTCTTGCAATCCACTGTTGATAGTGACCAATTTGTCCCTTTTAGGGAGTCAGGAAGTGAGTTATCGCCTGCTTGTGCACTCACTGTATTTATATGGCAGGCCCAGATCAGTTTCTGGTAAATGGTAACCTGAAGGATGTTGATCATGGGGGGGGGGGGGGGGGGGGGGTGGTGGTCAGCGCATTACCATTTTAATGTCATGGGGAGATGGTTAGATTCTCTCTTGTTGGAAGTGGTCATTGCCTGGCACTTGTGTTGTGCGAATGTTTCTATCGCCAGACTGGCTTTCACTTTTATTATCAACCTGACATCTGTCATATGCACTTTGTTTCAACTTCATTTTTTTCATCATTCAGGGAGCTCAGAATCTGCTTAGCTCTCTGCCTCATGGGAAGCCTCTTTAAAGGCAGCCCATTGCTCCTGGTTAAGTAATTTTAAAGATCTCATCCTTGTTTTCAAATTCCTCCATGGTCTCCCCCTTAACTCTGTAATCTCTTCCAGCCCTTAAATCTTTGATCTCCCCTCCTCCAATGTTGGTCCTTGCTCACCCCAATTTGAATCACCACCATGACAGGCTCTATCTTCAGCTGCCTCGGCCTCAAGTTCTGGAATTCACTCCCTAAGCTTCTCAACTCACTTTCGTCTTTTAAGATGTTCCTTAAAACCTGGCTCTTTTTCCAAACATTTGTTCATCTACTCTCAAGTGGTTAAGTGTCAAATTTTGTTTGATAAGGTTCCTGCGAGACACCTTGAGAGATTTTATTATTAATTTTATTGAGAGTTTAAATGACCTCAAGGGTGATTAAGTTAAGTAAAGGCACTGTGCTTCATGAACCCCAATAGGAATGATAGAGATATGGCTCTTCTCCATACCTCTCATGTCCTCTCAGTCACAAGAAGCCTGTAAGAACCGTGCCTGCCACTATGAAAGAGAGGAGATCCGGTTGATCGAGGTCTCCTGTACAGCCACATCTAACTCTATGTTTTCCCATTCCAAAGGAAGCTCGTGCATAACTAGAGGCATGGAGAAGGAACATCAATCCTGAAAACTTTCAGGGCGCACAAGGATCTTTGCAGATCAAAGGCAGAGAAATAGGAGAGGTTGTAGGAGATGAGGAAATTGTACCATGGTCAAGATAGAACACACAGGAGCAAGGTTTGTATCGGGCTTTCAAAGTACAGCAAAGATCATGCTCTCAATGACGATTTTGTCACAAAGTCAGGCAGTATGTACACAGCCAAACACATTTTGGGGCTTTTGAAATCTTAGAGAACTTACTGGCTTCCAGTTAACATCTATGTTCATCTAGAAACACAACATTTCTACCTTTCTCAGCATTTCTCATGTCACTTAAGTGAGGCAGTGGCCTAGTGGTATTGTTACAAGGCTGGTAATCCAGAGGTCCGGGGTAATGCTCTGGGAATCCCTGTTTGAATCCCACATCCCATGAACAAATTTTAAAAAAACTTAGATGGCCCCAGCACAAGCCCACTTTCTAAAACCAAGTTGTCAGTGTAAATATGAAGCAGTAGTGCTACCAACATGGTACCAGGACCTCCACTCATTACTTACCCTACCCATACTAACATTTAAAAAAAAATTAGAGTACCCAATTCATTTTTTCCAATTAAGGGCCAATTTAGCGTGGCCAATCCACCTACCCTGCACATCTTTGTGTTTTGGGGGCAAAACCCACGCAAACACAGCGAAGAATGTCCAAACTCCACACGGACAGTGACCCAGAGCCGGGATCGAACCTGGGACCTCGGCGCCATGAGGCAGCAGTGCTAACCACTGTGCCACTGTGCTGTCCTTACCCATACTAACGTGACTCCTCCAACAAGTACCTGTACTGTTGCTTTTTACCCTTGATTTCTAATTTTCCTGTTGGTCCACTTAGGTTATACATTTGTTTAGTCTAATCCTGTTGATCTTAACCATGTATTCATCCTGTGTGCTCTGCGTTATTCTTTAAAATCTGTTCTGTTTCTTTCCCAACTCATTTGCTTTAATAGGTTCTTTATTTATTTTAAAAAGCGAGTCTTACTTTGGTATCTGAATATGAGATCATGTTTAAAAAGCTATCCTGTGGTTGCAGTTCCCACCAATTGATGGCACAGCATTTATTTCCTGTACACTGTCTGCTGTTTACAAATACCAGGGGTCAAGACCAGCGCTGCCTTTCACGGCATTCTCTACAAACTTAAGTCAGTAAGTGGTCATGGAATGGATTTAGCAACTCTGACTCTTTAGTTTCAGGTACAATAGACAGTATAACGGACAAACAAAATCCAGCTGCGATGGCAAATAAAATGTAAAAGTTAAGACAAAATCAAAATTTCATGACAGGAATATTATTGAAACACCTTTAGAAGGTATCAACCAATAGTTGAGCCAGAAATTTTAATTAACTTCTATAAAGCTCATTTTCTCATGACCTGGAAGGTCAGAGTTCAGCACACCATGCATTCCAACGTTCAAAAACGCTAGAGAGGCAACGGTGGATTTTTTAGAAAGCAGCTTTGCCGGAACAATGAGTAATTCAGTCGCTGAGTTTAATAATGCCCAACAGTAAATAAACCTTGGCCCATTCAGAATAGTGTCAATTAAGTACTGTAACGCTGAATGCTTTTCTTCCTACATAATAACACCCAAGGTAGTCTCATCTTGACAGTGTTTACTAAGAATGCTTTCGGTCCAAGGTCTTTTGGTTCTTGGTGTCATTTTTGCAGCTTTATGCACTGTCGCAAACCATAACTATTATGCCAACTAATCAAACCCAAAAAAACAGTTTAACAAGGATCTGATGTAATGTTTAAATAAGTAAAGGATGTGAATTAAACTTATTACTGATCATGTCACTGGTCTACATTACATGTTATTGGACATCATAACATAAACATAACAGAGGGCAGCACAGTAGCATTGTAGGGCAGCACGGTAGCATTGTGGTTCGCACAATTGCTTCACAGCTCCAGGGTCCCAGGTTCGATTCCCGGCTTGAGTCACTGTCTGTGCGGAGTCTGCACATCCTCCCCGTGTCTGCGTGGGTTTCCTTCGGGTGCTCCGGTTTCCTCCCACAGTCCAAAGATGTGCGGGTTAGGTGGATTGGCAATGCTAAAATTGTCCTTAGTGTCCAAAATTGCCCTTAGTGTTGGGTGGGGTTACTGGGTTATGGGGATAGGGTGGAGGTGTGGACCTTGGGTAGGGTGCTCTTTCCAAGAGCCGGTGCAGACTCGATGGGCCAAATGGCCTCCTTCCGCACTGTAAATTCTATGATTTATAAAAGAAATGGCGGGGAACTATCTAATCAGATTAGATTGCAAATACATGGTAGTTGGCTGTTTTTAAAAAGTATTCCCAACTATTTCTTTAATGTCCATCAGAGAAGGAGACCTGGTGTCCCTACCAGGTGTGCCCTGTAGGGGACTTCTCTCCAACACCAACTTCTATTCATATAGCGCCTTTAATGGACTGAAACTCCCATGATGCGAGTATGAACCAGGCCACATAAGGAGATACGGAGTCAGATGACCAAAAGCTTAGTTAAAGAGCGGGGTTTGTAAAAGTGTCTTTAAGGAGGAAAAGCAGATAAACAGATACTACAGTTTATGGAGGGATTTCCAGTGTTTATGGCCTGGGCAACAAAGCACGGCCACCAATGTCAGAGCGATTCAAATAAGGCATGTCCAAGAGGCCAGGATTAGAGAAGTAGCGATATCTCAGAGAGTTCTGGGGCTGGAGGAGATTACAGAGATGGGGACGAGGTCATGGAAGGGTTTGAAAACCAGGGTGACGATTTAAAAATCAAGACATTGTGTGACTGGGAGCCAATGTGGATCAAGCACAGTCGTGATAGTGGAACTGGAGGGAATGGAGGCACGAATGAGGGTTTCAGCAGCAGATAAGCGGTGAACAGACTGCCTTATCCTCAAACTGTTTACAGGGACGGGGAATGGAATTGACAGTTACAAAGCAGAGTTTGGAGTGGAAACGACAATGGCTTCAGTATTATTATTAGAGGAATTATTTTTTATTTATCCTTTCATGGGAAGTGGACATTGCTGACAAAGGTTAATTGCCCTTGTACCAGGCAGAGTTTTAAACCGGGTGCTAATAGCCACAGAAACCACGGGGAAAGAGTGCTAATGGCAGTCCCCAGAGAGAACAAAAGATGTAAAAGGCAAAACAGCAGAGAAACTATCATCAGAGGGTGAACTGTGACAGATGTAGATGTGGGGGGAGGGGAAGCAACGAGAGAAAGGGTAAGGAAAAGTGGTAAGATGGGGGGCGGGGTTAAATGTATATAAAGAAAGGTGAGAGAAAGAAATGGTAAATGACAGTTAAAATGAAATGGGATGAAAACAAACCTGTCGAGGTGGGGTAGAGCTAATCATCTGAAGTTGTTGAATTCAATGTTGAGACTGGAAGGCTGTAGTGTGCTATTAGCACCCGGTTTCCCTGGGTTTCTGTGGCCATTAGCACCCAGTTTCCCTGGGTTTCTGTGGCTATTAGCACCCGGTTTCCCTGGGTTTCTGTGGCCATTAGCACCCGGTTTCCCTGGGTTTCTGTGGCCATTAGCACCTGGTTTCCCTGGGTTTCTGTGGCCATTAGCACCCGGTTTACCTGGGTTTCTGTGGCCATTAGTACCCAGTTTCCCTGGGTTTCTGTGGCCATTAGCACCCGGTTTCCCTGGGTTTCTGTGGCCATTAGCCCCCGGTTTCCCTGGGTTTCTGTGGCTATTAGCACCCGGTTTCCCTGGGTATCTGTGGCCATTAGCACCCGGTTTCCCTGGGTTTCTGTGGCCATTAGCACCCAGTTTCCCTGGGTTTCTGTGGCCATTAGCACCCGGTTTCCCTGGGTTTCTGTGGCCATTAGCACCCGGTTTCCCTGGGTTTCTGTGGCTATGACTCATCTTTCATTCTCACTCCACAGTATAAACATTTCCCACTTTCTCTGTCAAAGGTCATCTGGACTCGAAACGTTAGCTCTTTTCTCTCCCTACAGACACTGCCAGACCTGCTGAGATTTTCCAGCATTTTCTCTTTGGTTTTAGATTCCAGCATCCGCAGTAATTTGCTTTTACCCTGGGCCTCTGGTCCAATGACATTACCACAGTTTCCCCAGAGGGAATACAATTGATTCTCCTGCCCTCAGCCGCTGAACAGGACACTCAGCTGTATCGAAGCATTGCAATAAGAATAGGAAGCAGCATTCTGCTCTGATAAAAATATGGAATTAGGAAATGATGAAAGTACAGGATCCCTTCCAGCCATGCCTGAATTATAAAATTCTCATCCGTCTTTTCAAATCTTTCCATAGCCTTGCTCTTTTCCATCTTTGTAACGTCCTCCAGCCCCACAACCCTCCAAAATCTGTGTGCTCTCTAATTCTGGCCTCTGTGCATCCTCAATATTAACCGCTGCACGATTGGAGACTGTGCCTTCAGATGCCTGCGCTCCAAGGTGCGGAATTCCTTCCCAAAGCCCACTCTCTCTGCCTTTGAGACCCTCCTGAAAATCTACTTCTTTGAGGAAATATTTTGTCACCTCTCCTAATTATCTCTTGGTTCGGTATTAAGATAATGCTCTAAGGGACGATTTACTGAGGTAAATGCGCTACAGTATAGAACTGTAATTTGTTGTTGTAGTAAACCCTCCCGAGGCATTTTGCCGGGATACTTTCAAACTAAATCTGACACTGCATTGACATGAGGTGTTAATGCCAAAGGTTTGACGAAAGTGGTAAGTTTTAAGGAACACCTTAAAGCAGGACCGTTCGCAAAAAATACCAAACTCAATGGTAAGAATGGGGTGGAAAACTATTTAAAGTACAGATTCAACAGAATTAAACTCAACTAAACTGTTCAGATTCATATGTTTATAAAATGTTGATAAAGCAGCCCCAGATATTACAATTTTTATTGTCTGCATTCGTTTTTCACTGAGAACTGAATTATAATTATACCGTGGACAGCACGGTAGCACAGTGGTTAGCACAGTTGCTTCACAGCTCCAGAGTCCCAGTTTCGATTCCCGGCGTGGGTCACTGTCTGTGTGGAGTCTGCACGCTCTCCCAGTGTCTGTGTGGGTTTCCTCCGGGTGCTCCGGTTTCCTCCCACAGTCCAAAGATGTGCAGGTTAGGTGGATTGGCCACGCTAAATTGCCCTTCGTGTCCAAAAAGGTTAGGTGGGGTTACTGGGTTATGGGGATAGGGTGTGGGCTTAGGTAGGGTGCTCTTTCTAAGGGCCAATGCAGACTCGATGGGCCGAATGGCCGCCTTCCGCACTGTAAATTCTATGATCTGTGATCTACATTGTTAAGCACCACAAAGCATCAATTAATATATAAGAAGTTTTAAATGCTACATGGATGGACACAAGAATGGAAGTAAGAATATTGAGGAATGGTTGCAACACAATTACAAATTAAATCTACAGAAATTAAAGGCACCAAAATACTAAAATAGCTATCGAATACCTGTACCAAATTTACACCAAAGAGGTAAATCGATACAAAGGCACCAGATATTTGACTGACAGAAAAAGAAACACAGCAAACAGACTAACAACTGGTCAGGTATTTAGTTACCAATCCTAAACAAAATGGACAGAAGGTCTTTTGTTTTCACATCTTTCTGTAAACGTCTCAGACAGTTACTGAAAGCAAATTTTAACAGACATTGAGCTATCGTAATCTGATAAATATAATGAGACTCTGGTATTCTGAGCATTCATCTGTGTGTGCAAGATCGCAGAAAAATATCTCAAGTGTGCAGAAGATAGATAGTTTATTTTGCACCACAATGCACACAGATGTTTTTATATGATCCATGCGAATCACTTCCAAGACTAGGTTTTGCATTTTTTCAAAGCAGCTCTGTAACCACTGGACATTCTGAAGAGAAAATAGAAAAGGCTCCTCATCACAGATTTCAACATTTAAAATGCCAGACAAGACAAGAACGGAGAAACGTTGAAGTTAGAGATACCATCTCATCGGTCTGGTTCAATAATAGTTTGGCTATGATGGCATGATCCTCTAAGAGAAGGGGGAAAGTCCAGTTTTGATGGAATGCAGAAGAAATGAACAAGTAAATTTAATTTATAGTATGAAAGAGTACTTCACTTGTATCTTTTTCTTTGCAAGTGCGTCGGGCCTTCTGCTTGAACTGCTCCAGCCCTTGGTGCTCACACAACGGCGTTCAGGGAGGAAATTCCAGGATGATAACTCAGTGATAAATGATGGTGCAGTGATATATGTCCAATCCAGGAAGGTATAAAGAAACAAATCCCTAGCAACTGATCGCACCAAGTTGGTGAATAAATGATGGATAAATCCATAAAAGTTAAGCAACAGACCAAAGATAAGCAATCCATCTTCTACACACAAAATGTATACCTTACCATTAGAGCCAAAGTGCAATAAAACTGTTGTTATCGTAAGAAAATGTAAGTTTAAGTTGAATGAGGTATTTATAGTGAGTACTGGACCTAGTTTTCTGTTCCGATGGTATTCATAACAGTGAATTAATCATTGTTTGAAATTTTAAGTGTAGATGAGGGAGAGAGAGCTTAAGTCAGAAGGAGAGGGGGAATATCGCAAGTAAATCCAAGTCATTATAAATGAACAGAGAATACACTGGATAAGAAATCTGTAATGCACCAGATTGTCAGAAGTGTTGGGTTTTGTAGACGTTCTGCTTGATCTAACAGCCTCGTATCTCCAGACTCGGGTCGCAATGAGGCCGGTAAGTCTCGTGAGAGGCCTCTTGCGAGATTTACAATGCTCGTTACGCCTCGCGGGATCCAACGAGATCTGGATCTTGCCCTCACTGGGCGTGCCAAATTTCCATATTCAAGCGAGCAGTTAGGCTCATTTGATTATGTCTGCGCCAGAGTAACCCAACGCACGGGATCGAATGGCCTTGCCTTGGAGACCTCCCTGTGGCACTAGTTTCCACTAACTTGGACCAGGCGGGTGGCACGTCCATGGGTCACCTGAGGAAGGAGCTGCGCTCCGAAAGCTAGTGGTGATTTCAAACAAACCTGTTGGACTTTACCTGGTGTAAGACTTCCAGCTCTGTCTAGGCTGCTTTCAATCTCACCATTCAGCACATATGATCACAATGAACAGCTTCAGACTGAGAGACTTTACAACAACTTTAAAAATATATATTTTTTAGATTTTCCATTTTTACAATAAATTTTACAACAAAACCCACAGTAGATGACACACAAAACCCACATTACAAAACCCCCCAACAATCTCCTCCAGGAAATCAGTAAGGCAAAGGCAAGGATATCTGCCTTCACTCCCGTTTGCTGCCCCAGCGAGTCCGACACACCAAAAATGGCCACCAGAGGAGAAAGCTCCAACTCAATATTCAGAATCATCAACAGGGTGTTGAAGAAGGAAATTGAAATGTTTACCATCTTGGAGCAAGGCCAGAACATGTGTGTGTGATTGGCCGGCCCCCCAGATATTGGCTGATACTTTCCAGTCCTTGTTAAAGCCTGTCTGATGCTCCACACCCATCCCAGGGAGACAGGCCTACAGCCTTACCGCTAATACCTTAGATAAAATTTTGTCATCCACATGTAGCAGCGAGATAGTTTTAAAGGATCGTCCCTTTAGTCTGAGATGGTATCCATTGGTTCTAGTTTTTCCTACAAGTGGAAATATCCTCTCCACGTCCACTCTATCCAGGCCTCGCAGTATCCTGTAATTTTCAATACGATCCTCCTTCATCCTTCTAAACCCCAACGAGTACAGACCCAGAGTCCTCATAGTAAATAATTTTTATTGAAAGAGTTTTTCCATACAGACATTTACCCCTACTAATTTTTAAATTATTTACAACACAATCCCTCTAGGCAAATGTCCCTCCCTCGCCCGCCCTCATCGCGCGCACCAGTCCTCCCCCCCCCCCCCCCCCCCCCCCCAGGCAACCTTAACAACCAAGGCAGCCTACAGTTTCAGACATGAGCAGCGAGCAGACTTGCCCGCGTTACAGTCGTGCATGTCCCCCCACGACCCTTCCTGCCCCCCCCCCCCTCCCCCCCCTCCCCTCCCCCCCCTCCCCCCCTCCCTCCCCCCCCTCCCCCCCTCCCTCCCTCCCTCCCTCCCTCCCCTCCCCCCCTCCCTCCCCC
This sequence comes from Scyliorhinus canicula, assembly GCF_902713615.1. NCBI lineage: Eukaryota > Metazoa > Chordata > Chondrichthyes > Carcharhiniformes > Scyliorhinidae > Scyliorhinus > Scyliorhinus canicula. Next base: position 190,561,952 of record NC_052155.1, read on the forward strand.
CCTCCCTCCCTCCCTCCCTCCCTCCCTCCCTCCCTCCCTCCCTCCCTCCCTCCCCCCCCCCCCCCCCGGGTTGCTGCTGCCACGACCCCGAACGTCTATCTCTGATCTAAAAAGTCAAGGAAAGGTTGCCACCGCCTGGCGAATCCCTGTACCGACCCTCTCAGGGCAAATTTGATCCTTTCTAGCTGAATATAGCTAGCCATATCGTTAATCCAAGTTTCAACGCTTGGAGGCCTCGCGTCCTTCCATTGAATTAGTATCCTTCGTCGAGCCACTAGGGACGCAAAGGCCAGTATTCCGGCCTCCCTAGCCTCCTGTACCCCCGGTTCTACCCCGACCCCAAAGATCGCAAGCCCCCATCCTGGTTTGACCCTGGACCCCACCACCTTCGACACCGTCCTTGCCACCCCCTTCCAGAACCCTTCCAGCACCGGACATGCCCAGAACATATGCACATGGTTCGCTGGGCTTCCCAGACATCTGACACACCTGTCCTCACCCCCAAAGAACCGGCTCATCCTTGTCCCCGTCATGTGAGCTCTATGCAGCACCTTAAATTGAATGAGGCTCAGTCTCGCACACGAGGAGGAAGAGTTGACCTTCTCCAGTGCATCCGCCCACGTCCCGTCTTCTATCTGCTCTCCCAGCTCCCCTTCCCACTTGGCTTTCAGCTCCTCCCCCGATGCTACTTCCGCCTCCTGCATTATCTTGTAGATGTCTGATATCTTCCCCCCTCCGACCCAGACCCCCGAGAGCACCCTATCACTCGCCCCCTTACTGGGGAGCAGGGGAAACCCCTCCACCTGCCGCCTAGCAAATGCCTTCACTTGTAAATATCTGAACATGTTTCCCGGGGGGAGACCCAGAGTCCTCAACCATTCCTCAGACGACAAGCCCTTCATTCCAGGGATCATTCCTGAAAACCTCCTCTGGACCCTTTCCAAGGCCCCAGCACATCGTTCCTGAGATACGGGGCCCAGAAACCGCTCACAATACTCTATTTCAGACGATTGGATCGAATAATTTCAAAAATTAAAGGATGACTAAAAGATTACTATGGTGGGCTATAACATGACGAACTGGAATGTGGAATTCTGTTCCTCCAGTTTGAATTGGGCTTCACTGGAACATTGCAGCAGGCCAAGGATGGACATGTGGGCATGAGAGCAAGATATTGAGTCAAAATGGCAAGCGACAAGAAGGTTGGGTCATGCTTGAGGGCTGAGTGAAAGTGTTCCGGTCACCCAGTCTACATTTAGTCTTCCCAATGTAGAGGGCAGTAAGAAGTCTTACAACACCAGGTTAAAGTCCAACAGGTTTGTTTCAAACACGAGTTTTCGGAGCACTGCTCCTTCCTCAGGTGAATGGAGAGGTATGTTCCAGAAACATTTATATAGACAAAGTCAGAGATGCCGGACAATGCTTGGAATGCGAGCATTTGCAGGTAATCAAATCATTACAGATCCAGAGAGAGGGATAATCCCAGTAAGACTTCTTACCGTGCTCACCCCAGTCCAACGCCGGCATCTCCACATCAATGTAGGGGGGACCGCATTAGGAACAGCACATGTCCTATTAGCTCCTTGTTGCTCACCATTCAAGGCCCCAAATACTCCATCAGGAGAAGCAACATTTCCCTTGCACCTCCTTCAATCCGGTCTACTGTATTTTATCCCATTGTCGTCTCCTCCACAATGGCAAGTGTAAACGCAGACCGGGTGACCATTTGGCACAATTCCCATGTCTGGGACTAAGCCGTGTGGTGAGAACAGAGTGTATTTCCCGCTGCAGAGACTGATAGGAATCCACACCATAATCATCCGGCCCTGGCCAAATTAATTATGCATCGGATGTTTTGTGTCTCTTCTGTGGCGGGTGGGCCTGATGGTGTAAACTCACCACCACATTTAAAAGGTGCCCTGAATCCCTACTGTCCGCACATTTCTTTTGAGAGGTGTCAGGAAGGGGAGGGGAACGGCTGGCACCAAATTTTAATGAGCTTCCCTATGCATCCTCCTCGACCAGGTCGAGGTCAGGAGGGATATTCTCTACCTGGCTGATGGTAGGAGGCCCAGCAGGTAAACCAACGCAGCATGGGCACAGGTGGCTGATGCCATAAGTGCCGGGGGTGCGCAGGAGGTCAGCCACAAGTGGATGATCTTATTCACTCCGCCAGGGGAAGACTCGCCCATAGTCACACAATCCACAAAGGCTCCAACATGTCAAAGTGTAAGGACCAGTGTCAGCCGCATCTTTAGCCTCATACACCCACTTCATTGCAGCCACGCTGCCGTGGAGTCAACACTTTTTCCCCCTTCACCAGGTATGGGAGGCTGCATGGAGTGGGGGTAGGTGGGAAGGGGGGGGGGGGGGACCCGGCTAGGCACAGAGGGAACTAGCAGCCTCCACATCACATGCATTTCTAAACCTTACCCTTGTGCATGGCTGTGCTCAGCGCTCTGGAGGGAGCTGGTCTACAAGCCTTCTGCCCAAATTGTAGCAGTGATGACCTGCCACACAGACGTGAGCTATCTCACGAGGGGAGGAATAATCCAAAACCCAATGCTCTAACCGATATAACCTGCAACTCCTCGCAAGTGTTATCTTCTTTGCTTAGCAGAAGACTCAACACACTGCTGAAGAATGGGAGAAGACAAGAGGGGGAGGGGGGCAACCACACCCAAGGTTCTCACGGAGTTTAAGGAGAGGGCTTCAGAGCTCGTGGAAGTCGAGGGCGAAAGAGCCATCAACGCTGGAAAGCCTGACCTCGGCCGACCACCAGGATTGGTCCATTCAATGCAAATCTGAGAAGCGAATATGTCCCCATCTTGGAGGCAGCTGATGCTGCCACTTGCACACACTCTCCTTTCTCACCACAACGTCGCTCCCCTCAAGGACTCAGGCCTGGGCCCTCAGGCACCTAAATGGAGGAGCAGCAGCAGATGGACACCCCTAGGTCATCCACTCAGGACTCTCCGAGATTATCCACTCCCTTCGAATCCGCTTGGCGTGTGACAACTTCAGCCTCATCATCTGTCACCACAGAGGAAGCAGCTGGTCCACCAGTGAAAAGACAAAGTCAGCTGGGGCCCCTCAGGCCTCCGCTCTCCAGAGGAAAGCCATGCAGTAGTCAAGGGTAACAGGGCCAACAACGTCATATGCTGCCTGCATCCTTTCTGCAGATGTCCTGGCTGCACTCTGGTGAAGTAGGCCAAGAAAAACGAAGAAATTCTGATCACAAGTGTTTGCACCGGTGAACATTGTAACTGTGTTATATGTAAATATATTCACACTATCATTAAGTAAAATGCCTAGTGTTGTCTTTCAGAGACATTATATAGACTTTGCCCGGCTTCCCACCCAACCCCAATCCAATAACCCACATTCCCTCGTTCTGCCATCCCCCACCACAACCAACATCTCCCCTCTACATCCACCCACCAACATCCTCATCCCCTTTATTCTCAGCTCCCACCTTCTCCTCCCTCCCCGTCGCCCACGTCCATTCCTTCATCACCAATACTCCACCCCTTTGACCTCTCATCCATAACCCATCAGCCCCAACCCATCTCCATCGACAATGTACATGTGATGTTTCCTACTTCTCTGAACATCTCGCCCTCATCCACCATGCCCTCTCAGACATCCTCCTTCCCTGGGGACCGTGTCTGTCTCTGAGTCCTCACCAACCACCTTTGCTGCCCCTTTTACCGGTACACAGATGCATCATCACCCTCCCACCATACTGGCTCCGCCTGTCCCCTCACACACACACGATTCCTTTCTTCCACACCCACCCTTGGAGAGTGACAATAACTCAGTCATTGACTCCACAATCCCCTCCCTTGCACATTCACATGGACATTCCCTCCTCCCCCCCCCTTGCACATTCACATGGACATTCCCTCCTCCCCCCCCCTTACTCCTTCACCCCTTCAAAATCCCTCCCTCAAACATTCATCCCCACTTACCCATTCCTGCCCCCACACACCGTCACCCCGTCGAACCCCAGCCTTATTTTTTCCAATCCCTTAACACCTACCTCCATCCTCCTCCCCATTACCCCTTCCCCCTCCCCGCCTGCATCCTCCTCCCCATTACCCCTACTCACCTGCATCCTTCTCCCCCATTCCCCCTCCCCTTCTGCATCCTCCTCCCCCATTACCCCTTCCCCCTCCCCGCCTGCATCCTCCTCCCCATTACCCCTTCCCCCTCCCCACCTGCATCCTCCTCCCCATTACCCTTTCCCCCTCCCCGCCTGCATCCTCCTCCCCATTACCCCTTCCCCGCCTGCATCCTCCTCCCCCATTACCCCTTCCCCCTCCCCGCCTGCATCCTCCTCCCCATTACCCCTTCCCCCTCCCCGCCTGCATCCTCCTCCCCCATTACCCCTTCCCCCTCCCCCCTCCCCGCCTGCATCCTCCTCCCCCATTACCCCTTCCCCCTCCCCCCTTGCATCCTCCTCCCCATTACCCCTTCCCCCTCCCCACCTGCATCCTCCACCATTACCCCTTCCTCTCCTCCCCATTACCCCTTCCCCCTCCCCACCTGCATCCTCCTCCCCCATTACCCCTTCCCCGTCTGCATCCTCCTCCCCCATTACCCCCTCCCCGCCTGCATCCTCCTCCCCCATTACCCCTTCCCCCTCCCCGCCTGCATCCTCCTCCCCATTACCCCTTCCCCCTCCCCACCTACATCCTCCTCCCCCATTACCCTTTCCCCCTCCCCAGCTGCATCCACCTCCCCCATTACCCCTTCCCCTCACCAGACACCTTCAAGCCCCGTCTGATTCACCCGCCAGCCCTGTCCCAAAACCTTCTTCTCCCACTCATATCCAACCTTCCTCACCCCCCCACCCCTCTTTGCATATGCTGACATTTCAAAGCTAGTCTGACATCAGTGAAGCTGCTGCTCCCACCTTACAAGAGACGTGAATACCCATCCACCATTCAAGGCATCATGTGTTCCTCCAGAGTCTGGTAGATACAGGCCTCCAGCATCGCCTTCACCTCGGGATGTCTGTGATGTGAGCAAGGCCCGAAACATAAGCCTTGACTTTTGCACGCCACAGTGGTCCAGATGCATTCTCAATTGGCAGTTTTCCTAATCAAGCGTTGGGTGGGGCGAGGAGGAAGAGATGGGGCCTTCATTAAAATCCCATTAGAGGCAACCCGACTGCAGTGGGATTCCTAATCTGCCACGGCGGGCACCAGCAACAGATCGCAGGAAATTCATACCAGCATAAAACCAATTTTTTGGGTGTCCTGCTGAATTCGACCACCCACCATTAAACCTGCCCGTAGGGCCATGGGAGAATTCTACCCGCTGTTTCCAATAATGGAAAACCTTTTTGTGTAGAACATTCTGTCAATCACATCTATTGATTGCGCAGGATCTATTTTGATGCGACTGAAATATCTTTAAAGGCCACAAAGCTACATTTATTGATTGTGGGAACATTGCAATTCTTTACATGTTCAATAATAACATGCACAATGTATTGTACTCTTTACTTGGCACACAAAAATGTAAATATAAAAGCATTTGAATTTTATTTAATTTCACCATTAAGAATTGTGCAATTATTTTGTTAATACGATTACAGCACACACGAGGTTTTGAGAAATTAATCTTCAGAAATGCTCCAAATTAAAATGTAAAAATGCCCCAAGTTGAGACCGATACACCCGTCAGGTCAATTTCTCTGGCCACTGTTCTCAGTGTACGAAGGACCTACCATGACAAGAGACCTGAAAGAGACTTTCCGTACACATGATTTAACACTTCCAACATCCTGTTTCCCTCTCATTTTGTTTACAACATGCTTTTGAGATGCAGGGTGGAATAAAGCACAACTCTTGGCACTCATGACCACACACACATACCCTTATAAAGCAGGATTTCCTATGTTTGTTTGGCGATATATCACTGTATTCACAGCAGTTTCAAAGGACAAGTACATAAAATGAAAACTGGCTTGAGAAGATAGCTGCATTGGAACTAATTTCCACTCACGTTCAACAGTTAAATGATTTTTTAGAAATCTGTGTGAAATAGCACTGAGTTATTCGTAGAATCACAAGCAGCTGTTGTAGGGATGTCCAAAAAGTATCTGTGTTAGTGATCAACCCAAAAGGCCGTGGGCTGCAGTGGCTGGGCCAGATGAAGGAACGTATGGTATCAGATTATGGGGCTAGACCTGGGACATGCGCCAGGAAATAGTGATGGGGCGCCAGGAATAACAAAATCAAAGTTGAGTTTTAAAATACTGAAAATAAACAGGAAAGATCTTATCCAAAAATACTTAGCAGAACTCCTATGTAAACTCATCATGCTGTAATTACACCCTCTGGCCAATGGTGATGCTATAACACCTCCCACATCCTCAGCCTGTACCAAAGTACGATGTTCTCTCCAAGCTGTGTGGCTGTGCAGTAACCCCAAAGACCCAAGTACAGGCCACACCCAAGTCAGCCCCTTAAATTATAGTGCCTGTGGAGCCAAGAAAAATAATTGAAAGGGGCCATGCACTTGAAATTTCCTACACACTTGAGAATCATTAAATGCAATAATGCAACAGAGGCACTTCAAATACCCTAGAGTCTGAGAACCCCTCCTTCGCCCGAAGATAACACTTGATCGTATATTCTCATGTGAGGGAGAGCAGGGAGTCATTAATTCATGCATTAATTTTTTTTAAAACAGATAATGAATGTACACTGGTGCTTCTCCCAAATCCTGCCTTAAGTGTCCAATTCTTTTTTCCAAATTAAGGGACAATTTAGCATGACCAATCCACCTACCATGCACAACTTTGGGTTGCGGAGGGTGAGACCCACGCAGACACGGGGGGAATGTGCAAACTCCACACGGACAGTGACCCGGGGCTGGGATCGAGCCTGGGTCTCAGTGTCGTGAGGCAGCAGTGCTAACCACTGTGCCACCGTGCCGCCCTCAAATCCTACCTTGTTGTACATTCAGGTTAACGTAGCTTTTAAATCTTAAGACTCCTACAATTCTTCGCTTAGTTCATTGCTCTAATGACCAAACAAAGAAACAGCCTTGAGCTCCTTTAATGTGTGTGCTTATGATCTTGCACTCTTAAAAGCACTTGATGCGTTGAAAGTAAAGAGACAGCACCTAAAAGTTGGCATGTTTGCCACTGTTTTGGTTCTGGTCAATTTACAACCAAATTGCTCCAGTGATGACAGACAATGCCTTTTGCCTATTGCTTTGTGTGATAGTAATTGCAGTGTCATAATGGAATCTAGATGAAAAGGCAACAATGCAAAGCTTTAGAATTACAACACATTCAAAGCCATTAATATTTCAGGGGTGTTTGGGACCCCACCAGATGATTTAAGTAATCCCCAGAAAACAGAAGTTTTATGAATTTATAAAATGATCATCAATGCGCTTCTGTCTCTTCAGTTCAACCCATGCAAAGCCACTCCAACTACAAGTAATGCTCAATGCTGGGAGGCAAAAAAACCTCAAAACAATTTGAAGTTAAATTAAGAAATTCCTCTGCTGCTCCAAGTGACAATCAAGAGACCATAGCTCCCATGGTAATGCATCACTATACAAGTTTAAGACTTTCAAATCCAATATCCTCCTCCCTCAGGAACTTGTTCATCAGCATTGAAGTTTTCTAGGTGCTGCGGTCAAATTGTGGCTGGATTCAAACTAAAGCTGAAAATGTAAACACACCCATGCACACAGTCAGATATGCACAGCTACAAACACACTTAGTACAGAGGAGCTATTTCAACAGCTTTCCCTAAGACTTGAATTAGAATTCCAGATTTGCAGCAATTTTATATTACTGTATTCACTGCTCACCATGCGGTCACCTTTATACTGGGGACACCAAATTCAGATTGGGTGACCACTTTGCGGACACCTGCGCTAAGTCCAAAGCGTGGCCCTCAGCTCCGGATAGCTTGCCATTTTAATTCACTACATTACTCTCCTGCTCACATTTCTGTCCCTAGCTGAGAGCGTTCCAGGGAAGCTTAATGCAAGTTCAGGGACGACCAACCTCATCTTCCAATTACACACTTTACAGCCTTCTAGACTCAACATTTTCTATCATCATTTTGGGTCGGAGGTTGTCTTTGTTTAGGATGTACCGATATTACTGGAGGCGAGGATGTTGGAAAACTTTACCTTTTACTGAACATTATACAATATATTGTACAAGGCTTAGCATGAAGCTCTACGTAGAATTATCTCTCAGCACACTGTCATGTGATCTTAGAACAATGATGACATAGCTGTAGAATCATAGAATTCCTACAGAGGCCATTCGGCCCATCGAGTCTGCACCGGCCTCTGTAAGAGCTCCCGCCCAGGCCCACTCCCCTGCCCCATCCCTGTAACCCCACGGAACCCGCACATCTCTGGACACTAAGGGGAAATTCAGCATGGCCAATCCACCTAACCTGCACATCTTTGACATGTGGGATGAAACCGGAGCACCTGGAGGAAACCCACACAGACACGGGGAGAACGTGCAAACTACACACAGTCACCCAAGCCAGGAACCCGGTCCCTGGAGCTGTGAGGCAGCAGTGCTAACCACTGTGCCACATATCTATCTTGTGCATATCGATCTAAATACTACCTATTTGCATATTTAACATTAACACTTTATATGACATCTCCCCCAAAGTCTCTGCCTCCTTTGAATACATTATTTACAAGATCCGACATCTCCTCCTGAAGTCTCTGTATGTATATCTAGTTCTAGTAAGGACGGCATGGTCCAACCAATCTCCCCAATCTTTGTTCTCCACTTTCTCAGGTTGTATAGAATTCAGATTCCCCATGTTCTCTCTTGAACTCTCTAGCGCAGCACGTGAATCGTCCGAGACTACTGGTTCTATGTTCAATTTGTCTTCCTGATCATACGGGTAGTGAGTCCATTCCATTCATGGTCTTTGTCTTGTAGCTAAGTATGTCTCTGTTTCTTCTCACTATTCCATTTAAATCGTGGGTTGTGTGTTTTTTTCCCAATATTTGGCCATCACAATTCTGGTCATGAATCCAAACTTATTCACCTAGTTGGAGTTCTAGTAAATCATGCACTCTATCCATTGATTATAGTTCTGATTTAATTTGCATGATACTCCTTCTCCCTTACTCTCTCTCTATATCTGTTGCTTTGAGACATGGCATAAACACATATGGAAGAACAGGAAGTTGAGTCCATAGTTCTCCTCCCATCAGATGTTGTGACGGAGCCAAACCATTCTGAAGTGGTGTGGAACAGTAACTCAACAGTGCTAAGTTGATCAAATTTTTATTCAACAAAACTTTTACAAATCTTTTTCCTCTTTCGGGTCCTCCAATAGATCATGGGTAACAGAGTGAACTAGTTGCGTGGACAAATCCATAGTCTTCTGTGAACTTCTAAAACATTCATTTGTACGCTGTGGGCCATTGCCTGAAATGACCAGATTTGGAATGCCATATGTGGCAAAAATGTATTTTTTTTTTAAATTTAGATTAGCCAATTATTTTTTCCAATTAAGGGGCAATTTAGCTTGGCCAATCCACCTACTCTGCACATTTTTGGGTTGTGGGGGCGAAACCCACGCAGACACGGGGAGAACGTGCAAACTCCACACGGACAGTGACCCAGAGCCGGGATCGAACCTGGGACCTCAGCGCCGTGAGGCGGTTGTGCTAACCACTAGGCCACCGTGCTGCCCTGCAAAAATGTATTTAACGACTGCAGCTGAGATTGGACTGTGGAGACATTCAACCTCAATCCATCTCGAGTAATAGTCAACAACCATGCGGAATGTCTTCCCCTTGTGCTGAAAAAGGTCCATTCCGAGACATTCCAACAGTCTGGGTGGAAAGGAGAATAACATCAATGGCTCTCTTTGCTCCTGGCAATGATTGCACACAAGTCTGAGGACTCTTGATGATCAAGATGATGATCAATCTCTCATCATAAATCGGCAAGTCATCCATTTCACAAAGGTAGCTTCATTGTTCGAAGTATTGTTTTGGGATGAGATTATTTGGAACATACTTTGGCCATTCAGTTTTGCAGTAGTCCCAGTTTTTGGCACATTTCATTTCATTTTTGCCTCGGTGCTGTTGCTGATAGGAAATTTATGGTCAATGAGGTTAATGACTTTACATCTTCAACAATGTTGTTCTGTTCAGGCTTCTCAACAGGAATGCACAACAACATGTATGATGTTGTTTATGGTTTTTCTTGGACATCTTTGTCCATCAGTTTCTTGCTCGATGCAAGCTGCCCTTCCCGGTAATGAACCTGCAGTTCCTTCACCTCCTGATCAAGGGGAATCTTCTGCCTGGTTTTCTCGAGCTTTTCTAATGGTTCCATTAGGTCCACTTCATAGTGCTTAATTCAGTCTTCTCAGGAACCTGGCATAATTTTAGAAATTCTGCCCCTAATTCTACTTCATAGCTGAGTTGCAGGTCTGTGCAAACTTTTCGACAGAACAGTGAACACTCATGTACAAAGTTTTTGAGATTTCTCTTCCTTTGTACTGAAGTTCAGCAATCAACTGTCCCTTGGCCTTTAGTTGAATGCCTCCTGCTCCGCATGCGCAATAGCCGGAGGAAGTCCACCTTTAGCCACTGTTCTATGTCTGAAAGAACTGAAACTCCTGTGTTTAATTTGAAGTTTATATCCATTGCCCATAATGCCTGTGTTCCAACAGCTTCCATTTGATCCTGTAAATTCTCCCAAGAATGTCACTTCATGAGTTTTCATCTTCAACCTCTTGAATGCTATTTGATTGAAGTTGTTTCACCTCTTGCTTTCAGAGGATTTTGCTGCAGCAAACTGATATAAGATGTCCTCTCCTCTTACACGAATGGCACTCTGCATTTTTGGTGGGGCATTCTTCATGCATCGAAGCCTTTTCCCACCACAGCGAGAACACTCAATTTTAAAAAATATAATTTAGAATACCCAATTATTTTTTTTCCCCAATTAAGGAGCAATTTAGTGTGGCCAATCCACCTACCCTGCACATCTTTGGGTTGGGGGGGTCAAACCTACACAGCCAGGGGGAGAATGTGCAAACTCCATGCAGACAGTGATCTGGGGCAGGCATCGAACCGGAGTCCTCAATGCTAACCACTGCGCCACCATGCCTCCCACACAGCGAGAACATTGGATAATAGTATCTACCAACCCTCTTCTGCTAATTGGTGTCCTACAAACTGCACTGCATCATCTGTCTTTCTCCATAAGATCTTTTTGTCACCTCGAATAAATTTCTGATCTTGCTTTCTCACTTCTGCATGCCTGGTTAATGGGACAGCCTTCAATAGGGTCAAATCTTCCCTCAATTGCAGAAAGTCTGATAAAGTCCCCTCGGAGGCCCCTGTAATACTGAGATCCGGAATTAATTTGTCTTTCAGGGCCCCATTTTCACAATTCTCAACTAGTCGATATAAATTGATAGTAAAGGAATCTACACTCTCCTGGTCTTTGGGTACATCTGTTGAACTTCACCCCTCTCTATAATGGCAACATAGGTGTCAAACTTTTGATAACCTCCACGTATGTCACCCTTCCTTTGTTTATACCCTGTCTAACGATTACATGGTCTCACTACTGCCGCGGTGCAGAGAAGGGGATTGGCCTTTTTCTTGTCTTCTCTGCTGGTCCTGAAACTGTTCTGTATCTGGTAAACATATAACGCAAGTTCTGCCACTTCTCTGCTTGATCCGGGCCTTCCACGGGTTGAAGCGCTCTGACAAAGGTAGGAATTTCCTCATTGTTTCTCTTCACTGTCACCTTTTCTGGAGTTGGTTGGTGACTTTTCCGTGCTGTCCTTATCCTGCAATCATTTCTCTCGCTGGTTCTTCCAGTCACTGGGCTCTTGGTGCTTTTTCCATCACGTGTTCCATTGTGATCACCTGTTATCATTATAGATAGATGATGTCCTTAGTTGGATTTACAGATATTGTTGGAGGCCTCAGGAAACTAAGGAAATTCCTCAGGAAACTAAGGAAATTCGGCATGCCTACATTAACTCTTACCAACTTTTACAGATGCACCATAGAAAGCATCCCATCTGGCTGCATTACAGCCTGGTATGACAACTGTTCGACCCAAGAACGCAAGAAACTTCAGAAAGTCGTGAACATAGCCCAGTCGAGAGGGGCCATATTGTTGGAGAGGACAGTGTAAAACAGACTGGTAAGCTCGAGGAGATACTTGTTAGGAAGGAAGATGTGTTGGGCGTTTTGAAAAACTTGAGGATAGACAAGTCCCCCGGGCCTGACGGGATATATCCAAGGATTCTATGGGAAGCAAGAAATGAAATTGCAGAGCCGTTGACAATGATCTTTTCGTCCTCACTGTCAACAGGGGTGGTACCAGAGGATTGGAGAGTGGCGAATGTCGTGCCCCTGTCCAAAAAAATGGAATAGGGACTTCCGGTGGCGCCCTTGAGGAGACAGGTCGCAGGTCGGATCGCTCCCGCCCGAGATGGGCAAACGGACCTTTGTCAACAGACTTGTTTGGGACCTGGCAGCCTGAATCGGTGGAGGAGACAATAGGGAAGAGGCTTCCTTCCTGGGGTATGGGCAGCTGGACCAGAAGTGGTCGAGTGGAGCGGCAAGGATCGAAGCAGGAGCAGCGGGGACCCCAGGCCGGGCGGCCAAGCATGGCGGACGGCGGGGACCGGGGAGTGGAGGCTCACTGGCCAAGGGAGGAGCAGATGGAGTTCTTCAAGAACTGCTTCGCCGAGCTGAGGAGGGACACGCTGGACCCGATGAGAGCGGTGATGGACTGAATGGTCGAGACACAGGCGGCACAAGGGAAGGCGCTCAGGGAGGTTGAGGTGAAGCTTTCCAGTCAGGCGGGCACGGTAACGGAGCTGGAGCACGAGGTGGAGGAGCTGAACGCCTGTCAGAGGAGGATGCAGGAGCAGCTTGAAGAGCTGGGGAACAGAGCCAGGAGGCAGAATTTACGAATCGTTGGCCTCCCCGAGGGCTGCGAGGGGTCAGATGTGGGCGCATACGTGACAGGTATGCTTGAGGCGCTGATGGGACCGGAGGCCTTCCCTCAACCACTGGAGTTGGATGGGGCACATAGAGCCCCCGCAAGGAAGCCCAGGACGGGCGACCGACCGAGGGCCTTGGTGGTCTGCTTTCACCGGCTTGCTGACAGGGAACGTGTGCTGCGATGGGCCAAGGCGGAGAGGAGCAGCAGATGGGAGAACTGCGAGGTGCGCATTTACCAGGACTTGGGAACGGAGCTGGCCAAGAGGCGTGCAGGATTCATCAAGGTAAAGGCAGCCCTCTACAAAAAGGAGGTGAGGTTTGGAATGCTATATCCTGCAAAGCTTTGGGTTACGTTTGAGGAACTCCACTACTATTTTGAGACACCAGAACAGGTTTGGACCTTTATTAAAGACAAGAAGCTGGACTTGAACTAATGGGCACTTAGTTCTTTCAGTGCTGTACAGTGGCGGCGGCCTGTTAACTCAAAATTGCTCTGATTAGGACTTTTACTAAAAGAAGAAGCTGGACTGGAACTAAAGGACTTGGGGCTCTCAGACCTTTTGTGTGGCGGCGGTTTGTTAAACTATCCTGTACTGTAATGTTTTATCCAAGATTGTTTTCAGCCTGGACAGAGAGTGGGGGCTGGAGGGCGCACTGTTTAGGGTCCTTTGGGGGGACTGCAATGGGGGGTGGGGGGGGGGGGCCTGTGGTTGGGTACCTTTTGGCGCGAGATCGGGGCCTCTGATAGGGGGATGGGCTAGGGGCTAGTCACGGGACTTGAAAGGGCACGGTGGGATAAAATTAGGTTAATGGGTCCCTGGCGTGGGGGGGGGGAAAGAGGGCCTGGGCGCTGGGACGGGAGACAGGTAGGCGCCAAGGGCAGGGGTCAGTGTGGCCAGCGTAGGTCAGGGGGAACCAGGGAGATTGCCCTTAGTGTCCAAAATTCTATGATAATCTATGATAAACCTAGGACAAAAGATCGGCACAACATAATGGGCCGAAGGGCCTGTTCTGTGCTGTATTTCTCTATGTTCAGTCCATCCATCGACACCTTCCGCTGCCTGGGGCAAGCGGGCAGCATAATCAAAGACCCCTCCCACCTGGCTTATTCACTCTTCCAACTTCTTCCATCGGGTAGGAGATACAAAAGTCTGAGAACATACATGAACAGATTCAAAAACAGCTTCTTCCCCGCTGCTACCAGACTCCTAAACGACCCTCTTATGGACTGACCTAATTAATACTACACCCCACTATGCTTCACCCGATGTCGGTGTCTATCTATTTACATTGTGTACCTTGTGTTGCCCTATTATGTATTTTCTTTTCTTTTCGTGTACTTAATGATCTGTTTGAGCTGCTCGCAGAAAAGTACTTTTCACTGTACCTCGGTACACGTGACAATAAACAAATCCAAATCCAATCCAGATCCATGTTTGTTGGTAAACTTTAACTTATGTTGAACATTATACTATGTACAGTACAAGGCTTAGCACGAGGCTCAACATAGAACAATCTCTCAGAATGCTCTGTTGTCATGTCATCTTATCACTGGTGATGCTGATTATCTATTTAGAAGTTTAACACTAACCCTTTATGTTACTTATTTGAGTTCAACGATTTCAGACCATGAGCTTTGGTCCCCATTTTGATTCTTTTTTTTGCCATGTTCTAGTTTGAATCTTGCGTTTCATGTTTTTGCTTTCAGGCAGAGCTGTCCATTACTCTGTCATTTACACTCACTCTGGCCAATTGCTTTGTCTCCTTATCACAACCAATGCCACTCCCTTTGTCTTTGTCCCTGGACTCATTTGTCATATTTTTTATTCTGTCATGATATGTGGTTGCCACTGGCTAAACAAGCATTTATTGCCCTTTAATCTCGCCCACAACAACCGACCCTCCAATTTGTTCTTCCTCCCATTTTACACTTTTCATAGAATCCCGACAGTGCAGAAGGCCATTCAGCCCCTCGAATCTGCACCAACCTTCTGAAAGCGTACCCTACCTAGGCCCACTCCCCTGCCCTATCCCCGTAACCCCATCTAACCTTTAAACACTAAGTGGCAAGTTAGCATGGCCAATCCATCTAGCCTGCACATCTTTGGAAGCACCCGGAGGAAACCCCCACAGACACGGTGAGAACGTGCAGACCCAAACCTGGGCCCCTGCCGCTGTGCCACCGCGCTGCCCTGGGCCCCTGCCGCTGTGCCACCGCGCTGCCCTGGGCCCCTGCCGCTGTGCCACCGCGCTGCCCTGGGCCACCGCGCTGCCCTGAGCCCCTGCCCTGTGCCACCGCGCTGCCCTGGGCCCCTGCCGCTGTGCCACCGCGCTGCCCTGGGCCCCTGCCGCTGTGCCACCGCGCTGCCCTGGGCCACCGCGCTGCCCTGGGCCCCTGCCCTGTGCCACCACGCTGCCCTGGGCCACCGCGCTGCCCTGGGCCCCTGCCGCTGTGCCACCGCGCTGCCCTGGGCCCCTGCCGCTGTGCCACCGCGCTGCCCTGGGCCCCTGCCGCTGTGCCACCGCGCTGCCCTGGGCCCCTGCCGCTGTGCCACCGCGCTGCCCTGGGCCCCTGCCGCTGTGCCACCGCGCTGCCCTGGGCCCCTGCCGCTGTGCCACCGCGCTGCCCTGGGCCCCTGCCGCTGTGCCACCGCGCTGCCCTGGGCCCCTGCCACTGTGCCACCGCGCTGCCCTGGGCCCCTGCCGCTGTGCCACCGCGCTGCCCTGGGCCCCTGCCGCTGTGCCACCGCGCTGCCCTGGGCCCCTGCCGCTGTGCCACCGCGCTGCCCTGGGCCACCGCGCTGCCCTGGGCCACCGCGCTGCCCTGGGCCCCTGCCGCTGTGCCACCGCGCTGCCCTGATCATATTATGGCATAAAACTCACCACATTTTTACTTATCCTCCTTCAGTTCTGAATAAGAGTCATATTCAACTCAAAGTGTTAACTCTTGTCTCTCTAGATTCTACCAGACCTACTAAGTATCTCTTGCACTTGGTTTTTAATTACAGAATTAGATCCTGGACAAATTTAGTGCCATTTTGCTCATGAAAGCACAAAGCAACCAAAGGATGAAAATGCCCATTTCTTTTATCCGGGTTGCCTTCAAACTGAGGTGAAACAGTGCAACCCAGTCCCTTCAATTTCATCCATTTCCTCATTCAATGATGTTTTAATGGTCGCTCTTTCACTTCTCAGTAAGAAAGCTCTTATTCAACCCATTCCAAACAATTGAGAACACAGTGTAAGCCAGTGTTTTTCAAACTTTTTTTTCGGGGACCCATTTTTAACTACCGGCCAACATTTGGGACCCAACCCGGCCGACCTGCGCGACCCACGCCGGCCAACCTGCACGACCCACCATTTTCTCTTACCTTGTTTGTTGCTGACAAAAATGGAGGAAATGTTTTGGGTCCCTTTGGCCCCCCCGAACTTGGAAAAAGGCTGCGACCATATAAAAAAACGCAGCCGCACTGCGCATGCGTGCCCGATTTTCAGTACGCATGCGCATACGCACCGACGATCAGGCACGCATGCGCAGTGCCGCCGAATTTTTTTTATCATTTCCTGGCCATTTTGAAGGCCGCTCGCAGCCGGCATTATTAAAAGCCGGCTGCTGCGGCTGTTGTGCGCTGATTTGCACGATGGGAAGCGCCGTGACGGACGGCTCCGCGACCCTCCCGACATCCTCCCCGTGGGTCGCGCCCCGAGTTTGTCAATGCCTGGTCTAAGCTGACATTTTAATGCAGTACTGATAGACAGCGGCATCATCGGGGTGCCTGATTCTTTAAGATTAAACCCAGGCCCTGACTGTTGGTAGGCATAAAAGATCAGAGAGCACATTTCAAAAATGACCTGGGGAATTGTCTTGGCCAACATTCATCCCCAGTCAGCATTACTAAAACAGAATAGCTGGTCATTTACCTCACATCTGGTCATTTATTTCATTACTGTCAGTGAGATCTTGTGCTCAAATTGGCTGTTGCATTTCTCAACATTGCACCTGTGATGGTACCTCTAAAGTACTTCATTGAGGGGCGGCAGGTGGCACAATGTTTAGCACTGGGACTATAGCGCTGAGGACCTGGGTTTGAATCCCGGCCCTGGGTCACTGTCCGTGTGGAGCTTGCACATTCTCCCCGGGTACAGGGTAGGGGGATTGGCCATGCTAAATTGCCCCTTAATTGGAAAAAATAATAATTGGGTGCTCTAAATTTATTTTTAAAAATAAAGTACTTAATTGGCTGTGAAATACTCTGGCACTCAGCTTGTATCCATCTAGTGCGTTCAACGACCAATTTCCTCTCTAAGCCTCTTGTATCTGCTGATTTTACATGTTGAATCTTGATTTTGGTTATTGTTCCGTTCCCAATAACTGAAAAGTCTGCCATTTGGTTAAGTCTTGATCATTTTTAAATATTGAATAAGAAGTTTTTCTTCTCTGCTGCATACAACTTTCGTCTCACACCTACAACCCATTGTTTTCCAAACTTCAACAGATCTATCATCCAGACCCTCACTATATTTCACTCCTTAACTATGCCTTCACCCAGAGTTTCTCACATTAGATTCCAGCACCATAATTCAGACAAATGATGGAGGGAGAGTACAGAAATTCTTGAACACATTCAAATACCAGCATCAGCCTGACTTTGGTTTTGGTACAACTGGCAGCAGAATAATTAGTAAAAAGTGATCGTCTGTGACCCTGGACCTTATAGGTGGGCAGCACGGTAGCACAGTGACTAGCATTGTTGTTTCACAGCTCCAGGGTCCCAGGTTCCATTCCCAGTTTGGGTCACTGTCTGTGTGGAGTCTGCACGTTCTCCCCGTGTCTACGTGTGTTTCCTCCCGGTGTTCCGGTTTCCTCCCACAAGTTCTGAAAGACGTGCTTGTTAGGTGAATTGGACATTCGGAATTCTCCCAAACAGTCGCCGAAATGTGGTGACTAGGGGATTTTCACAGTCACTTCATCGCAGTGTTAACGTAAGCCTTGTGACATTAAAGATTATTATTATACCAAGAAACTGGATCTCCAAACACTAATCTGCGATCTCCATCTTCCAGATTTAAAATAGGTTTTTCTTCCAAAATGTTTTACATTCCACCTTAGATGAAGTGAATACATCACATTAGATTTACAATTCCGCCATCCTCATATCTGGTGGAGCTGGCAGGGCAGCAACAGGAAGTGCCACGATTGTATTCATTTGGGAAGTAAATACTAGCAAAAGTCAGCAAAAAGAAGTCACATAAAAATGGAAATAGCTCAACATCTTTGTGTTCCGCTGTCTGTCATATAAATATATTACAGCACCTGAATTCAAATAATCCAATCAAAAGCGATAGCATTGCACCTCAAATGACCCTGTTCAGTGGTGACAAAAAAGATTTGTAATTTTCTTCACACACTGTGAAAATGAACTTTGCAAATCACAATATAAAAAACTGCATCTCAGACTGATTAATATGCTAATTATCAAAAAAAACAAGACTCAAACAGCAACAACTCTGTTGGGGGGTGAGTCGGCACGGTGGCACAGTGGTTAGCACAGTTGTTTCACACTCCAGGGACCCGGGTTCAATTCCGGCCTCAAGTCACTGTCTGTGCCGAGTCTGCACTTTCTCCTCGTATCTGTGTGGGTATCCTCCCACTGTCCAAAGATGTGCTGGTTAGATGGATTGGCCATGTTAAATTGCCCTTTATTGCCCAAAGATGTTCAGGTTAGAGAGTTACAGGAATAGGGTGGGGGTGGGTCTAGGTAGGGTGCTCTTTGGGAGAGACGGTGCAGACTCGATGGACCTAATGGCTCCTTCTGCATTGTAGGGATTCTATGATTAGGACTGCATTTAGAAAGTACCTTTAAAAATCACACGGCGTGATCACAAAACAGGATGCCAGGGCAAAGGAAGAAACATAGGGTGGCCAAAAGATGAATCTAAGAGGTGGATTTCAAGGAGGATTTAAGAGGAGGGGGATCTGGAGAAGATTCCGTGGCATGAGGTCAAGATAGGTAAAAGTACAGCTAACCATAAGACACAGGAGCAGAATTAGACCACTCGGCCCATCCAGTCTGCTCCGCCATTCAATCATGGCTGATACTTTTCTCAGCCCCATTCTCCTGCCTTATCCCCATAACCCCTGATTGATCAAAAACCTATCCATTTCTGTCTAAAAGACACTCCATGATTTGGCCTCCACAGCTTTCTGCAGCAAAGAGTTCCACAGATTCACCACCCTCTGGCTGAAGAAATTCCTCCTCATCTCTGTTTTAAAGGACCATCCCTTTAGTCAGAGATAGTGTCGTCTGGTTCTAGTTTTTCCTACAATCCTCTCCAAGTCCACTCTATCCAGACCACTCAGCATCCTGCAAGTTTCAATACTCCTTCATCCTTCTAAACTCCAACGAGTACAGACCCAGAGTCCTCAACCGTTCCTCACACGACAAGCTCTTCATTCCAGAGATCATTCTTGTGAACGTCTTCTGGACTCTTTCCAAGGCCAGCACATCCTTCCTTAGATACGGTGCCCAAAACTGCTCACAATATCCTCTGTGGTCGTTCCCCTCAGTAACAAGTATACCGTTTTGGATACTGTTGAGGGGAACGACCTACCAGGGGTAAGCCACGGTGAGCGGATATCCAGCACTGAGTCCGTCCCTGTGGCTCAGAAGGGAAGGAGGGAGAGCAAAACTATTGGGGACTCGATAGTTAGAGGGACAAATAGACGATTCGGTGGCAGCGAAAGACTCACGGATGGTATGTTGCCTCCCGGGTGCCAGGGTCCGTGACGTCTCGGACTGTGTTTTCAGAATCCTTAAGGGGGAGGGGGAACAGTCACAAGTCGTGGCATACATCGGTACCAACGACATAGGTAAGAGAAGTTACGGGGATTTAAAACAGTAATTTAGGGAGCTTGGGTGGAAGCTGAGAGCCTGGACAAACCATGTTGTCATCTCTGGTTTGTTGCCGGTGCCACGTGCTAGTGAGGTGAGGAACAGGGAAAGAGTGCAGATAAACACGTGGCTGCAGGGATGGTGTAGGAGGGAGGGTTTCAGTTACTTGGATAATTGGAGCACATTCTGGGGAAGGTGGGCCCTGTACAGACAGGACGGTTTGCACCTGAACCAGAGGGGCACCAATATCCTGGGAGGGAAATTTGCTATGGCTCTTCGGGGGAGTTTAAACTAATTTGTCAGGGGGATGGGAAAACGAACTGTAGTCCAGAAGCCAGTGTTGGGAGTAGTGAGGTACTGAGGAGGGTATCAAGGTCGCAGGAGTGTACCGGCAGGCAGAAAGGTGGGTTGAAGTGTGTCTACTTCAATGCAAGGAGCATCCGGAATAAGGTAGGTGAACTTGGAGCATGGATTGGTACTTGGGACTACGTTGTTGTGGCCATTACAGAGACATGGTTAGAACAGGAACAGGAATGGTTGTTGGAAGTTCCGGGGTATAGATGTTTCAGTAAGAGTAGGGAAGTTGGTAAAAGAGGTGGAGGAGTAGCATCGTTAATCAAGGATAGTTTAACGGCTGCAGAAAGGCAGTTCGAAGGGGATCTGCCTACTGAGGTAATATGGGCCAAAATTAGAAATAGGAAAGGAGCGGTCACATTGTTAGGAGTTTTCTATAGGCCCCCAAATAGTAATAGAGATGTAGAGGAAGAAATTGCAAAACAGATTACGGATAGGTGTGGAGGTCTCAGGGTAGTTGCCATGGGTGACTTTAACTTTCCAAATATTGATTGGAACCTCTATAGGTCGGACAGTTCGGATGGAGCAGTTTTTGTACAGTGTGTGCAGGAGGGTGTGGTGGTATGATTTGCATAGCTGTCTGCCATTGGTGCAGAACACCGGCTTACCATTGGCCCTGGTCGGTCATGTGCCTCTCGATTGGTTCCAATTGGTTGGTTGAGACCAGTCATGTGACGGCTCTCCGATTGGTCGAGAGGCTGAGTTAACCACGCCTCCTTACCGAGGTACAAATAGTCAGAATGCCCGGCAGTCGTCCATTTACTGTAGTCGACCGCAGGGCTAAGTTCTAGCTTATTAAAGCCTAACGTTTGTACAGCAACTCGTCTCGCGTTCGATTGATGGCTCATCAGAGGGTTTCCTGACACAATATGTGGATAGGCCGACAAGAGAGGGGCCACTTTGGATTTGGTACTGGGTAATGAACCGGGCCAAGTGTTAGATTTGTTTGTGGGAGAGCACGTTGGAGATAGTAACCACAATTCGGTGTCTTTCACTATTGCAATGGAGAGGGATAGGGCCATACGGCAGGGCAAGGTTTATAATTGGGGGAGGGGTAATTATGATGCAATTAGGCAAGAATTAGGGAGCTAAAGATGGGAACAGAAACTGTCAGGGAAAGGCACAAATGAAAAGTGGAGCTTGTTCAAGGAATAAATACTGCGTGTCCTTGATAGGTATGTCCCTGTCAGGCAGGGAGGAAATGGCCGTGTGAGGGAACCATGGTTCACAAAAGAGGTTGAATGTCTTGTCAAGAGGAAAAAGGAAGAGTATGTAAGGATGAGAAAACAAGGTTCCGTTGGGTCGCTTGAGGGTTACTGGGTAGCAAGGAATGAGTTTTAAAAAAGGGCTTAGGAGAGCTAGGAGGGGGCATGAGAAGTCCTTGGCGGGGCGGATCAAGGAAAACCTCTATTAAGTCGCCTCTCATCCTGCTCCGCTCCAAAGAGAAAAGCCCTAGCTCCCTCAACTTTTCTTCATTAGACCTATCCTGCAAACCAGGCAGCATCCCGGTAAATCTCCTTTGCACCCTTTCCAATACTTCCACATCCTTCCTGCTGCAACTATACATGACCCTGGAGAGACCACATTTGGAGTATTGTGTGCAGTTCTGGTCACCTCATTACAGGAAGGATGTGGAAGTATTGGAAAGGGTGCAAAGGAGATTTACCAGGATGCTGCCTGGTTTGCAGGATAGGTCTAATGAAGAAAAGTTGAGGGAGCTAGGGCTTTTCTCTTTGGAGCGGAGCAGGATGAGAGGCGACTTAATAGAGGTTCGATTCCCGGCTGGGTCACTGTCTGTGTGGAGTCTGCACGTCCTCCCTGTGTGTGCGTGGGTTTCCTCCGGGTGCTCCGGTTTCCTCCCACAGTCCAAAGATGTGCGGGTTAGGTGGATTGGCCATGCTAAATTGCCCGTAGTGTAAGGTTAATGGGGTGATTGTTGGGTTACGGGTATACGAGTTACATTGGTTTAAGTAGGGTGATCATTGCTCGGCACAACATCGAGGGCCGAAGGGCCTGTTCTGTGCTGTACTGTTCTATAAAAAAACCCCAAGGCTTTTTACTCTTATGTGAGAAATAAAAGAATGACCAGGGTGAGGGTAGGGCCGGTCAAGGACAGTAGTGGGAACTTGTGCATGGAGTCATAAGAAATAGGAGAGGCGTTGAATGAATACTTTTCTTCAGTGTTCACCAAGGAGAGGGGCCATGGTTTTGAGGATGAGTGTGTGATACAGGCGGGTAGGCTGGAGGAGGTAGATGTTCTGAGGAAGGACGTATTAGCAATTTTGAAAAACCTGAGGGTCGACAAGTCCCCTGGGCCAGATGGGATATATCCAAGGATTCTTTGGGAGGCAAGGGATCAGATTGCAGAGCCTTTGGCTTTAATCTTTGGATCCTCACTGTCCACGGGGACAGTGCCAGAGGACTGGAGAGTGGCGAATATTGTTCCTCTGTTCAAGAAAGGGAATAGGAATGACCCTGGTAATTATAGGCCAGTCAGTCTTACTTCGGTGGTCGGTAAGTTAATGGAAAAGGTCCTGAAAGATAGGATTTATGACCATTTGGAAAGATGCAGCTTAATCCGGGATAGTCAACACGTGAAGGGTAAGTCTTGCCTCACAAATTTGATTGAATTCTTTGAGGAGGTAACTAAGTGTGTAGATGAAGGTAGAGCAGTTGATGTTGTATACATGGATTTTAGTAAGGTGTTTGATAAGGTTCCCCATGGTCGGCTCATGAAGAAAGTAAGGAGGTGTGGGATAGAGGAAAATTTGGCCAATTGGATAAGTAACTGGCTATCACATAGAAGACAGAGGGTGGTGGCGGATGGAAATTTTTCAGACTGGAGAGCAGTTACCAGCGGTGTACCACAGGGATCAGTGCTGGGTCCTCTGCTATTTGTGATTTTTATCAATGACTTAGAGGAGGGGGCTGAAGGGTGGGTCAGTAAATGTGCTGATGACACCAAGATTGGTGGAGTAGTGGATGAGGTGGAGGGCTGTTGTAGGGTGCAAAGAGACATTGATAGGATGCAGAGCTGGGCTGAAAAATGGCAGATGGCGTTTAACCCTGATAAGTGTGAGCTGATTCATTTTGGTAGAAAAAATTTGAATGCGGATTACAGGGTCAACGGCAGGGTTCTGAGGAATGTGGAGGAACAGAGAGATCTTGGGGTTCATGTCCACAGATCTCTGAAGGTTGCCACTCAAGTGGATAGAGCCGTGAAGAAGGCTTATAGTGTGTTAGCGTTTATAAACAGGGGGCTTGGGTTTAAGAGCCGCGGGGTTATGCTGCAACTATACATGACCCTGGTGAGACCACATTTGGAGTATTGTGTGCAGTTCTGGTCACCTCATTACAGGAAGGATGTGGAAGTATTGGAAAGGGTGCAAAGGAGATTTACCAGGATGCTGCCTGGTTTGCAGGATAGGTCTAATGAAGAAAAGTTGAGGGAGCTAGGGCTTTTCTCTTTGGAGCTGAGCAGGATGAGAGGCGACTTAATAGAGGTTTATAAGATGATGAGGGGGATAGATAGAGTGGACGTTCAGAGACTATTTCCTCGGGTGGATGTGGCTGTTACAATGGGGCATAACTATAAGGTTCGGGTTGGGAGATGTAGGAGGGATGTCCGAGGTAGGTTCTTTACTCAGAGAGTGGTTAGGGTGTGGAATGGACTGCCTGCTGTGATAGTGGAGTCAGACACTTTAGGAACTTCCAAGCGGTTATTGAATAGGCACATGGAGCACACCAGAATGACAGGGAGTGGGATAGCTTGATCTTGTTTTCGGACAATGCTCGGCACAACATCGAGGGCCAAAGGGCCTGTTCTGTGCTGTACTGTTCTATGTTAATACTCCAAATGGGGTCTGACCAGAGCCTTATACAGCCTCAGAAGTACATCCCTGGTCTTGTATTCTCGTCCTCTCATAATGAATGCTAACATTGGAGGCCAAAGGGCAATACGATTGTGGGAGGTTAGAGTTGGATGAATGGAGAGCTTGTCGGGGTGGGGGGTGGCGTGATGAGAGCATAAACAATAGGGAGCGACAAGGCCACGGAGAGGTTCAAATACAAGGATAAGAATTTGAAATAGAACATATGCAAAGTTGCAGTTCCTGGAGAAGTGGAGGATAGGATCTCGCTATACACTGACCATTTGCTGTTACACATTAGTGATCTGGAGATGTCAGTGGGAAACATTATGGAGATATTGCAGCCCTTTGGGGCCTTTTCTGGCTATAAGCTAAATATAGGAAAGAGCGAATACTCGGTGGTTGGACCGGGGTGGAGAGGGTGGGTTGCTGTTTCGTATTTGGGGTTCCAGATAGCAAGGGACTGGAGGAAACGCCAGAGATTTAATTACAGCAGTATGGTAGGGAAGGTTAAAGCAGACCTGCAAATGTGGGATGGTCTCCCACTAGCCTTGGAGGGCCAGGTGCAATCAGATAAAATGAATGTGTTGCCGAGATTTTTATTTCCGTGCCTCCCGGTGTTCCTGCCCAAGGCGTTCTTCAGAGAGATTGACCGGCTTGCGACTGGGTTTATTTGGGCGGGTAAGGGCCTGAGGATCAGGGGGACACAACCAGGGGGCTTGGCCTTCTCCAATTTTCAATATTACTATTGGACCGAAGCTGAAAATGTGCTCGAGCAGCGCGGGGATTTGGAGGAACTGTGGGTCCGGGTGGGAGCACAGTCTGTGAGGAGAGCAAGCTGGGTGACCTGATGGGCATCTGCATCTCAAGGTCGAGTTTACCGTGAGAGGGTCAGTGGAAGGTTTTACCGTAGATGGCGGCTGTCTATAATGTACTTTAAAGAGCTGGTCACTGTTAGTTCTTGGGGCGGGGGTCGGATGAGGAGATAGGGTAGGTGGGGGGGTTTAGTGGTGAGGTTATAGTGCTGTAAGGGGAAGTGGGGGTGGGGGAGGTCTTATTGTTTAATTGCTATTCTGTGTTATTGTATGCTTTGTATAAAAATAACAAAAATATTTTCCAAAAAAAGTTGCAACAGGAAACAAAGAGAAGCTTTCCCAGGGTTGGTACCAGGACCATTCCCTTCTTGATCTATGAAAACTTGGTGGGGGGGGGGGGTTACTCGTTTTTGGGATGTGGGCGTGACTGGCCCAGCATTTATTGCCCATTCCTGGGGCCATTTCAGAGTCAACCACGCTGCTATTGGTCTGGAGTCATGTATAGGTCAGACCAGGTTAGGACAACAGATTTCCTTCCCTAACAATCATTAATGAACCAGATGGGTTTTTATAGCAATCGCCAATGGTTTCATGGTCATCATTAGACTTTTAATTCCAAATCTTTTACTGAATTCAAATTCCGCCATCTGCCCTGGTGGGATTTGAACCCGGGTCCCTGAAGCATTACCCTGGGTCTCTGGATTACTAGTCCAGCGGCAATGCCATGACACCACTGCCTCCCACTGCCACAGGGCACAAATTCAAAATTTGACATTACACAAAACTTGAAAGTAGAGAACGGCAGGTTGCGAGGAGATTTGATACAAGTGTTCAAAGTCACAAAAGTAGAGACCGCTTCGATAGGGAGAAATTGCACGCTGCGGCAGGATCGAGAACCATAAGGCACTGATTTAAGGTGATTGGGAAAAGATTCAACAACCAGATGAGGAAGAACATTTTTCTCTCACACAGCAAGCGGTTGGGAATGCACTGGCTGTGTGTGCGATGGAGGCAGATTCAATCGTTGCTTTCAAAAGGGAATCGGAGAAGAACCTGAAGGGAAAATGTTTGCAAGGCTCAGGGGAAAGGGTGGGTAGTGGGCCGGGGTAGTGGGCCAGGAAAAGTGTGGGGAAGTGGGCCGGGGAAAGGGTGGGGAGTGGGCCGGGAGAGTGGGCTCAGGGGAAAGGCTGGGGGAGTGGGCCGGAGGAGTGGGCAGGGGGAATGTGCTGGGTAAAGGGTGCGGGAATGGGCCGGGGGAGTGGGCTCAGGGGAAAGGGTGGAAAGTGGGCCGGGGGAGTGGGCCGGGAAAAGGGTGGGGAATGGGCGGGGGGAGTAGGATCAGGGGAAAGGGTGGGGAGTGGGCCGGACGTGTGGGCTCAGGGGAAAGGCTGGGGGAGTGGGCTCAGGGGAAAGGCTGGGGGAGTGGGCCAGGGAAAGGGTGGGGGAATGGACCGGGTGAGTAGGCCGGGAGAACGGGTGGGGAGTGGGCCGGGGGAGTGGGCTCAGGAGAAAGGGTGGGGGAGTGGGCCGGGCGAGTGGGCTCAGGGAAAGGCTGGGGGAGTGGGCCGGGGGAGTGGGCTGGGGGAAAGGCTGGGGAAGTGGGCTCTGGGGGAGTGGGCTCAGGGGGAGTGGGCCGGAGGAGTGGGCTCAGGGGGAGTGGGCCGGAGGAGTGGGCTCAGGGGAAATGGTGGGGGAGTGGGCTGGGGGAAAGGCTTGGGGAGTGGGCTCAGGGGAAAGGCTGGGGGAGTGGGCGGGGGGAGTGGGCTGGGGGAAAGGCTGGGGGAGTGGGCTCAGGGGAAAGGCTGGGGGAAAGGCTGGGGGGAGTGGGCTCAGGGGAAAGGCTGGGGGAGTGGGCTCAGGGGGAGTGGGCCAGGGACAGTTGCTCTTGGAGACAGTCAGCGTGGACGTGACAGGTTAAATTGCCTCCTTTTGTGCTGTTACCATTCTATAGTTCTACATAGAACATAGAACAGTACAGCACAGAACAGGCCCTTCGGCCCTCGATGTTGTGCCGAGCCATGATCACCCTACTCAAACCCACGTATCCACCCTATACCCGTAACCCAACAACCCCCCCCCCCCTTAACCTTACTTTTTAGGACACTAGGGGCAATTTAGCATGGCCAATCCACCTAACCCGCACATCTTTGGACTGTGGGAGGAAACCGGAGCACCCGGAGGAAACCCACGCACACACGGGGAGGACATGCAGACTCCGCACAGACAGCGACCCAGCCGGGAATCGAACCTGGGACCCTGGAGCTGTGAAGCATTTATGCTAACCACCATGCTACCGTGCTGCCCAATTTCACAGTTCTGTAATGATCCTTCCTCAGATGAATCACCTGAATCAAAATCATGCATTTAAGTGGGATTAAAGTGGGGTTAATTTTATCAAGAAAATACGGTGATCAGTTTGAGCATCAATATTTTAAAAACTTTTTGCCGAAGTAGATTTCTCATTTAGCTGCTTTAATCATATCCCAGAACTTTCTTCTACAGCTGACAAGCTGGCTGCATTCATACGTGCTCCACTTTCTCAATCACTCTTTTCTTGGCTTATGCTATTTTCTGATCCCATACATCAGGATCATTCACCACGTATCCCAGTTCAGATCTTGATTAATGCAAAGTGACATTTACCATCGGATCAGCAGCTCAGATGGTCAGGCGGGAGAAGCAGTCGCCAAAATGTGCAGCAAAATGGCTGTACAAGGGCCCAATAAAACAAAACAAAGAAAACACAGCTATATAAAAGAGATACAAATTATTTTTTCCAGCTACTAACCCACATAACTGCTGGATTTTCCAATTCTCATCTGTTATTTGACTAAAGTGAGACCTTTGCTGATTCCCATGAGACAGCCCATCGCTGAGCAAAGTTGCCAGATGGTTTCATTTCAAACATTCAAAGCTGCAAAAACGTTAGATGCGATGAGGGACATGCTGCAGAAGTGCTCAACATTACTTGCAAGTAAATCAGAATGGTATGCATCAATAAAATTCAGATATTTCGTTCAAAATGGGAAAGGAATTAAATAAATTTTGAATGGATTATAACTTTTACTATCACCTTGGACAACATTTTGAGTCACAACTATTGCTCTTTAAAGTTTATATCTCAGAACCCGAGTGATTGTCTACACGTGCCTCTACACGTGCTGTGCCTGTCTGTCCTGTCCTCCGAATCTACTTGTGTCGTGGACCGACTGTGTGCCGGATATTGGCGGGATCTACTGAAACTCATGGGAGTGGGAACCAAGGTGGGCAGGGAACTTAAATATCCGGGAGGATGAACATCAGATTCCCAACAGTGGAATGAATGTTGGGAAACACGTTGGCGGCAGATTAAAGACGGATCTTGGGTTCCTGGCCGCAAGCAGCAGGAACCTATTTCTAATGCATTTGCATGTTGTGCACGCTCATTCAAACACATGGGCACCAGATTAAGTTGTACCTTTGCAAATAAGTCAGCAGAAAATGAGAAACATGTGCCTTCACGGCTGGTTAAAGGTGGGGTGCAGCAGGCAAGGTGGATTTATAACAAGAAGGAGCTGCTTTTCTTGATGGGCAGGGGAGCAGCGGAGAGGAGGCTGAGCTGCTACAGAGAGAACAGGGGGTGGACAGTCAGGGAGGTCAGGAAAAGGCTGGCCATGGGAGGGAGGGCAGGTCAGGACAGCCCCAAAGGTCATGGGGTACAGAGGGAGGGAGCAAGCTGGTTTAAAGAAGGAAGGTTAACTCTGCCTACAGCTATACGAGCTTGATTGGGAGGTAGTCGAGGGTGATTGAGGGAAGTCAATATTGAGGCTGGGAGGGTCAAGGGCAACCGAGGGAAAGTCAAGGGTCATTAGAGGGAGGGTTGAATTTGATGGTGAACAGGTCAAGGGTGACGTGGGAGGGGTGCAGATCCTGTGTCAGCGGTGCAATGACAGGGAGCCACTCTAGGTTGACAGACAGTTAACTAAGAGTGATGGTGGGTGGCTCAAAGGTCACAAACTGTGTAAAATGCATGGGAAATACACAGTGGGATCGATGGCGGGTGTGCAAATTTCCTGGCCTAACTTTTGTTAATGTGCTGCACTCCGATGATCCCTTTCAAAGTCACAACGAGAGAAGGATCTTCACCACAGCTGCAACTTCCTCAACACCACTCAGTAAAACTTTACAAAGTTATTGCTTTGTGCATAAATTTCTGACACATCAATGAGTAATCAAATGCAATTTATCATCTTCAAAGAATAACAAATTGAAATAATTTGAACACAGTCCGTCATGTTCAGCCTGATAACTGTAGCAATTTCAGGTATTTTCCCTTATTCATAGAAACTTTACGGCCATTAAATTGAAAAATGCTCACTCCTAAATACCATGGATACAAATGGGAAACTACCAAGTTACATCTTGTAAAATGAACATTGACTCCAGGCCACATGAAGTCTCATGGCATCAAGTCAAACATGGGCAAGGAAACCAGCTGATTACCACCTGTCAAAGCTGATGAATCAGCTCTGCCATTTAAATTCCATTTGGAAGAAGCACGGAGTATAACCAGGGCACAGAACATACTCTGGCTGAGAGACATCCACGTCCATCACCAAGAGTGGCTCAAGCTGTTGAATCCTAGAATAGAATCATAGACACTGTATGGTATGGAAGGTGAGGCCGGGAAACCCATGATCAATCTCACAGCATATTACCCACCCGTTTTACACATCTGGGGTGGTATCTTGTTGCTGTGACAAGTTCAGCCCATGCGGTCTGAGTTAGTCCTTAGAAAGAGGGGTCATGCTTACTCTCGTAGCCTGCTTTCTGTTCATACCCATTAATTCCTCATCCCCCAACAGCGATTCAACCCACTTCAAATGATTGTAGGAATCAGCATCCACCCCCTTTTTGGATGGAGCATGCCAGACCCTGACTACTCAGCAAAAGAAAACGTCCCTCCAAATCTTTTCCAATGATGTTGAAACCGTTAAAAAAAAAAATTTGTTTACAGATGCTTCATTATTTACATTAATGCATACAGAAAATAATGGGAAACAACATAAAAATAATGGGAAACAACACAAAAAAAAAATAAAGAAAAACACAGCAAAAACACCAAAATGACAATAAATAACAGAAAATGTAGAAATGAGCTGGCAAGCAGGAGCACAAACCAATACAAACACCACAGCGAAAAGTAACCAGTGGTCTGTTTATTTTACATTGATTGGCTTCAGTGTAAATGTAGGCAGTTTCCTTTACTTGAGCTCGCTTTCATTTCCTGGTATTTCTTGGGCCCACCCACAATTTATATGTTCTCCGGGTCTTCTGTGTGTGGGCACCAGTATGTGGGGCCTATTTCACCCGTTTCTCTCTGTGGTGTGGGTGTTCTCTCCTCCCCATCCCATCCTTCTCTAGTTGTCCCCCCCCCCCCCCCCCCCCCCCCCCGCTTCCCCCAAGTTGCTGGTCACAAATAGGTCTTCAAAGAGGCTGGTGAATTGTTTCCACGTATGGTGTAATCCTCCATCTGATCCCCGAATTACGTATTTTATTTTTTCTCATTTTAGGAACTCCGCTCGGTCAGACAGCCAGTCTGAGGTTCTGGGTGGTGCTGCTGACCTCCATCCGAGCAGAAGTCTCCGCCGGGTGATCAGGAAGGCGAAGGTCTGGGAGTCGGCCTTTCTCCCCAGAAAGAGTTCTGGATGCTCCAATACCACGAAGACTGCCACCAATGGGCATGGCTCCATCTTTACACTAACCACTCTGGACATGTCCTCGAAGAAGGCGATCCATACCCGTTGAGTCTGGGACACGACCAGAACATGTGGGTGTGGTTGGCAGGACACCCCTGGTACCGGTCGTACTTACCCTCCACCTCCGCTCATGGTTAGGTGCGTTCTGTGCACCACCTTTAGGTGCGTTAGGCTCAGCCCTGCGCTTCAGGTGTTCACGTCTCGTCCAGTGGGGCCCTTACCTCTTCCAACAGTCATCCGTATATAAGACCATAAGACATAGGAGCAGAATTAGGCCACTCAGCGCATCACGTCTGCTCCGTTATTCAATCATGGCTGATATTTTTCTCAGCCCCATTCTCCTGTCTTCCCCCCATAACCTCGGATTGCCTTATTGATCAAAAACCTATCTATCGGCAGCACGGTGGCACAGTGGGTGAACCCTGCTGCCTCACGACACCGAGGTCCCAGGTTCGATCCCGGCTCTGGGTCACTGACCGTGTGGAGTTTGCACATTCTCCCCGTGTCTGCGTGGGTTTCGCCCCCACAACCCAAAGATGTGCAGGGTAGGTGGATTGGCCACGCTAAATTGGCCCTTAATTGGAAAAAATGAATTGGGTACTCTAAATTTATAAAAAAAAACACCTATCCATCTCTGTATTAAAGACACTCAGTGATTTGGCCTCCACAGCCTTCTGTGGCAAAGAGTCCCACAGATTCACCACCCTCTGGCTGAAGAAATTCCTCCTCATCTCTGTTTTAAAGGATCATCCCTTTAGTCCGAGACTGTGTCCTCTGCTTCTAGTTTTTCCTACAAGTGGAAACAACCTCTCCACGTCCACACTATCCAGGCCTCGCAGTATCCTGGGGATCAGTGAGATTGAGGCCTGTGCCAGCGTGGGAGGCAGGTACCCCCTCGACAGTGAGTTATTGAACATCTCCTACAGTTGCAGGGCTAGTGCTGCTGCAAATTTCATGGTGATGTCCACCGGGAACCATCCGATCCCAGTGCCTTCCATGACTGCACTGAGTCAATGCATTCCATGATCTCTTCTAGTACTAGTGGTTCCTCCAGTCCTGGCTTCTTTCCCCCCACCCCCCCACAACTGGTATGTCCAGTCCGTTGAGATTCTGTTTAGTCTTCGAGTTCCACTCCGGGGCCTGGAGGTGTACAGTCCCTGGTAAAGGTTTGCGGAGGCCTCTTTGATCTCATTTGTCCCCCTTGGTCTGTCCATCCTACCATCCCCATCCTTTACTTGAGCCATCTCTCTTGAGGCAGCCTGTTTCCTTGGCTGGTGTACCAGCAGGCGGCTGCCTTTGTCTCCATGTGCGTAGAAGGCCCCCAGTGTCTGGTAGAGCTGGTTTACTGATTTCTCAGTGGCAAACAACTCAAATTATATTTGTAGCTATTTCCTCTCCGTCAGTCACCCCACAGTCGGGGCTGTGGAGTACCGTCAATCCACTTCCAGTATGGAGTTGGTCCATCGTTGTCGAGCCGCCCTTTCCTTCCCGTCCTTAAGCACCCTATCAGCTATTATTTCCCCCGATCACCATCTTCAGTGCCTCCCAGAATGAGGCAGGTGAGACCTCCCTGTTTTGGTTGCAGGTTATCCATCGATGACTTGAGATTTTCTTTCGCAAAACACCTTGTTGGCGAGGAGGGCGGTGTCCAGGTTCCATGGAGGGCGCTGGGCACGGCCAGTCGTCAACGTCACGTCCACAGTGCAGAGTATTCACGGAGTATTCCGCTGTACTACCCCTGGAAGCATCAATTTGGAGCAGCACAGTGGTTAGCACTGTGGCTTTACATTGCCAGGGTCCCAGGTTTGATGGGTCAGGTCACTGTTTTTGCGGAGTCTGCTCATTCTCCCTGTGTCTGCGTGGGTTTCCTCCGGGTGCTCCGGTTTCCTCCCACAAGTCCCAAAAGACGTGCTGTTAGGTGAATTGAACATTCTGAATTCTCCCTCCGTGTACCCGAACAGGCGCCGGAATGTGGCGACTAGGGGATTTTCACAGTAACTTCATTGCAGTGTTAATGTAAGCCTACTTGTGACAATAAAGATTATTATTATTTCCCCACCATGAAAACGTCTATACGTGAATATGCTGTGTGTGCATGGAACAAGCTTTGTGTGGTTGAAGCTCCATGGATATCCCTCCCCCCGCTGAGCTGGTGGGAGTAGAGGTCTGGGATTTCTGCCATTGTTTGATTTACGAATTTGGTGTTGTCCCAGTCCGGGGCTGCTTCCAGGATCCAGCTAATCATTACGTATCATCCCCCTGGGTCTATCACCGTGTGCGTCGCTGTGAACGCTACTTGTTGAATAGTATGGCCAACCCCTCGCACTTGTGTCAAAGAACGCCTGATGCTTCTGTCCCAGCCAACTTTTCCTCACCCTCCGTCGGTCCTTCTCTCTTGTGTCTCTTATAGGAAGACTACTTCCACCTTCAGGCATTTGAGATGGGTGAAGACTTTGAATCTTTTCACCGGCCTGTTGTGTCCCCTCACGTTCTAGGTGACTATTGATAGGTGACTGTTCTGACCTCTGTGGGATCAGCCATACTTATCTTGTGGATGTGCCCCTGCACGCCTTGGTTTCCCTCTGTCCATGGGCCATCCATGATGGTCACTGTCACCTTCCTTTCTCCAGCCATCTCCACGTGCGACCTGTTGTAACCAGCATTCTACCATCCCCCTCCTAACCCCTGCACCCCCCCCCCCCCCCCCCCCCCCCGCCAAGCCCTTCTACCCATGCAATCTCCCTTCCTTTCCCCATCATCCCCTTGCAGCCCTGTCTTTACCTGCTTCCCTTGTCCCTCCTGGTCTGTGGCTAACCCTCTACGCCACTGTGCTGCCCATCAAATTTCCATTTTAACGTTCCCTGGTTCTCCCCTCTGCACCCCCCTTTCCACATCCCCAAGTACGGTCTCTCCCCCTCCCCTCACCACTGCCCCGCGGATCGTTAAAGTCTAAGTTTAGTTTGTTGTCATTCATTGTTGTTTCCAGAGCTCGTTCTTCCGAATGAACTCGTTAGCCTTCGCCAGGGAGTCAAAGTAATGTTCCTTGCCCCGATTTGTGACCCATAGTCTGGTGGGGTACAGCATACCAAACCGTACCTGACTCTTGAACAGAACAGATTTGGTGCCATTAGATTCTGCCTGGTGCTTGGCCAGGTGCACTCCAATATCCTGGTACAAGCAGATGGTGTGTCCTTCCCACTTACAGGACAGAATGCTTTTTGCCCACCTCAGGATCCGCTCTTTATCCTGGTATCTGTGGAGCCTCACTAACATCGCCCGCGGTGGTTCTCCCCACATAGTTCCATTGTGCCCAATGGCCCCCGGGCCTCTACATGGGTCGGGGATGTGAACGAACCGATCATCCGACGCTCCCCCGACACCTAGCGCTGCTAGTCCTGGGGGCCCTGCCAGGTATCAACAAGGGTCTGCAAGTTTGTAACCATGGAGCTCAGGGAGTTGGCCATCCCTGTCTGTCTGGGCGATGCCAGCCGGCACCTGGGCAGCGGCCTGCCGAGACTGGGCCGCGGCCTGCCGAGACTGGGCCGCGGCCTGCCGAGACTGGGCCGCGGCCTGCCGAGACTGGGCCGCGGCCTGCCGAGACTGGGCCGCGGCCTGCCGAGACTGGGCCGCGGCCTGCCGAGACTGGGCCGCGGCCTGCCGAGACTGGGCCGCGGCCTGCCGAGACTGGGCCGCGGCCTGCAGAGACTGGGCCGCGGCCTGCAGAGACTGAGCCACTGCCTGCAGAGACTGAGCCACTGCCTGCAGAGACTGAGCCACTGCCCGCAGAGACTGAGCCACTGCCCGCAGAGACTGAGCCACTGCCCGCAGAGACTGAGCCACTGCCCGCAGAGACTGAGCCACTGCCCGCAGAGACTGAGCCACTGCCCGCAGAGACTGAGCCACTGCCTGCAGAGACTGAGCCACTGCCTGCAGAGACTGAGCCACTGCCTGCAGAGACTGAGCCACTGCCTGCAGAGACTGAGCCACTGCCTGCAGAGACTGAGCCACTGCCTGCAGAGACTGAGCCACTGCCTGCAGAGACTGAGCCACTGCCTGCAGAGACTGAGCCACTGCCTGCAGAGACTGGGCCACTGCCTGCAGAGACTGGGCCACTGCCTGCAGAGACTGGGCCACTGCCTGCAGAGACTGGGCCACTGCCTGCAGAGACTGGGCCACTGCCTGCAGAGACTGAGCCACTGCCTGCAGAGACTGGGCCACTGCCTGCTGAGACTGGGCCACTGCCTGCTGAGACTGGGCCACTGCCTGCTGAGACTGGGCCACTGCCTGCTGAGACTGGGCCACTGCCTGCTGAGACTGGGCCACTGCCTGCAGAGACTGGGTCATTGCCTGCTGGGACTGCGCCATGGCCTGCTGAGACTGAGCCACTGCCTGCAGAGACTGGGTCATTGCTTGCCGAGACTGGGCCACGGCATTGAGCGTCTCTGCGATCTGCTGCTGGCTCTGGCTCATGGCTTCCTGTGAGAGGGCAGCCATGTCCTGGGCCACAGACGCCGCCTGCACGGAAAGCCCCAGGGGTTGCATACTGCTCCCCATGTCTGACACCGCACCCCCCTTGCCTCAACCTGGGTGGCACGTATGACCGGACCCACTCCCTGCTCCTGCCCGCAGGTAGACTCCTCCACCTGCGTCCGCAGCTGCCGCAAGCCGGCCGTCACCCCCTTCGATCGTCCCTTGGTCCGTGACTACATTGGGTCTATGGGTGGGTGTGGTAACTCCAGGAACCCGGGACCCGTCTGGGCGGCAGATGGTTGCTCGCGCAGGGATGGGTTTTCAACCTCCTGTCCCCTCAGCTGCTCCTACCTCCACCTGCTGTACCGGGATGGCTGTGTTATGCGCACCAGAAGCCTCATCGCTAAAGTGCCCAACCGAGGCGAGTGTCTCTGCGATGGTGGAAGGTGTAGGAGATAGCAGTGGCGTAGTCTCGTGCTCCCCATCCGAACCAAAGTCCATGGTCCCCTGGAGTGGTGGTTCTTGTCCACCCGTGTCCAGGGTCGGGGCCTCCAGGGTCGGGCCGCCCTGGGTCGGCTGCCTATGGCTGCCCCCCTCGTCGCTTGGTGTGGCCCGCCGGCGTCGCCGCACTCGCACGAGATGGGGCCGTCGTCTCCCTGATGCTCCTGGTCTGTCCCTGGCTCATGGCCACCATGGATCGTCCTGGGGGCGCTCGGCATCCACGTGGACGGGTGCCTTGACTTTTGGTCCTACAATACACAATACAGCATTCATGGTTAGACACGCAGACGGGGATCGGTGGCAAGGAGGATACGGGGGAACTGGGAAGGGGGATGAGGGATATGGGGAAGGGGATGAGGGATATGGGGGAAGGGGATGAGGGATATGGGGGAAGGGGATGAGGGATATGGGGGAAGGGGGATATGGGGGAAGGGGGATATGGGGGAAGGGAGGATATGGGGGAAGGGAGGATATGGGGGAAGGGAGGATATGGGGGAAGGGAGGATATGGGGGAAGGGAGGATATGGGGGAAGGGAGGATATGGGGGAAGGGAGGATATGGGGGAAGGGAGGATATGGGGGAAGGGGGATATGGGGGAAGGGAGATATGGGGGAAGGGAGATATGAGGGAAGGGAGATATGAGGGAAGGTAGGATATGGGGAAGGGGATATGGGGGAAGGGGGATATGGGGAAGGGAGATATGGGGGAAGGGAGATATGGGGAAGGGAGGATATGGGGGAAGGGGGATATGGGGGAAGGGGGATATGGGGGAAGGAGGATATGGGGGAAGGGGGATATGGGGAAGGGAGGATATGGGGGAAGGGAGGATATGGGGGAAGGGAGGATATGGGGGAAGGGAGGATATGGGGGATATGGAGGACGGGGATATGGGGGAAGGGAGATATGGGGGAAGGGGATATGGGGAAAGGGGGATATGGGGATATGGAGGAAGGGAGGATATGGGGGAAGGGAGATATGGGGGAAGGGAGATATGGGGGAAGGGAGATATGGGGAAGGGGGATATGGGGGAAGGGGGATATGGGGAAAGGGGGATATGAGGGATATGGGGAAAGGGGGATATGGGGGAAGGGGGATATGGGGGATATGGAGGACGGGGGATATGGGGAAGGGAGATATGGGGAAAGGGGGATATGGGGATATGGAGGACGGGGGATATGGAGGACGGGGGATATGGGGGAAGGGAGATATGGGGAAGGGAGATATGGGGAAGGGGGATATGGGGGATGGGGGATATGGAGGACGGGGGATATGGGGGAAGGGAGATATGGGGAAAGGGGGATATGGGGGATATGGAGGACGGGGGATATGGAGGACGGGGGATATGGGGGAAGGGAGATATGGGGGAAGGGAGATATGGGGAAGGGGGATATGGGGGAAGGGGGATATGGGGGAAGGGGGATATGGGGGAAGGGGGATATGGGGGAAGGGGGATATGGGGGAAGGGGGATATGGGGGAAGGGGGATATGGGGGAAGGGGGATATGGGGGAAGGGGGATATGGGGGAAGGGGGATATGGGGGAAGGGGGATATGGGGGAAGGGGGATATGGGGGAAGGGGGATATGGGGGAAGGGGGATATGGGGGAAGGGAGATATGGGGGAAGGGGATATGGGGGAAGGGAGATATGGGGGAAGGGAGATATGGGGAAGGGGGATATGGGGGAAGGGGGATATGGGGGAAGGGGGATATGGGGGAAGGGGGATATGGGGGAAGGGGGATATGGGGGAAGGGGGATATGGGGGAAGGGGGATATGGGGGAAGGGGGATATGGGGGAAGGGGGATGGGAGATATGGGGGAAGGGAGATATGGGGGAAGGGAGATATGGGGGAAGGGAGATATGGGGAAGGGGATATGGGGGAAGGGGGATATGGGGGAAGGGAGATATGGGGAAGGGAGATATGGGGGAAGGGAGATATGGGGGATTTGGTAGATATGGGGGAGGGGGGATATGGGGGAAGGGGGATATGGGGGAAGGGGGATATGGGGGAAGGGGGATATGGGGGAAGGGGGATATGGGGGGTCTCACTTGGTGGTGCGCCCCCGACTTCTGCATCCATAACCTCCCGGTCCTCGGGTCCGCCTGCGAGTTCCAGGGCCCTCTCCTCGTGAACGGCGAGTGATCGCACATCAGCTGGATCCCCTCCGGTCCTCTCACGCTCCCGATTGTTGTGTGCGCGCTTCTCCTGTGGGGGGGGGGGGGGGGGGGGGGGGCGGGTGGGTGGAAGGGATAAAGGGTAACAGCGCTAGGCAGAGATATACATGCGGACCAGCGGTTGTGTGTATGTTGGCAGAGGTGCACAACCCATCCTGCCACTGCAGACTGCATGGGTGGTTGCAGCCATGTCAGTTGCACCTAGGGCTGTGCCGCCTATCGGAGGTGGGGGGGGGGGGGGGAGGGGTACTCACCCTGGCTGCCCTGACTAGATCATTGACCTTCTTGTGGCACTGGGCGCCCGTCCTTGGTGTTACAGCCACGGCGCTGACAGCCTCTGCCACCTCCTTCCGCAGGTGCCGGCTGAGGCGTGGGGTGACCCTGCAGCCGTGTCTGGGGTACAGGGCTTCCCTCCTCTGCGTCCAGAGGCGCCTCAATGTCCCGTTCCTGGAACCTCGGCGCTGCGCGGCCGATCATTTTGACAGGTTTCCGGGGGGTGGGGGCGTCTTTTGTGCTGTGACGCCATCAAGAATGGCGCACGCCGCTGCTAGCCCATTCCAGGCTGGAGAATTTGCGCTGTTTCGGGGGGCCTGACGCAGGAGTGATTCGCGCCGTTTGTTTTTTAAAACAGTATTTTTATTAAGGTTTTGCAGAATTTTTCATAATAAAACAGTAGTAACCATAATAAAATAAACTAGAGTGAACATTAACATAATGCAAAAAGAGAATATACAATAACAATTAAATAGACATTACCCCACTCGACCCAGTCTTCCCATATCATCCCAATAAAGCAGCCCCCCACCCCCCCCCCCCCCCCCCCCCCCCCCCCCCCACGGATTGCTGCTGCTGCTGACATTTTAATTTTCCCCGAGAAAGTCGACGAACGGCTGCCACCTCGGAGAGAACCCTAGCGTAGACCCTCTTAAGGCAAACTTTATTTTCTTGAGGCTGAGAAACCCAGCCATGTCGGTAACCCAAGTCTCTACACTCGGGGGGCTTCGAGCCCCTCCACATTAATAAAATCCGTCTCCGGGCAACTAGGGAGGCAAAGGCCAAGACATCGGCCTCTTTCGCCCCCTGAACTCCCGGGTCTTCTGACACTCCAAAGATCGCTATCTCTGGACTCGGCACCACCCATGTGTTACGCACCTTGGGCATTGCCCTCGCGAACCCTTGCCAGAACTCTCTAAGCTCCGGCCATGCCCAAAACATGTGGACATGGTCAGCAGGGCTGCCCTTGCACCTCATACACCTGTCTTCTGCCCCAGAAAACTGGCTCATTCTCACTGCCATCATGTGTGCCCGGTGGACCACCTTAAACTGAATTAGACTGAGCCTGGCACATGCTGAGGAGGAATTAACCCTGCCCAGGACCTCTGCCAACAGACCCGCTTTGAACTCCTCACCTAGCTTCTCCTCCCACTTGCCCTTGAGCTCCTCCACTGGGGTTTCCTCCGCCCCCTGTAGTTCCTGGTAGATATCCAACACCCTCCCCTCCCCCACCCAGGTGCCGGAGACCACCCTGTCCTGTATCCTCAGTGGCAGCAGCGTCGGAAAGGCCACTACCTGTTTTTTCAGGAAGGCTCGTACTTGCAGATATTTAAAGGCGTTTCCTGGCGGCAGATTAAATTTGTCCTCTAGCGCCTTCAAACTGGGAAATCTTCCGTCTATGAACAGATCTCTCATCCTTCTGATGCCTGCCCTCGGCCAGTTCTGGAACCCACCATCCATCCTACCTGGGACAAACCTGTGATTGTTGCATATCGGGGTCCAGACCGACGCTCCCTCCACCTTCTTGTACCTCCTCCACTGTCCCCAGATCCGCAGTGTCGCCACCACCACTGGACTTAGAACATAGAACATTACAGTGCAGTACGGGCCCTTCGGCCCTCGATGTTGCGCCGACCTGTGAAACCATCTGAAGCCTATCTGACCTACACTATTCCATTTTCATCCATATGTCTATCCAGTGACCACTTAAATGCCCTTAAATTTGGCGAGTCTACTACTATAGCAGGCACGGCGTTCCACACCCCTACTACTCTCTGAGTAAAGAAACTGCCTCTGATATCTGTCCTATATCTACTACCCCTCAATTTAAAGCTATGTCCCTCGTGTTGGTCATCACCATCCGAGGAAAGAGACTCTCACTGTCCACCCTATCTAACCCTCTGACTATCTTATATGTCTCTATTAAGTCACCTCTCAGCCTTCTCTCTAACGAAAACAACCTCAAGTCCCTGAGCCTTTCCTCGTAAGACCTTCTCTCCATACCAGGCAACATCCTAGTAAATCTCCTCTGAACCTTTTCCAGTCGGGTCGACGAGAACGGCAAAGGAGCCGTTATCAAAGTTCCCAGACAGCATGGAAAGGAACAATGCGGGGGGGATAGAACATAGGGTGTCCTTATATACTGACAACTTGCTGCTGTATGTGTCGGAACCTAGTGCGTCGATAGGAGGAATATTGGAGCTACTGCGAGTATTTGGGTCTTTCTCGGGGTACAAGCTGAACCTGGACAAGAGTGAGTATTTTGTGGTGTCTCGGCCGGGGGTGGGGGCAGGGGTGGGGGGGCTGCCATTCCATAGGGCAGGGACTCACTTTAAGTATCTGGGGGTGCAGGTTGCCCGGGACTGGGGGAGGTGCCGCAGGTGCAACATCACTAGTTTGGTGGGGAGAGTGAAAGCCAATCTGGCAAGGTGGGATGGTCTCCCTCTGTCACTAGCGGGTCGGGTACAGGCGGTTAAAATGAATGTGTTGCCGCGATTTCTGTTTATTTTTCAATGCCTCCCGATTTTCCTGCCAAAGTCTTTTTTCAGGGAGATTGAGGGAAGGATTACCTCGTTCATATGGGGAGGGAAGGTGGCCAGAGTGAGGAAGGTGCTGCTACAGAGGGGAAGGCAGGCAGGGGGTTTGGGTCTGCCGAACCTGATGTATTATTACTGGGTGGCGAATGTGGAGAAGGTGCGGAGCTGGGTCAGAGGGGTTGATTCCCAGTGGGTCAGAATGGAGGAGAGTTTCTGCAGGGGGTCGGGATTGAAAGCACTAGCAACAGCGCCACTCCAGATAGCTCCGGGGAAATACTCAGGGGGTCCATTAATAATAGCTCCATTGAAAATCTGGAGGCAGTTTCGCCAACACTTTGGGTTGGGGGCAAGGTCAAGGGATATGCCGATTGGGGGGAACCACCGATTTGAGCCAGGGAGGTGGGATGGAAGTTTTCGGAAATGGGAAGAGAAGGGGATTAAGACACTAAAAGATTTGTTTCTTCGGGGTCGGTTTGCAGGATTGAGGGAGCTGGAAGCGAAGTATGGGCTGGTGCAGGGAGAAATGTTTAGATACATGCAGGTTCGGGATTTTGCCAGGAAGGAGATACAGAGCTTCCCGGAGGAACCGGCTTCCACATTGCTGGAGGAGGTGCTAACGACAAGGGGACTGGAGAAGGGGGTAGTGTCAGCGGTGTACAGGGCTATTTTGGAAGAGGATAAGGCACCACTGGAAGGGATCAAAGCAAAGTGGGAGGAAGAGCTGTGAGAGGTTATAGAGGAGGGGGTCTGGTGTGAGGTGCTCCGGAGAGGAAATGCCTCCATCTCATGCGCAAGGTTGGGGCTGATACAGCTGAAGGTGGTGTATAGGGCGCACCTCATGAGGGGGGAGGATGAACTGATTCTTTGAAGGAGTAGAAGATGTGTGCGAGTGTTGCGGGGTTGGGGGGGGGGGCACTAATCATGTTCATATGTTTTGGTCCTGTCCAAAGCTAGGGGAGTACTGGAAGGAGGTGTTTAGGGTAATTTCCAAGGTGGTGTGTGTGAAGCTGGACCCGGGTCCCCGGGAGGCCATATTCAGGGTGTCGGACCAGCCGGGGTTGGAAACGGGTGCGGAGGCAGATATCGTAGCCTTCGCCTCGTTGATCGCCCGAAGGCGGATCTTGTTGGGATGGAGAGCGGCCTCTCCACCTTGTGCCCTGGCGTAGCGGGGGGACCTGTTGGAATACTTGACCCTTGAGAAGGTTAAGTTCGAACTGAGGGGAAGCTCGGCGGGGTTCTACAAATCATCGGCATTATTCATTGTGCACTTTCAAGAACTGGATAACATCGAACATTAGTTGGGGGGGGGGATGGGTGGGGGGTTGTGTGTATTAAGGGTGACTATGGGTAATCCCTGATTCCTTTTTGTCATTTGTTTATGTAAACATGTGGGCTGATGTTTGGGGTTTGGTGGAAGGATGGGATTGTTGTTGTTGTTATGGGGTTTGACATATTTCTTACTGATTATTGTTTATTGTTGGCGGGTGTAAATTCGGGAGAAAATGTGAAAAAGGAGAACACCTGGCCTACCCATCCCTTTCTCAATCTTGTGTGATCTGCGAGCTTTAAATATGTTTCCTGAAGCATTGCTACGTCTGCTTTTAACCACTTTAGATGCACGAACACGCGGCTCCTTTGACCGGCCCATTCAAACCCCTCACATTCCACGTTATCAGCCAGGAAGGGGGGCTAACGCCCCTCCCCTCTCCTCTCCTTCGCCGACTCGCCATCGCCCTTTCTTGGCCAACCTCAAGCCCGCGCCCTTCGCTTCCTCGAGCACTCCCACAAGGAGGGGCCGCCGCCCCCGACCCTCAATTGGTACCCCGAAATTGATACCTCCTCTGTCAGCAAAGCAGCACCCCCCTCCCCCCCAACAGCCCCACGACCCAAAACCCCCCGCCAAGCACCAGCTGGGCACTTGCTCACCCCCCACTACGCTCCCGAGAGTCAGCTGACCCATGCTGACCCTGGCAGCTCCCGCCCCTGGCGCCGATCAGACTGTCGCCTCATTGTCTGGACCCTTCTCCCAGAGTGAATAAACCAATTAAACTACCTCTCCAGCCCCAGTGAGTAAATAGTAATACAAAACAAAAAATAAACAGAAGACACTAACATTGCCCCGTGAGGAGACACTTGTTGAACCAAGGCTCCAACTTCTTGAAAATTCGCACTTAAGTACAGGGTCTCTCCGTATCTCAACTTTGCTGAAAACACTGCGCCCTCCAGCCACCACCACAGCCCTTACACGCACCTAACATTGCATACAATCTTATATTAGAAACAGTACCGTGTTACCCAGCCCCACCGCCGCATTCCATCAAAGCTTAACTGTCCTTTAATTCGAGTTTTCTTGTTTGACGAATGACCATGCCTCGTCCGGCATCTCAAAATAGTGATGCCGTTCCTTGTACGTGACCCATAGCTTCGTTGGGTGTAGCATCCCAAACTTCACACCCTTGCTGAATAGGGTCACCTTCACCCGGTTGAACCCAGCACGCCTCTTGGCCAGCTCCGCACCCAGGTCCTGGTAGATGCATATCCCGCTGTTCTCCCACCTGCTGCTCCGTTCTTTTTTTTTGCCCACCGCAAGGCAAGTTCCTTGTCCGAGAAGCAATGAAATCTCACCACCATGGCCCTCGGCGGTTCATTCGCCTTGGGCTTCCTTGCGAGAGCTCTGTGCACCCTGTCCAGCTCCAGGGGTAGAGGGAATACCCCCGTCCCCATCAGTGTCTCCAGCATCTTGGACACAAACGCTCCCGCACCCGACCCCGCCACACCTTCAGGAAGGCCCACAATTCTCAAATAGTGTCTCC
Organism: Scyliorhinus canicula; assembly: GCF_902713615.1. Lineage (NCBI taxonomy): Eukaryota > Metazoa > Chordata > Chondrichthyes > Carcharhiniformes > Scyliorhinidae > Scyliorhinus > Scyliorhinus canicula. Next base: position 190,605,396 of record NC_052155.1, read on the forward strand.
TGGACCTGTTTTCTAGGTCCTCCAGCCTCTCCTGCCACTTCCTGTGGAGGTTATCCTGTGCCTCCACCTCAAGGGCCAATACAACCAACTCGTCCTCATGGTCGGATAGCTTTTTCTCCATCTCCTTAATCACTTTCCCTTGTGTCGCCTGAGTTGCGGTCATTTGGTCTATTGATGCCTTCATCGGGGCCAGAATGTCCTTTTTAAGATCAGCAAAGCTGCCCCGAAGGAACTCCTGTTGCTCCTGTGCCCACTGCGCCCATGGACCCTGGTCTATACCGGCCGCCATGCCGTGCCTCGGCACCCGCTCCGCACGCTTCTGTCTGTTGGAACTTAAACGCTTCACCCGGCCACTCCTGTTCCAGCTATCCATACAACAGAGAGAGAATCCTTTTGGCAGTGTTCGCTTTACCAATCTGCCCCAAAAAGTCCGTGGAAACTCCTGAAAAAGGTCAGAGAGTCCGTTCCAGACGGGAGCTGCTGAATGTGCGACCTACTCCTCCATGGCTGCCACCGGACGTCTCGTCACCGCTTCTTCAATGGCCTTGGCGAGATCTTTTCACAGTTGCTCCCTCTGCTGCTAGAATTCAGCTTTAATAAAGGCCCTTTAAGCTCGCCCTTCCCTGCCTGCATGCTGGAAGAGGCTTTTGTCTTTACTGCAGCTCCAGCCAAATATTTCACTGTTTCTGCCGGGTCTGGTAACCAAGAGACATACCATTCCTGGGGGAAAGTACTCCTCCAACATTCACCTACGTCTTTTCATCAAACTTCCACCCTGTATTGATTAAAAAAGAGCTCTTTTCTATAACCGTGGGCAGGAGCTGCCTTGTGTGCGACCACTTACTCCGTGGTGCACACCGGAAGCCTTTCACGCCGTTTTTGACGCCGGGTTCCGGCCATCGCACAGATTATCAGAGAATCCCGCCCACGGCTGCCAGTCTGGGCTTCTGGCAATCAAGATGGTAAACAAAAGACAAGACCTACTTAAAAAAAAGATTTTTAAAAAGAGGAAAACTATCTAACTGGTGAGAGATGGCAGAGCTCTGATGTGCAGAGGGATCGGAGTGTCCTAGTGCATGAATCACAAAAGCTTAGCGTGCAGGTACAGAGAATAAAAAGCTAATCGAATGTTAGCATTTATTGTGAGGAAAACTGCATACAAAAGTAGGGAGATTATATTTCAGTTGTATAGGCCGTTGGTGAGACCATCTGTGCGGCAAAAGGCCACACTCCTGTTTGTGGCCTAACCAGGGCTAAATAAAGGTCCGGCATAATTTGTATTCAAAACCTCTATTTATGAAGCCTGAGATCCCACTTATCAAATGTTTTCAAAGGTTACAAATTTGTCCGTCTGTCTTAGGGGCTGGTTTAGCTCACAAGGCTAAATCGCTGGCTTTTACAGCAGACCAAGCAGGCCAGCAGCACGGTTCGATTCCCGTACCAGCCTCCCCGGACAGGCGCCGGAATGTGGCGACTAGGGGCTTTTCACAGTAAGTTCATTGAAGCCTACTCGTGACAATAAGCAATTTTCATTTCATTTCATTTTCAGGTGACTATTTGTTCCTTGCTTAGTGATGGATTCTGCATACCTGGCTGACCTATTGTCCATATCAGGATCCCGCTGAGTGGTGTGTTAATATAGGTCGCCCTCAGGATCCCGCTGAGTGCTGTGTTAATATAGGGCGCCCTCAGGATCCCGCTGTGTTAATATAGGTCGCCCTCAGGATCCCGCTGTGTTAATATAGGGCGCCCTCAGGATCCTGCTGTGTTAATATAGGGCGCCCTCAGGATCCCGCTGTGTTAATATAGGGCGCCCTCAGGATCCCGCTGTGTTAATATAGGGCGCCCTCAGGATCCCGCTGAGTGGTGTGTTAATATAGGGCGCCCTCAGGATCCCGCTGAGTGCTGTGTTAATATAGGGCACCCACAGGATCCCGCTGAGTGCTGTGTTAATATAGGGCGCCCTCAGGATCCCGCTGAGTGGTGTGTTAATATAGGGCGCCCTCAGGATCCCGCTGTGTTAATATAGGGCGCCCTCAGGATCCCGCTGTGTTAATATAGGGCGCCCTCAGGATCCCGCTGTGTTAATATAGGGCGCCCTCAGGATCCCGCTGTGTTAATATAGGGCGCCCTCAGGATCCCGCTGTGTTAATATAGGGCGCCCTCAGGATCCTGCTGAGTGGTGTGTTAATATAGGGCGCCCTCAGGATCCCGCTGTGTTAATATAGGGCGCCCTCAGGACCCCGCTGTGTTAATATAGGGCGCCCTCAGGATCCCGCTGTGTTAATATAGGGCGCCCTCAGGATCCCGCTGTGTTAATATAGGGCGCCCTCAGGATCCCGCTGTGTTAATATAGGGCGCCCTCAGGATCCCGCTGTGTTAATATAGGGCGCCCTCAGGATCCCGCTGTGTTAATATAGGGCGCCCTCAGGATCCCGCTGTGTTAATATAGGGCGCCCTCAGGATCCCGCTGTGTTAATATAGGGCGCCCTCAGGATCCTGCTGTGTTAATATAGGGCGCCCTCAGGATCCCGCTGTGTTAATATAGGGCGCCCTCAGGATCCTGCTGTGTTAATATAGGGCGCCCTCAGGATCCCGCTGTGTTAATATAGGGCGCCCTCAGG